>NW_006159550.1:6491119-6492965 GCF_000334495.1 Tupaia belangeri chinensis | reverse complement strand
AGGGAGGGAGTCCACCTTAAATGCTGTGTGTAGGGAGGGAGCCCACCTTAAATGCTGTATGTAGGGAGGGAGCCCACCTTAAATGCTGTGTGTAGGGAGGGAGTCCAGGTGGTGGACCCAGACTTGAATCCCAGCCTTGAGAACTTGACAAAGATCCTAGATGCACTTGCGTGTGTCTCCCAATCGGACAAGATGGAGGTAAAAAGGTTGCAGTGTGACCACACTCCACGGGGGGTCCTCTCTCTCTCTCTCTCTGGTGAGTTCATATGCCCTCTGGCACTAAAAACAGAAACAGAAACAAAAACTAACAGCTCCATGTACCACTTTGAGCAAGGATGATTAACTGGGAGCTCTTCCAACACCTGAGAGCGTGCCCCATTTGTGATGTGTACATGACGTCTTCCCACTGCTAAGGACTTCCCCAGCGTGTGGCTGACACTGGCCTAGCTAGCCACCGGAAGCCGCCAGGGACAGGGGAAGGAGAAAACCAGCTCAGCAATCCGGCCCTGACTCTCCGGGAGAACAGAAGGAGTTCATTCCAGGAATCCCGCCCTCTGACAGTGTCCACCTCATCTGCGTTTCTGATAGCAGATCTCCCCAAGCGCAATACCATTTCCTCATTAACACAGTGCTGTCTGTGGCTAAAGAAATGCATGACTGGTGGGGACCAGCTGATGGTGTAATGGTTACATCATTGGACTCCTGCATGGCCGACTGCAGTTCGAGTCCTGGACCCTCCGGCTCGATACTCACACTGGGCACATGTATGTGTGTTCCCAAAATCCCAAGAAGAGAATGGAGGAGAAGGGATTGTACCATGGGCATCCCTCCAGGGGGAGATTTCTCGCTTTCTGTCTCTCTGTTGTCTTTCCAGTGAGCACACATGCCCTACAGCAAAAATCTCTCTCACAAAAAAAAGAAAAGAAAGGAAAAGAAAAGAATGACTCTCACGTGGCAGGCCTAGGAGAACAGCTAAATCTCCTTCTGGATGGATTTGTTTTTCAGAGATAATGCTCTGGTGTAAAGTAGATGGCTTCTTGCGTCTGAATCCGCTTATGGAAACAGGGCTGATAAATCTACCTTTCAGAGTAATTAAGGGAACAGTGCATACAGGGGCTCTGGGCCCTGCTAGGTGCAGATGACTGTATGTCCGTACTCCGCATGGTTCAGAATGACCAGCAGCCCTGAAGTGGATCGCCCCTCGGGATCCTGATACAAAATGCAAGATTCCATGATTCAACTTTCACTGAGCAAAGCAGTTTCTCGGTCAAGTCACAGACATTACGGTATACCTTATCACCACCATATTTATTCTGGGAAAATCATGTTGGACGCTATAAAGATGTACAGTGATTAAATGTAAATTAAAGTTTTTATTTTTAGGTTTTTTTTCTTTTTATTTATTTTCTTCAGATTTTTGCCATAGGGTGTGTGCACTTGCTGGAGAGAGAAAGAGGGAAAATGAGGAATCGCCCCCCAGGGGGATGGTCATGTTGAACCCCTTCTCCTCCATTCTCCTCTTGGGATTTTGGGTATGCATCCCATACATGTACCCGGAGTTATCTTCAAACCACTGGGACTCGAATCATGTCAGTGAGGTGGGGGCTCAGCAGCTTAGTCACTATGCCACTGCTGGGCCTAACAAAGCAGTTTTTTTTTTTTTGTTGTTTTTTTGGAGAGGTTTTCGCTATAGGGCGCGTGCGCTCACCAGACAGACAGACAGAGACATAGAGACAGAAAGCGAGAAATCACCCCCCAGAGGGGATGGTCACGCCGCAATCCCTTCTCCTCCATTCTCCTCTCGGGATCTTGGGCACGCACGCACACGCGCCGGGCGTGAGTTTTA
>NW_006159550.1:6467078-6491083 GCF_000334495.1 Tupaia belangeri chinensis | reverse complement strand
AGGGAGGGAGCCCACCTTAAATGCTGTATGTAGGGAGGGAGCCCACCTTAAATGCTGTGTGTAGGGAGGGAGCCCACCTTAAATGCTGTATGTAGGGAGGGAGCCCACCTTAAATGCTGTGTGTAGGGAGGGAGTCCAGGTGGTGGACCCAGACTTGAATCCCAGCCTTGAGAACTTGACAAAGATCCTAGATGCACTTGCGTGTGTCTCCCAATCGGACAAGATGGAGGTAAAAAGGTTGCAGTGTGACCACACTCCACGGGGGGTCCTCTCTCTCTCTCTGGTGAGTTCATATGCCCTCTGGCAATAAAAACAGAAACAGAAACAAAAACTAACAGCTCCATGTACCACTTTGAGCAAGGATGATTAACTGGGAGCTCTTCCAACACCTGAGAGCGTGCCCCATTTGTGATGTGTACATGACGTCTTCCCACTGCTAAGGACTTCCCCAGCGTGTGGCTGACACTGGCCTAGCTAGCCACCGGAAGCCGCCAGGGACAGGGGAAGGAGAAAACCAGCTCAGCAATCCGGCCCTGACTCTCCGGGAGAACAGAAGGAGTTCATTCCAGGAATCCCGCCCTCTGACAGTGTCCACCTCATCTGCGTTTCTGATAGCAGATCTCCCCAAGCGCAATACCATTTCCTCATTAACACAGTGCTGTCTGTGGCTAAAGAAATGCATGACTGGTGGGGACCAGCTGATGGTGTAATGGTTACATCATTGGACTCCTGCATGGCCGACTGCAGTTCGAGTCCTGGACCCTCCGGCTCGATACTCACACTGGGCACATGTATGTGTGTTCCCAAAATCCCAAGAAGAGAATGGAGGAGAAGGGATTGTACCATGGGCATCCCTCCAGGGGGAGATTTCTCGCTTTCTGTCTCTCTGTTGTCTTTCCAGTGAGCACACATGCCCTACAGCAAAAATCTCTCTCACAAAAAAAGAAAAGAAAGGAAAAGAAAAGAATGACTCTCACGTGGCAGGCCTAGGAGAACAGCTAAATCTCCTTCTGGATGGATTTGTTTTTCAGAGATAATGCTCTGGTGTAAAGTAGATGGCTTCTTGCGTCTGAATCCGCTTATGGAAACAGGGCTGATAAATCTACCTTTCAGAGTAATTAAGGGAACAGTGCATACAGGGGCTCTGGGCCCTGCTAGGTGCAGATGACTGTATGTCCGTACTCCGCATGGTTCAGAATGACCAGCAGCCCTGAAGTGGATCGCCCCTCGGGATCCTGATACAAAATGCAAGATTCCATGATTCAACTTTCACTGAGCAAAGCAGTTTCTCGGTCAAGTCACAGACATTACGGTATACCTTATCACCACCATATTTATTCTGGGAAAATCATGTTGGACGCTATAAAGATGTACAGTGATTAAATGTAAATTAAAGTTTTTATTTTTAGGTTTTTTTTCTTTTTATTTATTTTCTTCAGATTTTTGCCATAGGGTGTGTGCACTTGCTGGAGAGAGAAAGAGGGAAAATGAGGAATCGCCCCCCAGGGGGATGGTCATGTTGAACCCCTTCTCCTCCATTCTCCTCTTGGGATTTTGGGTATGCATCCCATACATGTACCCGGAGTTATCTTCAAACCACTGGGACTCGAATCATGTCAGTGAGGTGGGGGCTCAGCAGCTTAGTCACTATGCCACTGCTGGGCCTAACAAAGCAGTTTTTTTTTTTTTGTTGTTTTTTTGGAGAGGTTTTCGCTATAGGGCGCGTGCGCTCACCAGACAGACAGACAGAGACATAGAGACAGAAAGCGAGAAATCACCCCCCAGAGGGGATGGTCACGCCGCAATCCCTTCTCCTCCATTCTCCTCTCGGGATCTTGGGCACGCACGCACACGCGCCGGGCGTGAGTTTTAAGCCACCGAGTCCGGGATGCGAACCGCAGTCAACTACGTGGGAGTCCAGCGACATAGCCATTACGCTAACTGCTGGTTCCCACAAAGCAGTTTTTAAAATGACTAGACCTAGTAATAAAAAAAAGCTAAGTTTAAATATTCCTTTTTTTGGAGGGGGGGTGATTTCTCACTTTCCTTCTCCCTGTCTCTGTCTCTCTTTCTCCAGCCCTGTGGCAAAAAAATCTTTAAAAAAAATTCTAATTTTGGTCATTGTTCTGTCTTACCCAGGACACTAGTCATAATATATACATTTTTGAAACAAAATTCCTGGCCACATTATTCAATGTGTTTATTCTTTTATTTAAAACGGGAAGAGGAAAGAAGGATTTCAGACTTTGAGGGGTTCTCGTCAGAAGAGACACAATGAAGAGAAGCAGACCAGAGACCACATTCAGTCCTCACGTGTGTCTCAGAAATGCCCCACCGCAAGGAGAGTGGATGGAGCCTTTCAGCCCCGCAAACCTGTCCGGCTTAACGCTCCGAAGGAATTCATGAGTGAAGAGGGAAAGACAAGCAGAATCAACAACTTGGTAAGCCAGAAGGTCGGATTGCTGTCTTCCAAGTTTCCCAGCTGAGGTAAACTAAAAATAGCACCCATGCATGCTGGCAACCGCAAAGTCAAAGCAGGGGAGAGGCTGATGGCTCAGTCATGACAAGTGACCGCATCAGTGAGGAGGGGATGCAGCTCTAAGTGACAGGTGATGCTCGACCTCCCCAGCATTTGGTAAGGACTCATGGGTTGGAAGGGGCTGAGGATCAACGTGATGCCCAGTGGGAGACCGAGCTACTTACAAAGAACTTCCCTCCCAGAACAGCTGCTGCTTGGGTGGAGTTCTGGGCGGCTCGCCTACCAACGTGTACGCATGGACAGGGCACTGGTTTTCGAGCCTGAGAACTTGGAAAACAAATCAAAACTGTTCTACTTAACCTTTATGAGGTTCAGTTTCGTCACTTTGAAAATGGACACAGGGCCAGCTCAGTTAAAGGAACAGATCCCACATTGCTGACTATGTGGTTCGAATTCCAGCCCAGGCAGCTTGAATAATATGCCTGGCACATGTGTGTGCAGGTCCCGAATCCCTACAGGTAGGATGAGGACATGGAGGAGAAGGGATTGCAGCATGATCGGACTCCACTGGGAAGGGGGTGCTTTCTTCTTCTCCTTCTCCCTTTCCCTCTATGTTTCTCCCTGGTAAGTACATGCACCCTCTAGCAAACTAAAAAAAAAAGGAAAGAAAGAAAAAAGAAAGGAGAAAGATATAACACCTCCTTCTCAGTGTGGCTGCAAGATTTCAATGAAATGAGGCACCTGGCATAGTAACTAGGACAGGCAGATGTTCAACATGTGTGAAGTCCTTTCTCCTTGGCCCCAACAGACAAGAGGCTTAGTTTACGTCATTCTTTTGATGTTCCTTTCCCATCTAATAATCTGCAGTCATAACATCTTTGCACAGATAGGGAGATTAGGGACTAGTTAGTTTCACCTTCTTCCCACGCCAACGATCATCTCTACCACGCTCCTGATAGTCCTTCAGCTTGCCTGCTAGAACAAATTCTGTGACGTGGAGCTTTAATTTTGAGAAACTGTTGCTACTACTGTTAAACTATACCAATTTCACTAGGTTTTACAAATGCAAATAATGTGAAAGTATTTCTTAAAATTGAAAAGCATTATCCCAGTCTTGGTGGTGCAGGTGGTGCATACTGCTCTGCAGTGCTGGAAACCACATGGCGAACACAGGTTCAAATCCCCAGTCTATCTAGAACAGTCTGGGTAAGCATACCCAAGATCTTGACTAGCCAGGAGACTAGGGGCAGGGCA
Organism: Tupaia belangeri chinensis; assembly: GCF_000334495.1. NCBI lineage: Eukaryota > Metazoa > Chordata > Mammalia > Scandentia > Tupaiidae > Tupaia > Tupaia belangeri. Next base: position 6,487,350 of record NW_006159550.1, on the reverse strand, counting down.
TTACAACATGCCAAGACCCTCTGGAGGGTACTGGTCTCTCTAACATTCACCCTCTGTTTGGAAAGAAATAAAACAGACTTTATCTTATAGCAGTGCGTAAATGTGACAAGCAGAGAGATGAAAACATGCCAGTTCACATTAAGTCGTGGTTCTCTAAGAACCTCTGAAGCTTTCCACATCCCTGATTTTTTCTCGGAATAACTCTTTTTCGAGTAGATCTTACATATTACCTAATATAGAAAACCTAAGAGGGCAACATTTGTGTGGGTTAAACCAAAGGAGGGGGGCCTATGACCAGCACCCCCTCCAGTCCCCCACCATGCCTTTCCTCTTACACTGCTGGTGACTTGAGCTGCCTCCCAGGGCTTCTGAGATAAATACAGCTCGACATCCCCCCGCTCTAAGAGAGAGAAAATTCTGATACCAGCCCCGTATTTGCCTAGGTAAGACTGAAACATTGTGGAAAAAGGACTGACTTACTGTGTTACTTGAGAAAAATGGCTCAGTTTGGATATATATCAACAATTAGCTTCATAAAGGACAGTTTGGACCACCCTGGTGGAAATGTGATTTGAGACACTTTACAAGAATTCAGGAGCAAAAAGGAAAACTCAGTGAAATCTAATGGATGAAAGTGGCAGGTTGCACTTTCTGAGATCTCTGAATGAAACGCAGACTGTGTTTTTTAAAACAAGCAATATATGATTACTTTAAATATGTGAATATCATGATTGGATTGTTTCACGGCTAATTATTAGCAGTTTCAAACCAGCTGCCAATTGACGGTGTGACCTTGAGGGATAATCACGGGTAAGGACCAGTTTTCTCACCACCATGCCGCTTGCCGGCCCCAGGACCAGTTTTCTTATTCACCAAAACAGGAGCTACAATCCGCATTTTGGCTAGAAGTTATTTCATATGAAAGATCCTGAAATAACCATAGTTTGAACAAACTGTTAGATTTACATATATTATGTGCATTGAATAGTGAGGGTTTTTGTTTGAAAATAAGAAACTGTAGGTAAGTTATGAAATTACAAACTGGGAGTTAATTATCATGGCATCTGAACTTGATAAGGAACTGATACCAGAATAGAAAAGGACAAAGAAAAGGAGGTAAAGGTCATGAGAAGGTGATCACAGAGGGGAAAACCCAAAAGGGTAAACAGCATTTGAAAAGATGCTCCAACGCAGTAGTAATCCAAGGTACGAAAGCTGAAGCAAGAAAAATGAAGTACGAGTGAAGGGCTGGACGTCCACACCGTAACACAGATAGACCTGGGGACATCACGGGAAGCGGAGAACTCAGGAACATCCTTACCGTTGAGTGCATTTCTGTTAGAGACATTTACTGTGTATGTAAATTAAAATGAATTTTATAAGGAAATGTGCCCGCTTTAGTTCCAGTATACTTAGGCAGTTGGCCATGCAGAGATGGCAAAGGGTATGGGAACAAGAATGAAGAGGAATAACACCGAAATAAGAGGAGGGTCTTGCAGACTAGGATGATAGCCAGCTGGGCACTGAGCAGAGTGTGCATCTCGGCTCCATACCCGATGGCCAGTTAATTCTTTTAAAGTGGGTTGAGTTCTTACGAAGATTAAATGAAACCTGTAAGTTAAATTTCCTGACAATGTAAGATTTACTCCCCCTTCAACTCTTAGAAAACTGTAAAGGGATAAAATTTCCTTCTATTTTTTTCTAATAATTCTATAGAAAAATATGAGTCTCCAAAAAATGAGGCACTTGGGCTCAGAGACAGACCTATGTCCCTGCGTCCAGCAGTGCACAAGTGCCAACAGCAGTCTCATCCACCTAGGGAGAACAGACTGACCATCAGCTCTGCAACCATCTGGGCACAAGGGCCAACCGCGGTCCTGCCCCCTGGGCCTGAAGAGACAACCAGCAGCTCCACACCCAGCATACTAGTGTAGTGGTGGCCCTGTCCACTCAGACCAGCACAGAATGACAAGTGATGCTGAGCCCAGATACGCACAGGTGCCAGTAGTGACTCTGTCAACCAGGGATTCACAGAGACAGGCAGGCAGCCCACGCCCAGTGTGCCAGAACTGGCAGCAGTCCTATCCACCCAGGACTTACTGAGATAAACCAGCAGCCCAGCCCTCAGCAGCACGCCAGAGACAGGAGTAGTCTGAAGCCTGCAAAGACATGCTTTGGCCCTATTCCAAGCATATACCAGTGTGGAAGTGGTTCTGCTTACCCGAAGCCTACAAAGTCTGGCCAATGCCTCTGTGAGCCAGGTACCAGTGCTGGAAGCAGCTCCCCTAACCAGGGCTTGCAGAGAGAAGCCAGTGGACCCCCACAGTGATATGCCAGTACCAAGACAGGCCCTACTCACCCACAGCTTACTAAACAACCCTGGTGATCTACCCTCAGCCTTGAGTCACACCCGTAGTGTCGGGAGTGAATATGCTCTCCATACACTCGCCCTGCTTTCAAGAGACCAGGTACCAGCTGGCAGACTGCCCCACGAATTCCATAGCCTGGACTACTACAGTGCTTACAGACTTTGGTGATGCGGAATACAGCTGAAGAAACTGCACAGACACTGCCCTACGGAGTCCACCTGGAATCAATTCCAATCACCCTACTCAACCAACATCCTGGGATGCATCTCAGAAGAGTCTTTCACCACAAAACCCACACTATTAAATCAGCAGAGGTGACTGTCCATCATGTAAACAAACAGCAATGTCGGGACACATGAGGAAGTAAGGCAACTTAGTCCCTAAAGGAACACAATTTCCAGTATTGGACCCAATAGGAAAGAAAATCTGTGACTTGCTTGAAAGAATACAAAATAATGATCTTAAAGTAACTCAGTGAGGTCCAAAAGAATACTGATAGACAATTCAAGGTCAGACTGAGAAATTCAATAGCAATAGAAATAATTTAAATGAATCTAGAAGAGATCTGGGGACTGAATAACTCAATAAATGAGATAAAAAAAAACAAAGAGAACTTTAACAGAAGACTAGATCAAGCAAAAGGACAAATCTCTAAGCTTGAAGATGTATCATTTGAAATACCACAATCCACACCCCCCCTCCAAAAAAAAAAAAAAGAGAATAAGTAAGACTGCAAAAGATTTGGGACACTAAACATTATAAGAGTCCCAGAAGGATAAGAGACAGAAAAAAGTCACAAACAAATTGCTAGACAAAATAATACCAGAAAATGTTCAAGTCTTGGGGAACATGTGGACATTCGGATTCAGAAAATTCAAAGGTTTTCAAATAACAGCAATATAATAGGGCCCTCGTTGAGGCATATTACATTCAGACTATTAAAAAAACAAATAAAAAGAGAAAAATCTAAAAGAGGAAAGGTTTTCTCTTGCATTGAGTCACCTCTAAGGGAATCTACATTAGTCTGAAAGGTATTTTTTGTTTTTTTTTAGCAGAAATCTTACCAGGAGAGAATGGAATACTCAAAGTCCTGAAAGGAAAACAAAACAAAACAAAACAAACAAAACAAAAATCTCCATTTATAATAGCTACCCAAGACAAAAATCAAACAAAACTTAGGTATAAACTCATCCAAGGAGGTAAAAGATAGCCCAATGAGGCCCAGCCTACGTGGCCAGGCCGTAGTGTTTTGAACTGCAGTGTGGAAGCCACATGATCAACAACAGGTTCAAACACTCTGCCTGGCCTGAATACATGCAGCATACAGGTACTGGCACCCAAGACCCTGAGAAGCTGGCGGTCTGGGGAAAGGGAATAATAGTGTGACAAGACTCTGCTGAGGGTGTTTCTCTTTCTCTCTCTCTCCAGCGTTTACATGCAGGCACAATCTATCATGAATAAAACACATGTGTGTACACACACACACACAGATGAAAGGAACTGAAGAAAACACACAAAAAATTAGAATGACATCCCATATTCAAGAATGGGAAGAATCAATGTTGTTAAAGGGTCGATACTACTAAAAATGTTCTACGGATTCAATGCAATGCCTGTCAAAATTATCAATGACATTCTTCAGAGAAATTATTTTTTTAAATAATAAAATTGTTATGGAACCACAAGAGACTCTACATGGCCAAAGAAATTCTGATCCAAAAGGTAGAGTGTCATACTACCTGATTCAAAATGTAGTAGAGAGCCATATTACCCCAAACAGCAGTCACTGCTAATAAAACAGACACATAGGTCCCAGGGGACCAGCAGTTGGCATAATAGCTATGTCCCTGGACACTCATGTAGTTGGCCATGGTTCATGTCCCGGACCTGGTAGCTTAAACTCACACTGGGTGCATGTGCATGCGCACCCACGATCCCAAGAGGAGAATGGAGGAGAAAGGATTGCGGCGTGGCCATCCCCCTGGGGGGTGATTTCTCACTTTCTGTCTCTCTGTCTCTCTTTGTCTTTCTGGCGAGCACACGTGCCCTATAGCAAAAACTCCTCAAAAAAAAAAAAAAGAGAGAACCCAGAAATAAATTCATGTATGTAGAGCCAACTTATTTTTGACAAATATGTCAAGAACATTCTTTGGAGAAAGGACAGACTTTTCAATAAATAGTGCTGGAAAAACTGGATATTTATCTGCAGAAGAAAGAAACTACATCCCTATCTCTGAGCATATACAAAAATCAGCTCAAGATGGATTAAAGATGTAAACAGAAGACCTGGACCTAAGAAATTACCAGAAGTAAATGGAGGGAAATGCTTTAGGAAGTTGGTCTGCACAAAGAGCTTGTAGATATGACCTCAGGAACACGGGCAACAGAAGCAAAGAGAAGCGAATGCGGTCATAGCAAACCAAAAGGCTTCTAGATAGCAGGGGAAACAGTCAACGGAATAGACCATCTAGAGAACGCGAGCACAGATTTTCAAACTATGTATCTGGCAAAGGATTTGTTAAATGGACTACCTAAGAAACTCAAACTACTCAGCAGCAAAAACAAACAAGTAATCCTACTGAAAAAATATTTGAATAATTGAGACCAGCAGTTAGCGTAATGGCTATGTCGCTGGACTCCCACGTAGTCAACCGCGGTTCGCGTCCTGGACCTGGTGGCTTAAAACTCATGCCGGGCATGTGTGCGTGCGTGCCCAAGATCCCAAGAGGAGAATGGAGGAGATGGGATTGAGGCGTGGCCATCTCCCTGGGGAATGATTTCTCGCTTTCTGTCTCTGTCTCTCTCTGTCTGTCTGGAGAGCACACGCGCCCAATAGCAAAAACCTCTCCAAAAAAAAAAGAATCTAATAATAGACATTTCTTTTGAGACGTAGAAGTGACCAAGTACATGAAAAAATACTCACCATGATTTATCATCGGGAAAATGCAAACCAAATTCATAACGAGATGTTATCTCACTCCAGTCAGAATGACTATACACAAAAACGTAAGAAAATACGAGCTGACAAGGATGCAGAAAAAGGGAGACTCTTTGACAATGTTGGCTGGGATGTAAATTAGTGTGACCATTATGGAAAACATGATAGAAGGTCTTCAAAAGACTAAAGATGGAACTGCCATGTGGTCTGGAAATCGCACTACACTAGCAGTGTTCACAACAGCTGAGACACGAAATGAACCTAAGTGTCCACTGACAGATCACACTCTCTCTCTCACACACACACATTGTTCATCTACTAAACAGAATGGAATTACCTAAGTGTCCACTGACAGATCACACTCACACACACACACACACACACACACACACATTGTTCATCTACTAAACAGAATGGAATTACCTGAGGCAACTGGACAAGCCTGGAGAACATTATATTAAGTGAAATAATGCAGGCATAGAAAAAGAAAAAGAGCGTGTTCTCATTTATATGTGGAAACTAAAAACACCGATCTCATATAAATAGAGACCAGAACAGTGATTACTAGATGCTAGACGGGAGGAGGGGAAAGAGAGATGCTGGTTAACAAATACGAGGTTGTATTTTGATAAGAGGAAGAAGTTCTACTGTTCTGTAGCATAGTGGGGCAACTATAGTTAAAAATAATTATTGTATGTTTAAGAATAGCTTAAAGAGGGACCAGCAGTTAGTGTAATGGCTATGTTGCTGGACTCCCATGTAGTCGATCGTGTTTCGAGTCCTGGACCTGGTAGCTTAAACTCATGCCGGGTGCGTGTGCATGTGTGTCCAAGATCCTGAGAGGAGCATGGAGGAGAAGGGATTGTGGCATGGCCATCCCCCCTGGGGGGTGATTTCTCACTTTCTGTCTCTCTGTCTCTCTCTGTCTTTCTGGCGAGTGCACACGCCCTATAGCGAAAACCTCCCCCCTCCAGAAAAAAAAAATAGCTGAAAGAGAGGATTTTGAATGTTCTCAACTCAAAGTGTTCTACAACATTTGAGATGACAGGTATGCTAATTTCCCTAATTTGATCATTACATATTATATCTTGTACTGAAAAATCACATTGTAACCCATAAATCTGTACAGCTTTTATATGTCAATGAAATTTTAAATAAACAAAGGAAAATAAGGTACTAAGAGCACATTCAGATGTGAGTATAGACGATTAGCTCTCTAACGGGTTGCACATCAGAGTCACGCAGGGGATTTATAAAACTGCTGCTACGATAACCAGGCTCGGGCTTCTGACTCCTTTCCCCATAACGAAATGGGTCATCCTCTCTAGGGGTGGGATGACATGATCACCTGAGGTTCACAGAGTAGAGTGAAAAGCATTAACACCTTGCCTGAGGGGCTGCCCGAGATGGTCTTAGCCATGCATGTTCTTTGGATCTCTGCTTTAAAAACTTTCAACGCCTTTGCTAAATAAAGCAGCACTGAGTTGCTCAAAAATAAATACATTTCAAAATATATGATTAGTGTATACAGTATGCTACTCCATCTGCTCTTCCAAAATACTTGGGTTTTAGAAAATAATGTGTAGATGGATCTATAAATTGCTGCCTCCCACAAAACAAAGTAGACTCACTTTAAGGGATAAAGAAAAATATTTTTTTCCTTTAGTTTAACCGAGCTAAAGTACAAGAGTGAGCAGGCATGCCTTCATTCATTTATTCCGTCTGTCAGTCGACACCTGGGCCAGAATAAAGTACTTTATTCTAAGAATAGCTCAGCTAACTTACAGAGATGCAGCATCTGAAATAAAAATAACTTGCACCAACTTTGACTTTCTTCCTCAAAGTTCAATGTTCAAGTAAGTAAACGTGCACCTTGGTTGAAGGCCCGAGAAGGCAGGGACTGTAACTCTGTTAAATGGCAGGGTGTGCTCTGCAGAGCCCCGCATCGACTAGGATAATCATTCGTTTCTATTCCACGGCCCACTGCATTTAGTAATGTGTCAGTTTCTGCTCTTTTCAGTGCTCCTCAGATGCAGCCTGGAAACCCTTGAGACTTGACCATCCCTGACAAATTTCTGAACCAATCTCTGACGACCAGTTGAGACTGGCTCAAGAGAGGCAGCACAGTAATACAGGGAGAGAGCAGGCTCTGGGCTAGAAAGCCTGGGTTACAAATCTGACTCGGACACTTCCTGGCTAAGTCTCAGAGTCTTCAGGAAAACGAGAGGACATGGTCTGTGCTGGGTTGTTGTGAGACTCAGACAACGAACACAGAGTTTCCAGCACACGGTGGGCCTGGACACTGAAGGGAAGGGAGACTGCTGCTGGCCCCCGGCGTTGCTGCAGACCCCGTACCGAGTCCTCTGCTCCCCCAGTGCTCAGAGCGCACAGTTCAGATCCCCAAACCCTGTGGAGCATGCTGGGCGCCTGTGGGAGTTTCTGCTTCCCAAAGCTCTCAGAACAGGAGCCCTTCCTAGACCCATCGCCCGCCGAGTGGCAAGTGAAACAGCAGGCAGTCTCACTTCCCTTGCTTCTCTTATCCCACGCCTCTCTCCATGAAGGCCTAGAGCTTGCCACCACCGAATGTCCAGCAATGTCTCCAGTTAAGGTCTTAAATCCTACGGACCATTCAGAACTGTAAGGTGTCATCACGGGAAATGCCCAGGCGTGCCAGCTGCTTCACCTCTTTCGAATCAACACGATCAGGGATGCTGGCACCCTTTCCTTTGGGCATTCTGGACCGGTCTGAGGTCAAGCAGCTTCCTCCCCCAGCAACAGCCTTTGGTTTCACTCCTCCAGCCTGGCCTGCAAGACCAACTCTTGCCTCTTATTTCCTGACGGGCCTCCCCATGGCCAAACCATTCAAGAGCCAACGGCCAAAGCTTGAGACTGAATATCTGTGTGTAAAAGTCAGTGAATCCATGAAAGCCAAAGACTGAGTGAATGAGATGAGTTGCTCCTCAGCGCTGAATGAGATCCGGACGGATCGCGGAGTTGGGCTGTGTCCAGTTCTCCTGGCACTGTCTCTGGAGTGAAGGGCTGACCTCACCTAGCTCCACAGGGTTTACGTTTCCCCTTCCAGCTGATGTCAGGATTTCACAAACAACGGCCACTGTGTCCAAAACTATATGGTTCTTTCCAATGTGATCACAACATGGGTTTCAGTTTATACTCTAAAGCACAATCTCTCACCCAACACATTAATTTACATTTCTACATAATGAAATGCATGCAAATATGTGTGCACATATTTTAATGACTCGATAGATCACTATAGTTTTATGCATGAAAGGCTTTTTAAAAAATCTGGCATAAAACGCATCCATATTAAATCACTCTCCAAAATGGTAATTTAAGAACAGAATTTTCCAAGTCGATTTTGCTGCCAGTTTCGTTTTCAGCTGTTAGCTTGTCTACCTTGCCTCTTTTGAAATGTCACACTGTTTTTCTGAGTCACCGATGAACCATTCTACTCTCTATAAACCCCAAATACTTTCATAAGTTTGACTGAGCACATTTAGATCGGCAATGTCAAGGTGTTCACTGACTGTATTCCGAGTGTTTGTGTTCAAAATTCTTTAATTTTTTTCCTTTTTTGGAGTGTTTTTATGCTACAGCGCGTGTGCGCTCACAAGAAAGAGAGAGAGACAGAGAGACAGAAAGCGAGAAATCACCCCCCAGGGGGGATGGCCACACTGCAATCCCTTCTCCTCCATTCTCCTCTCGGGATCTTGGGCATGCACGCACACCCGCCCGGCGTGAGTTTGAGCCACCAGGTCCGGGACTCGAACTGCGGTTGACTACTTGGGAGTCCAGCAAATAAAACATTTGGTGTTGGAAGGGTCCCTGTGTTCCGAATTCTTATGTGGAAATATCCCCAGTGCAGGAATATTAAAGGGCAGGGCCTCTGGGAGGAGGTTAGGTCACGAAGGAGCCGCCCTCAGGAGTGACTGGAGCTCCGGTTTAATGTCCCCTACCACGCCCACTGTCAACAGCTACCTTCCCATTTTCGTTTCCACTCAAGGTTTTGCTTCTTTTCTTTCCCCTTGATTTCCTTTCATATCCTTGACTGGACAAACAAACAGTGTTTTCATGCTGGGAAAATTAATCTTCTATATTATAAAGATATACAGTGATTAAATGTAAAAAATAAAAATATATTTTAAAAAAGTCCCTTACAAATTCATGTGTTGCTGTTTGGTTGTGACAGAATTATAAATGTAAATATTTAATCCTTCTATGGTGTTGGAAGGTGGGGTCTATGGGAAGAGGCCCCCTTGAGCGACTCTGGCAGGTCTGTCAGGAGAAGGAATGTGACAGACACGTGCTAATGTTTGTAAATGCCTTCGTGATATGATGCCTTGGACTCTGCCAGTCCACCCTGGATGTGGCCCCTGGACCTTGAATCTCCAGCCCTGAGCCGAGTAAGTTCCTTTTGTATAAGTTACCCAGACGTGGGTCTTTTCTGTTACTGACAACAAACGCTCTACAGCAATGCTGGTCCAGGGAGCCAGCTTGCGCCTTCTGCCACAGACAGGAGGCGCCATGTATGTGCAGGAAGCGAGCCCCCACTGAAACCGAATCTGCTGGTAACTTGATCTGTCTCCAGAACTAAGAGCAATCAATTCAGTTGCTTACAGATTACCCAGCTAAGGTGTTTTGCTGTAGCAGCCAAATAGATCAAGAAATGTCCTGGAGGGACCAGCAGATGGTGTAATTGTTACATTACTGGACTCTCACATAGTCAACCACAGTTTGATTCCCAGACCTGGCGGCTTAAAACCACACCAGGTGTATGTGCGTGCATGCCCAAAATCCTGGGAGGAGAATGGAGGAGAAGGGATTGCGGCGCGGTCATCTCCCTGGGGGGTGATTTCTTGCTTTCTGTCTCTTTGTCTCTCTCTGTCTCTCTGGCAAGTGCACATGCCCTATAGCAAAAGTCTCTCTAAAAAAAGAAAAGAAAAAAAATAAAAAGAAATGTCCTTGAGAAAGCGATGTGGCACTGTGGTCAAGAGTGAGCCCATGGGGTCAGACCTCCTGTCTTCAGAACTTGGTTCCGCCACTTCCTGTGTGATCTCGGAAAGTTATTTAACCTCTACTGCAATGTGGGGATACTAGCAGGATGTAAATGGTTGTGGCAGTGATGTGACACATATGCAGACACCTGTGTCCTGGCATTAGCCACACAGCAGCAAGCGCGACACCTGCTGTGTGGCTAGCGCTCCGCTCCTACGTCTGCCCTAGTGCTCCGTTCTCGCCTGGTCTGTGACCTCCTCGACAGCTGGAACAGGGTCTCTTCCTCGCACTTGGCTCAGAGCCCAGCAGAACCCTTGGGGCTCTGCAGGCGTTCGGTCACTCTAAGAGCATTCTGCAGCGCTGACTGGCTCCCACACGGGAATGCTCCCAAGATGCTCTTCAAGGGAGAAAGCCTCGTGATAAGGCTCACCGCACAAGCCCCGTAATTCTGGCAGTCTGTCATACCTCTGAGAAAGCCCCTTGAGAGAAGATCACACGTGGGACATCAGATACGGGACAGTGCCCGCGTAACGTTCAGGATTTCCCAGAGCGGCTGGGCTTGACCGCACGTGCATGGTGCCATACCCGGCTCCCCGCCGCCTTCTTACAGAACTGACTCCATTTCCGTCAGAGGGCTAGAATTCTAAATGTTCACTTCTTGCTAATTTTGTTTTTCTACTCTCTTATGGGGATGAAGCAAATTTCAGGGAAATAAGCTACGGTACCAATTTACAGTAAACCAGTTAACAATTCTAACAGTAAAAAGACACGCAGGTGTCCAAGTGACTTCATTTTACTTAAAGGCAAGAAGGCTGGTCGAGTGATGCTATTTATTTATTTATTTATTTTTTGGAGAGGTTTCTGCTATAGGGCGCGTGCGCTCGCCAGACAGAGAGAGAGAGACAGAGAGACAGAAAGAGAGAAATCACCCCCCTGGGGGGATGGTCATGCCACAATCCCTTCTCCTCCATTCTCCTTTCGGGATCTTGGGCACGTACGCACACGCGCCCGGCGTGAGTTTTAAGCCACCGGGTCCTGGACGCAAACTGTGGTCGACTACGTGGGAGTCCAGCGACATAGCCATTACGCTAACTGCTGGTTCCCAAGTGATGCTATTTTTAAAAGCAAACCTACAGACTCATTAGTTATTTTACTAGGAATATATTTTCTCTCAATCTTCAAATTCATGAAAACTTGTGAATATCTATTATTATTTTACTTTGAATCCATAAAATTATTTGTTAAAAAAATAGATATCACAGACTTTAAAACAAAACAAAAAAGACAATAGAGTTTCTATCAGCCTCCTCTACTGGGCAGCTTTAAGAGACATTTTATTTATTCCTGGCTCTTGAGAAAATTTCAGCCCACTGACTGTCATTTCTCCCATTTTGGTCAATTTGTCATTATAATTAGTATTACTCTTGGATTGTGGGATCTTTTCCCTCTGAAAATTAAGAAACCTTCCTGAAAATGAACTTGACATAGGAAGGAAAGTAAAACAATGAAGAAAATAAAAACCTTCATCTAAAAATGAACACGACGCAACCGTGAGCTTGTCCACGGGCAGGGGGTCAGGGCACGGGCTCTAAGGCCCTGGAAGCACTTCCACTGCGCATGCTCACACAGCCGCCAGCACGAGTCACGGCCCGGGTCCCACTTCACATTTGCCACGACAGCTTTAAGTGAAACATGGCTGAGTGTTAGTCTAGAGCTTGGGGACTTTAATAACTTTTGGGAAAATGGAATTCAAATACAAATTTATTTTGGTGCAACATTTCTTTTAATCCATTTGGTTCTTTTCAGAATATGCATTTTCCCTGAACGTTCTGAGCGCCCCTTGTAGTTCCTAAAGCCAATGCTTACGGAACCTCTTGTTGCACCTCCTGTCTTTCTTAGAGGTAATTACCAGCATGAATGACCACCACAGAAGTGGAAGGGAGGCTGAGTGGCCCGGGACTGAGATAAGACGGTGCATGCAGCCCTGTCCCTACTCTGTGTGGCTGTGTCTGGACCTTCCTAGGGTGGCCACTTCCTCCAGCGGGCTCTCACAGTTCTCGGCCACGACTCCGTGAAGGCTCTTGAGGCAGTGGCCGGATGTTAGATGAGTTAGTTATCTTGCTGAACTCTGAGCCCCTTGGTGATAACCCTGCACTTCTTTTTCTTCTCAGATGCCAATTTATTAATTAGTTAAAAGACCACTTAGTCAGATTCATAGGATGGAACACAACTTTATAGAACTAAGGGGTTCATTAACCTGACAATGAGTGAGATTTCTTCCGACACTGGGCTCCTGTTTTGCAGAAAACCATGCATGACAATATTGTGCCTTCAGATAGGAAAGGAAAGGCAAGGAGACCTGATTTCAGTAAGGGAAGACGGTTCCAGTGATGCCGGGACCGCTGAGGACCTCACAGGAAGGGAGACCATGATCAAAACTCCAATGTTGGTTGGATCTACAATAGTAGAGGGCCTGGCGTGGGAGTTTAGCATTGGTCAGGACTTCTCCAGGGGAAGAGGTTGGGTAGAAACCTTGGAATTTTCTAGGAAAGTTCTAGAATATAGAACTTTAGTGAATTGATATTTTTCTAACTCTCCTCAAGAATAGAAAATCCTAAATGATCTCTAGGGGACTGAGGTCATGTCTTAATCCATTCGCTTGTATTTGTGGAACGCGTACGTCGTATACAAAGTAGGTATTAGAAATTCAGAAGGGGGTATAAACAAACAGCCCCCTACACCACGAGAAGAGCGCAACATCACATTGTGGACACCAGGCAGAACAGAAGTGCCGGAGAGGTACTGGTTTAGGTCGGAAGGACGAGTAGCCACTTCCCAGGCAGAAGAGAGAAAGGGAGAGGCCTTCCGAGTAAAGGTAGAAAGGAGCCCAGGAGGTCTAGGTAACTCCGGGGAGTTCTGTGTGTCTGGAACATGGAAGGCAAGGAAGCCTGGCCAGAGGAGAGCCTGGTGAGGCGGCACGTCCGGGCAAACCCCGGGGTCCTGAGAGGATGGCCCCTGCATTTCTGCAGGGGCCACTAAAGGCTCTCAGCGAGAGCGTGTGGTCCTTGGAGCTGCGTCGAGGAACAGCTGCTCTTCCGCGTGTTGCTTTTCCTAGGCAGCGTTCACTTCCAAATTTTAAATTTAGATCTTATTAAATATTTAGACCCGGGGCTTCTGACTGACAGCCCTGGTCTCGATTCCACAGCTTAGCTTACCTATCCTAGGAGAGACGCCTCATTTTCTCCCTTTTATTTTTTAATGTCAGAGGGCACACACACATGCATGAGAGAGAGAGAGAGAGAGAGAGAGGGAGGAGAGAGGCAGACAGAGAGAGAAAGGAGGGAGGGGGGTAGAGAGAGGGAGAAAGGAGAGAGGGAGGGAGAGAGACAGACAGAGAGAAAAAGGAGGGGGGGGGTAGAGAGAGGGAGAAAGGAGAGAGGGAGGAGAGAGAGAGAGGGGCCCCACCTACGGGACCTGGTGATGCCACTATCCCTTTCCTCCATTCCTCCTTTCTGCCACGGTCCTGGACACGTGTGCACATGTGCCTAGTATGTTCTGCAAGTCGCTGGGCCAGGATTCAAACCATGGTCAGCCATGTGTGGTGTGCCCCCTCCGTATAATGCTTAACCACTGCCCTAGGGGCTGGCCTCCTCTTTTCTTTGATGATGCACTGAACCAGGGCACAGAGGCCTGCAGGTCCACGAGGCGAAGAATGCGCCTGCTCAGTACATGTCGCGTGACTTAGGCTGTATCTCAGTGCACTGAAAGAAGCATCCCATGGGCCAAGCAGGTCTCCTGCTCTCATCCTGCCACTCTGAACACAGGGAAGGTGCGGAGACAACTAGCACTGTACACGACAGCCACGGAGACCTCAGGATGAAGATGTCCTCTTGGCGCGCTTTAGGAAGACACACGTAAACAAAGCCACATGGAAATGCGGAGTGGGAATGTGCTTTCTCTGCTGAAGCAGCACATTTGGCAAACTTTTACTTAAAGGAAATAGAGTTGGTAAATAGAATGCAAACATTTCAAGACAAGAACAGTGTGTGCTAAACTTCCGACATGTTATGGGGCGGGGAGAGCCTACAGAAAGCATTTCATCTGACGAAAGTGATCGTAGAACAGGGGCCAGCACCCCCAGCAGCGTGGCATGGAGCAGTGGGAAGGAAGAGGGCAGACCCAGACAATGTGGGGGGAGAGGTCCGGCTGTCCTCACCCTGCAGTCTACTGAGGAAAGCCTGTGGCTGTAAAGCTAAGCAGTGGTGAGGCCAGCAGATGGCACAGTGGTCATGACGCTGGACTCCCACATGGCTGATAGTGGTTTGAGTCCTTGATCTGGTGGCTTGAAAAATCACACTGGGTGCATGTGTGTGTGCACCCAAAGTCCTGGCAGGAGAATGGAGGAGAAGGGATTGCAGTGTGCTCATACCCCCTGGGGGTGATTTCTTATTTTCCCTCTCACTGTCTCTGTCTCTCCAGTGAGCACATGTGCCCTAAGGCAAAAACCTCTCAAAAACCAAGTTAAGTAGTGGTTTGCCCTTGGGATAGTTTTGCCTGCTGGGAACACTGGCAGTGTCTGGCAACCCAGCTGGAGGTAGGTTCCTCGGCAGCTAGTGGGCGGAGGACAGACAGGCTACCACACTGTAGATGCATGGGCAGTCCTGCACCCACCCGACGCCCACAGGCAAGGCGGAGATGCCCTGATGAGCAGAAAGCCCGGGTCTGTGCCCACCCTGGCTGTACTCATGTACCTCCCATGGCTGAAGGCAACTGCCAGGAGATAAAAAATAAAAATAAAATCTAGAAAGAAAAAAAAAATCCCCAGAATGTCTAAAAATAAACCATTTTATACTTGAAGGAACAAACAGAGCGATCAGATCATTTCTTCCTGACTGCGGGTGCCTGGCTGTTCTGGAGTCTGGACAGCGCAGCCTGGATCTATACGTGGCCGCCGGGCCTGGATCCTCGCCTGCCGTGCCTCTGGCCTCTCCAGCAACCTGGTGCACGACAGGGAAGACCGGCCTTCATGAAAGGATGCTATTCTCGGCAGGTCACAGCCAGAACCTCCACGACGGCTTCCTTCCCTGAGACCAGACTCTGCCACCCCATTATTCAGTCCCTAGCGTGTGGCCGCCATGCTGGCCCTCCTCATTCCCAGCTCGCCAGGCCCTGCGGTGGGGCTGAAAGCACAGCAGGTGTCTGCACCTCTTCTTTTCACTTGGCCCCGATCCCTCGACTCTGACGCAAAGACAGGCTGCAGAACAAATTTTCTAACACACAATTTTTAAAAAGGCAAAAGGTTCAGATGCCATTAAGAATGCAGAGCCCAGGCTGGTTATTACCTCAGACAAATCACCTCCTCATAATTTTCTTCCAGCAAATGTCTGTGAGGGCTGCCAGGCTGCAGCAGAAATGTGTTTAATGACAGTCCCTGGGAAATTAGACGCTCAGAGCAGTGGTGATGGCAGCGTCTCCCCCGCAGCACACCCCCTCGGCCTCCTTTCCAACTGCAGACCCCACAGTGCACAGAGGACCGAGTCCGGGTGAACGCCGGGGGCCAGAGGAAGCAATCTGGATTTTACGCGTGCTCTGTTCCTTCCATTTCCCTCCCTGTCCCCTTCACCTTCATCCCCACCCCCAGAACCCAGTGCAGTACTGACTGGGCTGCAGCTGAGGGTAATATTTTTACCCCCCCTGCTCTCTCTCGGAACACGTTACATAAGGAAGATCCCAGCTTGCCCGGGAGAAGAGGTGGAGGAGGGCGGAACTCCAGGTTCAAGACTGAGCCCAGCCTCGCCTCTGCTCTGCAAGCCTCAGCACCACTCACGCTTTGGCACAGCTGTGGACAGTCCTGAGGTTACAAGGGGCGAAGGACGGAGGGCCAGGTGTGGCTCACGGTCACAGTTAGTGACCAGGCGAGGCCCAGACTGCACTGGACTTTCATTGCTCTCCCCAGGGAGAGAGGACCTCTGAGGTGGGAGCCTGTTCAGCACTGGAGTTCACTCAGAATGACACTTGTCCCCCACAGGGTTACATTGTCCCCTTTCCTCCGTCTCTCCTCCGTGAGAGGGGAGGGGACGAGAAGGAAGCCTGGCTCCCCAGCGCCTGCGTCTGTCTGGGGAGATGCTCAGATGCCTTCCCTGTATCGGGGGTCGCTGGGCGCAGGAGCTCACACTGGGCCTCGTCGGCGCTCTCCCTGGGAGCCCAGAGGCCGCCCCTCACCGTTCCCAGGTGCAACATCCCTACCTGATGCTCCTGAGTGCTGTTCTCCTGTGTGTCCACTGCAGGGGAGCCCCAAGGTTACTGTGCTTTGTGCCCTTGGAGTTCTTTCTGCCCTAATTCCATCCATACTAGAGGAGGCAAAACCCCTACGGCTTATTTAAAGTCAACAGCAAATGGCCCTGAGGAGACTGGTTCCTACAGTTATTGTCTGCGGAGGGTGGGTGCCACTCTGCAGGTTGTGGGTGCTGCTCTGCAGGTGGTGAGGTGCCACTCCGCAGGTTGTGGGTGCCACTCTGTGGGTGGTGGGGTGCCACTCTGTGGGTGGTGGGGTGCCGCTCTGTGGGTGGTGGGGTGCCGCTCTGCAGTGGTGAGGTGCCGCTCTTCGTTGGTAAGGTTCCTCTCTGCGGTGGTGAGGTGCCGCTCTGCAGGTTGTGGGTGCTGCTCCGCGGGTGGTGGGGTGCTGCTCTGTGGGTGGTGGGTTGCTGCTGTAGGTGCTGGAGCCATATGCGAAGCTCCGGGTCGACCTGGACATGCTGGGCATGCACAGGAGCACACCCGTGGCCCTGGCTGGTCGGGGGACGGGGAGCCCGCTGCACCGGTGGTGGGGTGCTGCTCTGTGGGTGCTGGAGCCATATGCGAAGCTCCGGGTCGACCTGGACATGCTGGGCATGCACAGGAGCACACCCGTGGTCCTGGCTGGTCGGGGGACGGGGAGCCCGCTGCACCAGGGACATGCGTAGTGGTAACAGCGCTGCCACTGCGGCACGCTGGCCAGCACACGCACCTTCTAGACGCTCTGTGTGCTTTAGTTCCCTGAACTGTCCACAACCCTGGGTTCTGGCACTGTTATTTCCATTTCTCAGATGAGAAAACCGAGACAACTTGCCGAGGCCCACACAGCTAGTGAGTGGTGGATCAGGGGTTCGGATCCGAGCTGTGTGGCCCCGGATTTCTTAATCACTGTGTTATTCTGCCTCAAGACAAGCTTCTTGGGGAATGAGCTTAATGGCCGAGGGAGATCCAAACAAAACCTGGAGATTGAGAAAGAACTTCCAAACTCAAGACTGCCCAATTTCACACTTCTCACCCTTGCTGGGCCACAGGGCACTGTCTCACGTTCTGTGTGTTAACAAGATCTTGAGCCACATGTCCCGTGAAGCAGAATTTAGAATTCGCTGCTCAGCGGAGTCTCACATATAGGAACCCTCGTTTATATTAGTGCTAGTATAAACAGACAAAGTCAGTATTTCCCTCTCTGCAAACTCCTCAGTACAGACGTAATTGCTTAAAATCGCCCCTCCTTTGTCCTTGTAATGGGGATTGGGGTAGATTTTACAGATTGAATTCATAGAAATTAAATTCATGGGAAAAGCAGTTACTTTTAATATTGCTTATTTGCCGAGTCTGGGGAAGGAGGGAAGCTCTTGCTATTTCCCCTTCCCTCTTAGGAAAACTACTTCTCTCCACAAACGACAGTTAATGTTGTTAAATACAGAGTCTTATTTAAGACACGTTATTTTATTTTTCTTTGAAAAATAATGTTTTTTTTTTTTTCTAAAAAATGAAAATGAGTGCTTGCAAAGTTCTAGTCTTTCTAAGCTGCTTCTCACACTTGAGAAAAGCCAGCCGAGCAGAACTGAAACTTAGAGAGCCAGCGAGCCGGGAACCGGCCAGTGCCCGTGGGCTTCCACATGCAGCCCTACTGTGGGTAGTTCCAAACTATTCTCTTCTGTTTTTGTTTTTTGCAAAACACATGGCCCTCCCCCCACTCATTTAGCCTAAGTCTAGGAATCGAACTTGAAGGAATTAGTTCACGTTAGAGTCCAAGTGATTGACAGTGGCCCAAGGACTGTCATTTAACTACTTTCATGGTCTCAAGAAGAAGAGAATTTGAGGTTCAAACAGTAGAAAACAAGTGACTCATCTCTCAACTTTCTGGGAAGCCAGGCTAGGCTTGGATTTAACTTTAAAAACTCATCCCAGTCAAGCTCGGACTATTCAGAAACCCAAACTTCATGTCTTTGTGTTTTATCATTTTTCCTGCGCATGGGTAAAATCTCCTAAAATCTCAGAAGGCAAGATAGGGAAAAGAAGATTCACATGGTTCTTTGTTTCTTTCTTTTTTTGGCCACTTGTTAATGAAGATAAGCTCCTTTGATTCAAGTGAGGCTTCAGGATTAACTGCAGGATTCCTGAAGCATCTTCCTCTGCCCCAGAAAACAGAAAGCTGGCTGTCTCGCCACCTGTACTTCTACCCAAGAACGGGATTATTTTAAGACATTCGGAATCTGCTCTGCCTCCCTTCTTACAGACTCGCAGGGCTTTGACAGCAGTGCGTGCCCCCTCCATCCAATCCAGGGGACTTCAAGCAAACCGTTCAGATAACCAGTCAGAAAGCGCACCTGGGAGTCAGGCGGGAAGGCTGATAACAGCTCAGCCACACACAAAGGCATTCTGTACTGAACAGCGAGTCTCTGATAAGGGCGGTGTGAATGCCATCTCTGTACCCCACCCCGAAAGCACTGACAAAAAAGCAGCAAGCAGAATTACACCCTACCAAAGAGCTGATGCCAACCCCATCGCAGGCCCTGGTCGAACCCCCTGCCTGGTTAACCACACTCACCTCCAAAGGGCAAGCTGGGCCTCCCTCAGCACCATTCCCAGGCCAGACAGTAAACACGAACCGTGGTCTGAAATGCACTCAGTCATCCCACTCACTGGGTCCACTCGGAGAGGCCCCAGGAATCAAACCCTGCTGAAGTAGAGGCCCATGTCTCCTAGACTGGGTGTGAGTGGGCCTCTCTGAAAGGCAGGTCTCGCCGTGTGGTCTGTGACGCGGGGCTGCACGTGTGTGTGTGTGCATTCTCTCGCGCACACATGGAGACTGATGACGGCCAGTGAGGCAGGAGTGGGGGGCAGCCCCGTCTCACCAGCCACGGACAGCTATCAGTCATGGGCTGTTTCCTGTGGCCAGCCACTGAGCTAATGCTACTCTCTGTCCTCATAGTGGTGATGACCAAGAAAGGGCGGTTGAGAAAGGCTAGGGGTTTTACTCCAGGTCACACGGCTAGTAAGCAGCAGCCTGAGGACTAAACAGAAGCCACATGAGACACCAGTGCCAACAGTCTTCATGCCCCAACCCTGAGCTTACCGCAGTCTGAGCGGCTGCAGACTGGGGTGTGGACCAGACTGGGCTCCCTTCCTGATGTCCAGAGGCCAGCTGCACCACCAGCTGCACCGGCTCATCCATGTACATCGGGGTGGGGCTGAGCCAGCCCCCTCCTGTGTGTTCGCTGAGAGTCAATACTGCCATCTCCACTCAGTTCCCTAGGGTCATTTCCACTGAGTCTTTTGGCTCCCAAAATCTGAGAGAAGGCTGGTGAGGACATGTCAAGTTGCTAATGTAAACGTTTCTTGGGCTGAGGGCCAGCAGGTAGCATGGTGAGTAAGCGCTGGACTCCCACTTGGCCAACCACGATTGAAGTACCAGACCCAGCAACTTGTAAATCACACTGGGTGCATGTGCATGCCCTGTACCCCAGGAGGAGAATGGAGGAGAAAGGACTGTGTGTGGCCATCCCCCTGGGGTGATTTCTCACTTCCCCTCCCATTGTCTCTTTCTGGTGAGCACACACCCCCTACAGCAAAAACCTAAAAATAAATAGCTTCTTGGGCTGGCCTTGGAACCAGACCCCATGTGGCTCACTGTGGTTCAACTCCTGGCCCT
>NW_006159550.1:6464452-6467067 GCF_000334495.1 Tupaia belangeri chinensis | reverse complement strand
ACAACAGTCTGGCACATGTGCGTATGTGCCCCAAAGCCCAACGGAATGGTGAAATGGAAGAGAGGGAATTGCAGAGTAACCATTCCCACGGGGGGAGGGGGTACTTTCTCCCTCCCTCTCCCTGGCAAGTAGATGTGCCCTCTGGCAACTAAAAATTTTCCCTTACTCTGAGTCAGAATTAAAATGTCTCTCTCTGTCTGTCTGGCGAGCACACGTGCCCTATAGCAAAAAAACCTCTCAAAAAAAAAAGCGGGTATGTCTTAGAGTCACTGTAGGAGGGCTGCATGGAAGTGCCAGAATGTGTACTGAAGTATTCAATATCAAAGTCTCTGATAGCCGCATCTACTGTACTGGCTTTCAAATGCACTTGAGGAATGCCATTCCTGGGCGAGTCCCCTGGATGCAGGCCTGGTCAGAGAGTTACTCCCTGACCAGGAGTGAGGAGGTCCATCGGCTTTGCATGCCCCTTGGGAACATTTGAGAAAATGAGTCGTCTTCTGCTCCAAGTGGCCTAATGAAATGATGCCTCTCCAGGAGGCCTCGATTGTCAAGGGACCGTGTTGCTCATTAGGTGGTGTCCCGGCTGTGAGGGGCAAGGGTCAACCCGAAGCAAAGAGAGGTAGGAAACACATCCAGTCAGGGGGTGGTCATGAGCGTGGTGTGACTGCACTGACTACCCTGGCATGCAGGACCCCTAGCCCACAGCCCACCTGCCTTTAACAGGGACTCGTTATGCCCTCTGGATGTGCCTAGAAATTCCAAAGTTGCTTTTAGGGCCTAAGGCGGTTATGTTAATAATATCAATAGCAGGCCAGTGTTAGGCTAATTCCAAAGCTATATTTTGCTTTCAAATTACAGATTCAGTGAATTTTATTCCATATGCATATATTGTAATATTTTAGGATGAGCCTTTTTAAGATGAAAAGAGCAGAAAGTCTAGCTCCATGCAATTCCCCTAAGTTAGAGCTCAAATTTTCTAACCTTTGAAGGTTCATTTCTCTTAGGCTGTCATTAAAATTACTTATGGCTTTAATTTGCTGAGTTGCATTTAGTGGGAAGTCTCCAAACCACAGGCTGTGCTTGGTTACCTCTCCTGCGCTCTGGGGCATCACTCCCACGAGAGCAGGCCTAATTGAAACACCCCCTAAGACAGGATAAAACCATTTTTACCAGAGCATGCTCAGGTACATCGGTTTTTGATGTATTATTTTAAGAAACACCTCACTGAATTTTTCCCTTTAATAAGCTTGACTCTGTCTTCTTCCCTCGATGAAAACGGTCATCACTCTGGCCACGTCATGTGGGGAACTGCAGCTGTTTTCTAATGAGGCAAGTGCACGCAAAGGTCAGAGCATGTTCTCTAAGGTAGGAGAGACATGCTTGCTCTTCTGCATAGAGAAGGCACGCAGAAAAGAACTAGGCACAGGAGAATACGAGCACCTTTCGCTGCCGAAAGGGATCAGAATGGATAAGAGTCTCTGGCTTTCCCCTTGATCCATTAGTCTCACTTGAGGAATTTAATCCTAAATAATACAGCATTTAATATGATGGAAACGTTGGCCACTACTACACTTTGAAGACCACGCCACAGTGAAAAGGGTAAATGCAAATTTGGAAAGAAAAGTGCTTCCTCTAGAATATTTAAGGCAGCTTTTTGGATTTATTCCAGAGGGTCAATCTTCCAGGACCAGTAATGGATGCTACAGGGAAGGGGCCCGTCATGTAAGTACTTGCGGCCTTAAATCAAATGCATTTATCTTCCCAAGCCCTCAGCTTCATAATCTCCCAACCATAACACCAACACAGACTCTACAGCACTGCGGGCATACATGACAACACAGGGACAGTGTCCAGTGGCACGTCCAATGCACAGTAAGTCTTCTACACACAGGAGCCAACTACTCAGGTCCAAAACTGTGAGCTTTGTGACCTTGGGCACCCACATCACCACCTCTGTGGAAAGCAGATGGAGTTCCCCAGATCACAGTCCTCTTCATGGTCATCTGAGTATATTAAATGGTCCTTGAGCAAGTTTTATAGGGTAGCAACTTTTGTGCAAACTGATCCCTGTTTAAGGAGGTCCAGAAAGACTAGAAAAGCTCCACGTAATATCAGATACTGTTTCAAGCAATGCTGTGCACAAGAACTGAACTGCCCAGGTGGTAACGGGCATGTACTGAGATGCAAGCTGACCTGCATCAGAGGGTCAGCCTGTCACTCATTCACACAACACTGTGGCAGGTGTGTCACGAGTCGGGCAGAGCAATCCTAGACCCAGTTTGACGGGACGTGGCTCTGTCCACACCTAGCACTGGGCTCAGTAGCCTCCTAATAAGTATTAGTTTCCCTTTCCTCTTTCTCCTCCCTGAAGAACCTCCCTGATTAGCTAGAAGATAAATCAAAATCAATTTGGGATTGAGTGATAAGTGTAAAAGAGAGAAACATACTGAGTATCTTCTGTCACACTTTCATGGTTGGAGAAAACAAAAGCATGTTAGAATTGAGGAGTCCATGACTTTTACTTGGGAATCTGGAGCTGCGTGGATAAACCACGTCACACACTGAGAACTCACTGAGACTTTGTAATCGAAGGACTGGCTGCTGCTTATTCTAAA
>NW_006159550.1:6458838-6463989 GCF_000334495.1 Tupaia belangeri chinensis | reverse complement strand
AGAGTGCCAGGGGAGTACTGAGTCAAAGCCGGACGCCCCAAGGAGCACTGTTTCTGTTAACGCAGGAAGCGCAGGCTGAGAAGACTCAGAGAGAAGAGAGACAGAACACAGACGAGAGCTGCTTTCATTCTTCTTCGTGCCTCTAACAGCCAATAGTCTCTTGGAGGTTTCTAAGATGAGGGCTCCTCGTCACTTCGAAGCCTGCTGTGTCATGCCTGAGTCCAAGCTCAGTGCCCGCCACAGACAAGGCTCTGTAACTGTGCAGTGACATGAATGAGACAAGCCTTCTCCCCACGCCCGGATCTTCTGGACTGTGGTAGAGCCAGTGGTGGAGGAGATGAGCCTTCCCAGTGCTGGGGTTCTAGCCAAGTGGAAGGACTGTACTTATACTGAAAAGAGAAGAAGCATTTCTGCCCCAGTCTCTACATCCACCCACCACTGCAGTGACAGGGACAGTCAAGTGTCCATTGGGCTCAGTCAACCTCTGCCTCCAGGCAGCTCGGAGGAAGACTCTGAAATACCTCGTAGGCCACTTGCTCCTGCTTTGATAAGACTGTGGAACTCCTCGCATGCCACAGATGTGCTCCAGCTCCAGCTTCCTGGAGGAGTATAGCGATGGCATTTCCAAGGACAGTAATCCACTCAGGGCAAGGCACCTCATACAGGAACGACGGGTCACTTTTTCCCTGGAAGGTCCAGAGGACTCCGCGTCTGCACTCTGCTCAGAACTCGGGTGCAGAATGATGAGCTGTGGCTGCCCTGAACCTCCAAGGTGAGAAACAGGCTGTGCGATCCCAACTGCACGAGAAGCGCTTTTGAGGCTCTGAGTGAAATGCTCTGTGCTCCAGACTGGGGTGTGGGGGTCCCAGCCAGGCGGCAGCCTGCTGAGTTCAGCTCTGTGATTTTGAGGTGCAGGGACCCGAACGATGACTGGGTCAGAGCTTACCTCAGGGGGCCACACGCAGGACTTCACATTGTTCCATCTCATTCGAATGCTTTCCTATTACTTAATGAGTTTCCCCAAACCTTTCTTGGAAGAAAGGGTTTGACTATAGAAAGGTTTAAAATTCACTGACACAGCTTCTCCAGGAAGGATCCGAGCAGCTTTGGGGAGAGAGCCCTCTGGGAATGAAGCCGAGAGGGGAGGTTAGATCTCGTGGAGACTGGGTTGACATGGCGAGGAGAGAACACGGAAACTGGCCAGTACAGGTGCCAAGGCATGCTGCTAGCACTCCGCAAATCAGACCAATTGCCTGCAAACTCCATTCAGCCCTTCCTCAGTCAAGACAGTGAGACCACCGCTGCTAAGACACATTCTCGGTGGCTTGGGGGCCAGAGTGGCCTGGAAAGCACCCTGGGAACGTGAGGGAGGGCTGGCAACGAAGGCTGCCTGCCTCTGCTTCAGACGCTCTGCAGCTCAGGGAAGGCGTTCAGCTTCACAGCAGCCACACTGAATTTCACTCTCCTTGCACACACCTCTGACACCAAACCTGGTGGGGGACCTCCCCAGGGAAACGGGAATCTTCAGGAATGGCTAGGGGAAGAAAGCTCAGAGCTGTTTACTTCTGGGCACTATAAAAGTTAATAACACTGGGCTTGTTTCTGCTTTGGGTGCAAATGATTGAAATGATTGAAATGGAAATGAAAACATGTGCTTTGATGATTAGAAGATGAAAAAAGAAACAATTAGCATGAAGGTTAATAATGGGCAAACCAGCTCTTTCCTCCTTGACAAAAAGTCAGATACTCACGGAAGGAATGTCCTTGAAAGACTTCAGGAATTTGCAACCCTCCTCTACTGACTTGAGGAGGAACTTGACATAGCGAGGGGTCGGAGCAATTTAAAGGAAGTGCATGGAAGGGGTTAGAGCCAAAGACCCAGGCTGTCCCCAGGGTCTGAGCTGAGGAACTGTTCCCCACTTCTCCTCGCTTGAGTGAGATGCCAGGCACACAGTCAAGCTCTCCTCCAATCTCAGAGATTCCCCTCTACTGCCCAACAGTACAGCAAGGGCCGGGGTAGTCTCTACCACCGCGAGCTGTTCCTGAAAGGCTGTTTCAGCTCCTTCTTTGGCTCTTCTAAAAAAGTACCCAACTGGCCTGATCGCAAAGTTGGGGGTAGCAGCTCTCTTTTCTTTGTTGACATCCCTACCTGGAGATGTCAGCTGCTCACTCCACCTCCAGCAGTCTGACTGCTCTGAGTGTAATCCCTTTCTCCTTGACAGCTTCGGTTCCTAGGTGACAGTGCATACATCCAAGTCAGGGAGACAAGGGGAAGGCCAAGTGTGTGTTTCTATGGATTTCCGTGCTCCTTCTAGGAGCAGGTCCTGAGGAGTCCCCTGTCTACCCTGTGGGCTGCTGCAGTGTGCCTGTGTCCTGCGCCTCCACGGCAACCTTACTAGTCGCTACTGACAAAGGTGTCACACTGAAGAGCACAGAGCCCAGGGATGCATAGAGAAATGGAGTTCCACCCCTGGATTATGCCAGCACTGAAGTCTGCCTTATTTCCGGCTGCTGGTGAATGAGCCAATACATTTTGCTTTTGTTTAAGACATGTAATGTGGAGTTTTGTTACTGCAAATGAAAGTCTAAGAAAGGAGGAAAATACCTATTAGGATTTGGGGAAAGATGAGTAAACAAATAAAAGAATGTGCTTTGGGACCAGCAGATGGCGTACTGGTTACATTGCTGAATTCCGACGTAGTTGACTGTGGTTCAAGTCCCGGACCTGGCAGCTTAAAATTCACATCAGGCGTGTGTGTGTGTGTGCCCAAAATCTCAAGAGGAGAATGGAGGAGAAGCGACTGCAGTGTGACCATCACCCCTGAAGGGTAATTTTTCACTTTTTGTCTCTCTCTGCCTCTCTAGCAAGTGCACATGCCCTCTAGCAAAAATCTCTCTTAAAAAACAAAGAATGTGCGTGGTTGACCTAGGACTGGACTTACTTGAGAGTAAGCATGTCACAGTACATTAGTTCTTTCACTGTATTGTCTCTTGTGGGCTCTGCTGCATCTGAATTTAGGGGTTCTCCCAGGGAACCTGTTTCAGTTTTTCTCAGGCACAGGGACAGCTCTGTCATTATAAATGTTGGAAGGCTCTGTTTCATTCTTGGCAGTTTCTGGGGCAGGAAGAAGAACTACACTAAAAAGTCTTCAGCACCTGTTTGAGTTGAATTGCCTTCCCAAAATTGATGTGTGGCAGTCCTAACAGAAGCACCTCTGACCGTGATACTATTTGGACAGAGGGTCATTGCAGGTAAAATGAGCTAAGTTGGCGTCCTACAGGGTTAGAGCAGCCCTACTCCAGCTGACTGCTTTTTCCTCTAAGAAGTTGGAAACGTGAAGACAGACAAAGATGTCATGTGACACAAAAGCGAGACTGGACCTCTGTAGCCACAAGCGAGGGAGTGGCAAGCATCGCCGGCGGGCCACTGAGAGCCAGTGGAGGGAAGCAAAGATTCCTCTGTGGGTGGCAGGAGCAGCAGGTCTGGTGTACACTTCGATGTCGCACTTCTAGCCTCTGTGACTAAGAGATAATAAAGCGCAATTGTTCAAATCACCTGGTCTGTGGTACTTGTGACAGCAGTCCCAGAAAACACAGTGCCTCCTGAGAAACACTGAGTAAAAAGACCGCAGATAGAAACAAGACACTTTAAACCATCTGTCCTTTAAGAAGATTTAAAACTGTTATCAAGTATCTTTTATCAATGGCAGTTTTTCCAGGCTGTTAAAAATATAAGATTTCCTCTGTAAAAGTACCCTATTATCTCTTGTTTAAAGATACGATCATTCTCTAAGTCTCTCTTTTAAAAGTAAAAGTTAAACGCAGCAGTCAGATGTGTAAAGCAGATGAAAGTGGAGCTCCCGGAGTTGGAGAGAGCTGGGGAGACTGAGACCTGCTGTCAGTTCTTTCTGTGACTACCGAGGTCCCCTGTGGACCTGTCGAGTTCCACAGGGCTCGGTCTGAGATGCGCATCCTGGGGACAGCGTATGCACACTCGAGAGTACAGTAGGAGTTCTCTGAACTGACCCCCGCCCCCACGGACTGCCAGGGTAAGAGGAACCCTGGATTCCCTCTGTGAAATACACCGACTAATGCCCACGATGCCACTTCATGCTAATCACCACCTCCTGGATGTCCTGCACATCTGCATCCATTATTTGAAAATGGAGATTTAGAGGTCTATGTTTCCAAGTGTGTTTCTGCCAGTTATACTTGTAATTCTGTAATTTGGTTGCCTATTATATACAACAGTGAGATATGAAAATGAAAAGAAAGCTCAAGTCACATGCTTTGAAAGACTGGATGAAAAACAAGTTGCTGAAAGCAAACCTGCTGTCAAACCACGTGTGGGGGCTGAGCACGAAGCGCAGGAAGGTGCTGTGTGGAGACAGCTTCCAGAGTATCTTCAAGACCTCAGCCAACTTGAAGAAGACTAAAACTGGACATCATAGATGAAGCCTTTAGGCTTTGTCCGTTTAAGAATGCCAATTAAAAACTTGAATCAGCAAACCTAAGCCCATGTGTTGGTCCCATATTAAAAAGTTGATTACTGGGACCAGCAGTTAGTATAACGGCTATGTCGCTGGACTCCCACGTAGTCCACAGTGATTCGCGTCCTGGACCTGGGTCCAGCTAGGTCTTCGTCAACTTAAAAATTTATTATCATCTATTTATTATCATTATCATTATTGTTATTATTAGACCAGAGAGAGTCAGAGGGAAAGTGAGAAAGTAAGCTACTAGGTCCAGGACTTGAACCACAGTCAGCCACATGGGAGTCCAGTGCCCCAACCACCATGCTACCTGCTGGCCCCCTTTTTATTTAACAAATGAACAACTTTTTAATTAACAAATTAACTGCCAACTTCAGATACATGGCCAAAGAGTACCTTTACTGCAGTTGCTTCATTTTGATTACTGTGTTCATGGATGGACAAATGCTATTTTTCTACCTTTGTTGTTATCAACGGCCGCTTAGAATGTAAGATCCATATTTACCTGTCTAGTTCTGGGATGTCATTAAAAAAGAAATCCACTGATTCAAAACATCATAGACATTGGTAATTTAACAAAACAAAGATTGGGACCAGCAGTTAGTGTAATGGCTATGTCGCTGGACTCCCATGTAGCCGACTGCGGTTTGAGTCCTGG
>NW_006159550.1:6439097-6458593 GCF_000334495.1 Tupaia belangeri chinensis | reverse complement strand
GTGCGTGCGTGCCCAAGGTCCCAAGAGGAGAATGGAGGAGAAGGGATTGTGGCGTGGCCATCCCCCCCCACCCCGGGGGGTGATTTCTCACTTTCTATCTCTCTGTCTCTGTCTTTCTGGTGAGCACACACGCCTTATAGCAAAAACCTCTACAAAAAAAAAATAAATAAAAATTAGAAAATAAAAAAATATAAAAGATGCCTTTACTTGTATAGTTTTTTAGAAGCTCTTAAGTAATAGAAAATGACCCATAAATCACCTTCTTGTGAATGGACTTATGCATTTCAGCACATCTCAGAAAGGACTTTTGATTTCCTCATTAATAATACCCAGGTCAAAGTTTGGCTACATCTTATAGACAGAAGTGAGATGCCTGCTCTAAGACTTCACCCAGTCACGCGGAGGGCAAGTGTCCCAAGAATGGCTTGTCCTATGGGCAAAATATATTTCTCCTTCTTCAAGTAAAAGTCCGTGGAGAGTAGATGTCATTCCAACTGGGGCTTCTGTTTTGATCGTAGTTACTTATCAAGAACTGCACTTGCCGAGTATCCCAGGCAGTGGTGAGTGAAACCTAACGGCAGCATTGCCCCGTGCAGACGAGGCCCCTAGGCTCATTCAGATCGCAGAGGAACCCCGCCCCTGGAGAGGTGCCCCACTCTCAGAAAGCTAGGTCAGGAGGGAAGGAGCCAGAAGGTCTATCAACCATCCTTTCGCTTTCACTGCAGAGGGCCCTGAGAGCCACAGGGGCCCAAGCACGCAGAGTGGCCGTCAACCCCGAGTGAGAACTCGGATCCTGTTTATTCTTCCCCTACCATATGCCACTAGGAAAAGCCAGCTGGTAAGAGGAATCACAATGCCCACCCTACCCTTACACAGGGCGTGTGCCTAGTAAGAACTGAGTGGCTTGACTTCCTGACTCCACAGGTGGCAGTAGGCTCCATTTCTCGTGTGGAAGTCATGGAGATGCCGGAAATGAAAGGAATCTGGAGTGGCATATGCTGCTGGCATCCTCCTAACCCCATTAGCATCTGGGCAAGTGCAGAGCAAACAGACAAGCAGCTCCCAGCTCGGAGGCTGTTCCCCCCGGGGGCGAGCGAATGAGAACACTGCTGAGGCTGGTCATTAACCCGCGTTTAACGAGGATTCCAGTCACAGCGAGGCAGGTGGAGGGCAAGCAAGCCCAGGCAGAGCAGGCCAAGGAGCACCTGCCACCTGCACGTACGAGGGAACGCGGCCGGCCAGTGGCTGCAGCCGTCCATTTCTGGGGTGATGCTTCACAGCGCGACTTAAGGAGAATGGGGGACCACGAAGGTTCCTCTGAGGCCACTGTCCTTAGGGCGAGGGTATTTGTATATATTTTAGCCCTTAAGAGGATAACTTAGTGATCTGGAGCACAGGGCTGGGCTGGGTAAAGCTGTAGTCTGGAGTACTAGTTCTGATACAGAGCAAGCCCATGTATAACTTCTCAAAGGCTCAGTTTCTCCATTTGTAAGCTGACTGGGAAAGCCTCTCCCTCAGAGTTTTGCTGTGAATATTAAATACAATAACCCAGGCAAATTGCTTAGCACGCAGTAAGTGTTCAATAAACATGAGCCACTTAACAACAATGTAAAAACAGCAATACTAACGGTCAAAAAACAATCAGGGAAACATAAGAGGGTCTCTCATCAAGCTGGTCCTTGGAGTGTCCAGCACGCCGAGCTCTCTGTGAGGAACTGTGTGACTGCGATGAGACTCTCTCCAGCAGCAGGAGAGATCGCCCACGGACACAGGCAGCTCTTACGTGAGGGGAAGATGACAACTGTGCAGGAGAGGCAGAGGTGACGGGACGAGGAGACTGGGAGATAGAAGGCAGGGGTAGCTGGGAACCTGGCTCCAGGGAGCCCCCCTCCTCGCCACATCTAGAAAAACCTTCCCTCTTCCAGGAAGTGCAGCTGCCACATGGTACTTCTAAGACCCCTCCCGATGTCTAGAAGAATCAAGACGATTTTACCAGAGGATGTCAATAGCACTTACAGCAGAAATCTGAAATAACAACAAGTGACAGCACTCCAGGGGGTGCAGGGCTCAAAGGTGGCATTTTCTTTCTCTCAGGAGACAGGCTGGTGCTGCTGCCTACAGAGGAAGCTTGCAGCGTGTGGAAGGGACTTCAGGAAGGAAACGAAGAGGATGCTTGCTGTACTGTGTGATGCACTGTCTTAGTTACCTGCAAGACACAGAGTCTCACCAAAAGGGCATGAATCTGGACAGATGGCCTGACTTACGCTTCTGAAAGCTAGGACTTCCTCTGAAGATGAGCTTGCTGTGTTTCAGCTTGAAGGGGTTATAACATGGCTTTGCATGCTGGCTAGGACACTTAGTGACCCAGTTGTGAATTATGTAGGCTTTGTGAAAAAATCTACATGCATGAAGAACATTTCCTGAGAAAAGAAACACAGAAGACAGGAAGGCTAGGAGTCATTACACTGAAAACGTAGCCCTCATACAGGGACAGGACTCCAGAGAAGTCCAACGTGCTGACATGCTGGAGGGCCTTCGGCATGTGGACTTGTGACTGGTGGAGTTACCCCTCCAGAAACACAGTTACTGCTAAGATGTTCTCAGGATGTCGGAGGACGCTATCACTCGTGTCCTTGGGCTGTGTGGCTCTGGGACCGTCAACAAGACTCCTTTTGTTCTCAGGGCAAGTTCCAGGTAACTCTGGTTACTTAAGTCGGGCTGGCCTTCCCCACAGCCTCTGCTCAGCTCTGCCTCGGCTGAGGCACGACACGTCCTGATGCATGGCGAACCGCCCTTCCCTTGCCCTTTGCTGTTTTGAATCTTCCTTCACAAACCCTTCTGAAATGACTGTCACTACATTCACTCCACGGACATGACTGACGCGATTAGAATGGGGGCAAAGAGCCCTATTCCTGTTTCTATGCCCCGCACCTGCCACAGGCCGCGTACAACTGTCGCATCAGGATGTCTCCATGAATGAACAACTGAGTATTCATCCAACGTGCTGGGTCACTGAAGTGTATTGTATGCCCCCAAATAGTTCCGTCACCCCTTACTCAAGACACCTGGCTATTTAGTTTTTGGAGCACTTCGCACTTTTTTATTTTTTCAATTAAAGAACGTACTTTCATAACAAAAAATGAACAAAGCCTTAACCTATGTCTGCATAACAACACTCATGCCCTTCTCTCCCGGGCCCTCGAGAGCCTCCTTCCGCTATGTATGGAAGCTGGCAAGAGGTCTCCTTCTGGGGAGGCGACACGTGCCAGACAGAACCTGCACGATCTGCTAAGAGAATGACGGCAGTGTGGCTGCTTTTGTGAAGAAATAACCAGGACACTGCTCAGGGAAGATGGGGTAGCACTGGAGAGTGACAGGGCAGGAGGGGCCCTCGGACACGGCGTTCCTTCCTCCGCAGTGCCAGCTCAGGCCCAGCACACACCTGGCAACTGTGTGCACACGTCGAAACACTGCACACATCAGCTGTTTGTTCCTTCACGTGGCTCTTCCCGCTCTAAAAATAACGGCAGGCACAGGGAGGTGAAGTGATTTGCTATAGGTCACTCAGCTAGGGAGGGGCAGAGCAGAGAGCTGAACCTGGCCATACGGCTCCAGAGTCCCCCCCCCAGCTGTGACTTCATAGGGCCACGTGGATGTGACAATTCTGAGAATTTGATTATTATCCCTACTTCAGCAATGAGGAAGCTGAGATTCCGCGACTCAAGCTTGAACAAGACCCACTAGCTCACAAGGCAGTGCACAGTTCAAACGAAGTCTGCTTGGTTTGGAAGCTCATATGCTTCTCCCTAAACTACTGGGGCCTCCTGTAAAATATTTTCTATCCCTCTCACAGATCTAGTGGAAGATGATTCATTATCTTCTATGCTGGGCGTCTTGCTCAACTCTACTACTGAATATCAAGCTGCAACGTCACCCATGAAGACTTCTCTAATCTCTTCTGCACCATAGAAATTAGATTCTCTGCTAACTAGAGTCCATTGAAGTCAGCTCCATCCCACAAACATTGATCTGAGGCCTGCTGGATGACTAATACTATACAGCTTCCCCAGGAAGCATAATAAATTGGATGCAGGCTGCCCGCGAAGTGTTCCCTGCCCCACTGAAAACAGCCTGGTACACGAGACAGGACTCCAGAGAAGTCCAAAGCGTGGACACACCAGAGCTCCTTCAGAGTGTGGAATTGTGACTGGGGAGTTACCCCCCAGAAACACAGAGGAGGCCGTGCTGCCGTGGAGTAGCCGCCCAGGACTGGAAGGCTCCTGAGCTCACCTGTGACCGGTGAGCACCATTGTGCCTCCTGGTGTGCTTGCAAGCTCCTCCAGGGATACAGCTCGAGCAGACACTGCTCCGGGGGCGGCACCAGCAATACGTCACTACTCCACGTCATTTCCTTCTCTAGTTCGTGACAATGTTTTCTCCTCTTAATTTTCTGTTAGGTAGTCAGGAAAGTCGTGACATATTTTTCTATGCAAAAATGCATCATGACTTCCCCATCAACCCGGATTAGGATTGCTAACTGCTACTGCTTATGATCATGGTGTTTTCTTCAAAGCCTTTGGGAATGGAGGATAAATGCAGTTGTGATCGCTACTGCCACCTCGGGCGTGTCCTCGTGTCACTTCACTCACCTTTCTACGCTCTGTACCTTGTCTCCTTTTGCAAGGGTTTGAAGGGACTTGAAACACATGCCCTAAACTGACGAACACAAAGAAAAGAAAATCGAAGGAGCAAACGGGTATTAGGGAGGGAAGCAGAAGCACCCCACCCTGGAGCCTGGCCACAGTAATGGAGCACTCAGGGTAGCAGAAGCCTTTCTGGGGACCCTTACAACTACTGTTTTGAATGCTATCACTTCAGTCGGCTTTCTCCCAGGTCCGGCTCCTAGCCTGATATTTCATAAATAAGGATGTCACTGTGTGTTTCCAGGGGTGCCTGACTAGTCCTTAGCTCCCTGGCTGGCGTGCGAAGACCACTGGGTGAACCTCCACAGTGACGGGGCTCGCCGACATGCTCCACTCTCCTCACAGCC
The DNA here is from genome assembly GCF_000334495.1 of Tupaia belangeri chinensis. Lineage (NCBI taxonomy): Eukaryota > Metazoa > Chordata > Mammalia > Scandentia > Tupaiidae > Tupaia > Tupaia belangeri. Next base: position 6,453,543 of record NW_006159550.1, on the reverse strand, counting down.
CACAGGCCCTGGCACAGATCTAGTGGAAGATGATTCATTATCTTCTATGCTGGGCGTCTTGCTCAACTCTACTACTGAATATCAAGCTGCAACGTCACCCATGAAGACTTCTCTAATCTCTTCTGCACCATAGAAATTAGATTCTCTGCTAACTAGAGTCCATTGAAGTCAGCTCCATCCCACAAACATTGATCTGAGGCCTGCTGGATGACTAATACTATACAGCTTCCCCAGGAAGCATAATAAATTGGATGCAGGCTGCCCGCGAAGTGTTCCCTGCCCCACTGAAAACAGCCTGGTACACGAGACAGGACTCCAGAGAAGTCCAAAGCGTGGACACACCAGAGCTCCTTCAGAGTGTGGAATTGTGACTGGGGAGTTACCCCCCAGAAACACAGAGGAGGCCGTGCTGCCGTGGAGTAGCCGCCCAGGACTGGAAGGCTCCTGAGCTCACCTGTGACCGGTGAGCACCATTGTGCCTCCTGGTGTGCTTGCAAGCTCCTCCAGGGATACAGCTCGAGCAGACACTGCTCCGGGGGCGGCACCAGCAATACGTCACTACTCCACGTCATTTCCTTCTCTAGTTCGTGACAATGTTTTCTCCTCTTAATTTTCTGTTAGGTAGTCAGGAAAGTCGTGACATATTTTTCTATGCAAAAATGCATCATGACTTCCCCATCAACCCGGATTAGGATTGCTAACTGCTACTGCTTATGATCATGGTGTTTTCTTCAAAGCCTTTGGGAATGGAGGATAAATGCAGTTGTGATCGCTACTGCCACCTCGGGCGTGTCCTCGTGTCACTTCACTCACCTTTCTACGCTCTGTACCTTGTCTCCTTTTGCAAGGGTTTGAAGGGACTTGAAACACATGCCCTAAACTGACGAACACAAAGAAAAGAAAATCGAAGGAGCAAACGGGTATTAGGGAGGGAAGCAGAAGCACCCCACCCTGGAGCCTGGCCACAGTAATGGAGCACTCAGGGTAGCAGAAGCCTTTCTGGGGACCCTTACAACTACTGTTTTGAATGCTATCACTTCAGTCGGCTTTCTCCCAGGTCCGGCTCCTAGCCTGATATTTCATAAATAAGGATGTCACTGTGTGTTTCCAGGGGTGCCTGACTAGTCCTTAGCTCCCTGGCTGGCGTGCGAAGACCACTGGGTGAACCTCCACAGTGACGGGGCTCGCCGACATGCTCCACTCTCCTCACAGCCCACAGGCCCTGGTCCGTGGCAGGGCCACAGACGATCGCCAAAAGCTCTTCCAGAGCCCAGGAAAGCATTGCCCATGGGCACGGCCATGCAGCCACGGTCCGGACTGAGGTGTCTCTTTCCGCATGATTTTCCTTTCAACAGGGCCAACTTTAACGGAAGCCGCCAACAGGTCAGACCATTTCCCGTTCTGACTGTAAAACCCAGGGAAGTGCCATTTTAAAGAAGCTCCTTTGAAATCCTGGAATGAAAAGCACAGAGGTAGCTTATAGGGATGCCTGATCTCCACTCGTCCCCCTCCTGCCGCCAGAGCAGAGTGAGAGGCCAACAGCCTGGGCACAGCAGAGGCGGCCGGAGCTCGGGACGGGAGCGGCAAGCGACGCTGACAGCTGTGCTTTTCTGCACTGAGCACCCTGGGAAAAATCAAGGCTGGGCAGCGCTGCCGCCATCTGTGGAGTCTCTACAGCAGACAGGTTATTTATAGAAACTTGTTTGTGCAAAGCCAATATTTACCTGTCGAGGCTGTCAAAATTTACAATTCATCTGTGCCATTAGCCTGCTGTTTCCCCGTCAATAATGGAAATTTCCATCACCAGGAAAGGAGACTTGGGCATCTAGGAGGACCCCACGCTCCTCCTCGTAGGCGAAAAAATGAGTGGTATTGATGGCTCCGGGGTAAGTGCATCTGTCACCCAGGTGACCACCAGACCCTCCTGCTCTGCTGTGAAGATAACGGCTGTCAGGACGGAGTGGTGGAATTCTCCCCGCTGCTTCTCTGCGGTTGCATCTTGAAAGCTCACCCTGGCTAAAATCAGTATGATACGTTCTGCAGCAAGCTCTTGGTTTGTCTCACTCCGAGCTTTCTGAACTGCTGTCTCCAGCGAGGATGAGGGCTAGGCTGATTCTCCACAAAAGCCCACCTTCTCCTGAGACCATCAGGACTCGTCCACTTGCCACTGAAAGCTGTCACCTCTCATCGGCGATCGCCCTGTTCAGTCTTTCCTGAGCTCACCTTCTTGGCCTTCGTCACAGGTGCATAGTCCTGAGCCCCCCCTCTTCTCACCTCCACCTTCTTCCTGGCGACACCATTCAAATATTGAGTTCCTCTCGTCCTTCCGACTCCAACTTTGCAATTCCAGTTCATCTTACCCTTCCTCTCTTGGGCTCTTTAGCTGTGAGCAACACATTACCTCCACTTGGATGAACCCAAAGCACTCCTCAGCTAGTTCACGGTGCACTTACCTCCACGCCCCCGACCCTGGTTCAGTTCGAGTCCCACAGTTCCTGTCTCAGTCAGAGGTACCAATATCTACGGAGAACTTAGCCTCAGCTTCTCACTCCTGCTCACTCTCCATTACGTACAATTCACCGCTCGGATGTGCTGACCTCATGTTCCAGCCTCCTACGGACAGCTCTCCCACTTCTGGTCACTGTCCGGAATCAGGCCCTTGTCACCTCCTGCTTGGAATGGGAAGCAGCCCCTTAAAATGGCCCGTCTGCCAGTAATCTCGGTCTTTCAATCCAGAGCTTCTAACGCACAACTCTGATTCTGCCTCCCTTCAGCTTAAACTATCTCTGTGGTCTTCAATAACCTTGGGTCAAGGCCTGACCTCCACAGCACTTTGCACGGGCTCATCTCAGCAGTTACATTGCTTGTCCCTTTCTCACTCACGCTCTGAGCAGTGACCTGGAAGCGTCCTCTCCTCCAGCTAATCCTTCTGCCTGGAATATTCCATAACTTCCCTCCCCAGTCCCTTACCCACGGGATTCTTCTGGCTAAGTGTGCCTCCTCCTTCGGAATGTTACTCAGGTGTATTTAAGTCAACACTATGGCAAGGTCCACGAAGGTGGAGCTCTAATGATGAAGAGCAAATCCTTGTCGATAGCAGACGTGAGTTATTGTGTGTTCTACGCTTATTGTCTCCAACTTGTATGGCAGTTTTTAGCATGCAGTATATGCTCAAGAGATGCAGTTTAAATAGATAAAGGGTGAAAAGGAACTGTCTGGTGAGATAGACAATGAAGGGGAGGGTATGCTACCTTGTAGTGACTGGGAAGGTCAAGGATCCTAAGACAACACGTGAGGTTTGAGTTCACAGGGCTGTTTGAGAGGAAGCCAGATTCCTCAGCTATACTCTGGAGCAAGAGTTAGCCCTGGTTAGCATGTCGTCCATGCACAAGGTACCCTGCACACATTACCATTTCCACAAGGTAAGTCATTTGTATCTTCCCTTACAGATGGGAATACTGAGGCTTAGAAAAACCAAGCCAACTGTGAAGTTCACTCCGCTATGATCCTTCCTAGGCACAGTAACGTCCTCCATTCTGTAATGATCACCACCGTTAATTAAGCACGTGGGCTGCTTGAGCCACGAGAGATGCATTATCTCGTCCTTCCCTCAGTGCATCCCTGTGGAGAGCTCCTCATCCCTGTGGAGAGCTCCTCACCCCTGTGGAGAGCGAGGAAGGAAATCGAGAGCTGGGCACGAACCCGACTCTCGCTGTTCCTAAGCCCGTGCTTTTGGGCACCATGCTCTCTCGAGATAGAAATTCACGTCTCTGGTGACTTGAACATGTCCAGACCATATGAGAGGACTTCAGAAATTCATGGAGCAATGACATTAAAATATGAATTTATCTTTTATAAAAATTTAGAAATCCATGAGCAGTTTTTCATGATCCACATTGTCCACATTTTGAAGACCCTTCATACTGCAGAGCCTGCAGGACATGTTCCCTGTGGAAGCAACTGCTTGCTCACTTTTCAAAACTCTGCAGCACTTCGCTTTTCCTCTTAGCACAGAGGTCCTTCCGTGACTCTACCTCGCAGGGTGTGGAACACCGCCACCGAACTGTGAGCTCCAGGAGGGTGGAGACCACCTTTCATGTTGTGGGTGACCCTCACATCACCTTGCCTGGAACACAGAGGGAGGACAACGTACACTTGTGTTTCCACAAGAGAGCTGGAATTGCAGTGAGCATTTCGCTGCATTTTCTCATGTTCCTGTGAAGACAGACAGCTGAGGAGCACCGTTCCCAGTGTGCTCAGGCACGACCTCTCCTGGCAGCAGGCATCAAACCACACTTTTCTGTCCTATTTTCCTCGCATGGTCTTGCCAGGGTTCCTCTTCCCTAGAATGACTGACACCTGGGCCAGACAACGCCACGAGAGGAGGAGTCCTGCATGTGCCAGGCTGCTGAGCCGCAGCCTTGGCTTCTACTCGCCCCATCCCATTGTGAGAAACTAAACTACTTCCAGACACTGCCATATGCAGCCCCACCTTGGGGCAAATCCCTCCTTCATTCAAGAACTATGGTCTCGCCTCCTGCCAGTCGCAGAGACAATGGAAACATCTTTGCAAGCAAAGGCCCCGGGTCCCATGGCTAAGCTGGCTCTTCTGGCTCAATCTTTCCAATTTAGTAACTCTTTTGCCTAGAGTTCCCAAGTTCTACGTTCTACCCAGGCTCCTTTACATCATCTTTATACTCCCCCATCCATCTCACTTCTTCCTTTCAGAGTTTAAGACTAGAATGTGCAACTATATGTGCATCCAAACAGATGCGGTCAACAGGGACAACGTCCTCTGCAAGATGTACCATCAACAGCACAGGCACGCTTGGAGCTGCCCTGGTCCTGCGTGGCTAGGTGGACTGGCACGCTCACTACTGACAGGTGTGAGAGATGGCGTGGATTCCTTCAGCCTCATAAGCAAGAGCTGAACAGTCTGTTTGCCTTCCCATCCTCTCCCGCAGCCCACTCTGCCCATGGTGACTGGGCAGTCACTCACCATCAAGCCACGGATGCCTCTGGCTTCTTCCTTTGCCCCTGACCAGTCCTATCTTCTGCTTCTGTCATTCAGTTCCATCCCCAGTAGATTCAGGGTGGCCTAGCTTCTCAGCTCTGGGCAACTTGTGTCTCATTTCTAATTTTGTCCTTCCTAAGGTGATGATAACAAGTCTATATCTCTAAGCAAGGCTGGATGAACCTGGAACCTTTTCTCCCAGGAATACTGCTCTCTGCTCAGAGCCCTCAGGTGTTTCCCAGAGGTTTGCTACACACAACTCACTGTGCTGTCGGGATAGAGCCCTGATGGGTGTAAGTCAGTGGTCGCTCCGTCAGGGGTCTGGCCTGAACTGAGGACTTGGTCTATGACCTACAGTGAGGTTGGGCTCCCTGAAGTGATTTCCAGGAGGATTCCAGCTCAGACACATTATAGAGAGTCTGACAGAAAGGCTAGGAGGGCATGCCTGCCTGCCTGCCTCTCCGGAGCAGTAAATGGTATCGACATCCACCCAGTTACTCAAGCAAAACACTGGGAGTCAGTCATGACCCCCTTCCCATCGCCACTTCACCACACCCAGCCGGTCAGCAAGCCTCTCTGAGCTTCTTTAACACATCTCTGCCGTTCCTTCCGACCTCTGTCTCCACTGCTACACCTTAGACCAGGTCACCATCACCCACTGCTTGTACCTCTGACCACACTATTCAAACTAAGGCTCACCCACCTCCAGCAGGTTACGTCTTGGACCCTTTGTGTCTATTTCATAACACATCTTCCCGTTGAGGCCTTGTTTATGCTCACTGTGGTTTTCCTTCTTGTCAGTTTTCCCTGCTAGGCAATTCTGTGAGGCAGAACCATGTCTCCGGCTCAGCACTGTGCCCTCGGAGTCCAGTGCAGAGCCAGGCACACAGTAGGTACTCGATACTAACGACCACATATTGAAGACTGAGTAAACTAAGGGGGATTTAAAGGTCAGAACAAAGACTCTGAACTCACTGACCGTGGTATGAAAATCAGGAAGGGAAACACAGAAGGAGCTGACTGGGAGCTGGGGAAGAGGGTCTAGGCACCAGCAGGTGTCCCCAAACAGGCAGTGGGCAGTGACGGATGACCAGGTGTGCCCTAAGGGCAGACCTGTGCTTGGCACATGCTCAGTGACATACTTAGGTCCACTTCCACCCCTCGGGGCTACCCCTGGGCTCAGTGTAGAGCCAAATCCTAAGAAGAAGCTTCTAGTAGACCTCGGCAGATTCGAATGGAAATCAGTCAAAGAGGTCCTCAGAGGTCGCTCATTAATCGTTCTGCCTGCTAGCCTCCCGGTGCTGTTCCTGGTACCTGGGGCTCCAAACACAGCACCAGGCCACAGGAGGTGAACGAGAGATGGAGACAGTGATGAAAGCAATGGTGGCATTTTAGTGAATGCCGTTGAGGGCAAGCAGGGCAGGATGCAGGAGCCGTGGAAGGTGAGCAGGAGGGTCTGATCCAGCTGGTGGATTTCTGTGATCAGTGCCCAGTGCAGAACGAGCATCTGGTTAGTAAGGCAACACCTCCACACCATCGCTCCAGCCTTCCATGGAACCTGTGCTGAGGCGCCCTGTAAAAGGACCTGGGGCCCTTCCAAGCAAGGTTCAAAGAAAAGGAAACCACTCCAGACTCAGTTATGAAAAGAAATAGAGCAGAAGTAGGAACTGCTTTTAATAAAAGAAAAAGAACATCATGGAGAGTCTCAGGAGAGGTCTACCTAAGAGAAATTCTACTGGTGTGTGAATAGCTGGGGAGGAAAAATGAAGGTACAGAGAGTACCGAGAACTGGAATGAGTTCTCTTGGAGGAAATGATCTCTTTGTTACTCTTAACACGTGCATCAGGAGACTCACAGAAACACGAGAGAGTCTGAGGCCATTTAAATATGATAAAGTCAGCAGACCACGTGAGGGAGAGACTGTTCTCTTGACATAAATATGAATGTCACAAAGAGGCCCTCAATGACCTGCACATATATTCCTAGGTCTGTAGCTAATGTCTAAGGCCCCGACTATTCCAACCTGCTAAACACATCTGCTGGGCTGGCCCATCATGCAGCAGTTAAATACCCTCCATACGGAGCCGGAGCCCACATGGCTGGCTGCAGTTTAAATTCCAACTCCAGTGGCTTGAAACACACACACACACACACACACACCCCACTGGGGGTGCGAGCATGTGTGCCGCAAATTCTGATGGGATGGAGAAATGGAGGGAAAAGGATTGCAGTGTGACTATACCTCACTGGGGGGTGTTTTCCCTGTCTCAATGAATGAATGAATAAATAAGTAAATGCATTCACAAAAAAGAAAAAAGAACTTGCTTATTACACACATATGTTCATTCAATGTGATAAACTAGAAAGGATAAGCAACATACATGTGTGTGTGTGTGTGTGTGTGTGTGTGTGTGTATATATATTTTTTTTTTTTTTTAAGAGAGGTTTTTTTTTCTTTTACTATAGGCTGTGCATACTTGCTGGAAAGCAGAGAGAGACAGAGAGATAGAAAGTGAGGAATCACCCCCCAGGAGGGAAGGTGGATGGTCATGCCACAATTCCTTCTGCTCCATTCTCCTCTCAGGATCTTAGGGGCACGCACACATGTGCCTGGCATGAGTTTAAGCTGCTGGGTCTGAGACTCGAACTGTGGTCAACTATGTGAGAGTCCAGCCACATAACCATTACACCAGCTGCTGGTTCCATGGATAAGCAATATTTTACAAAATTATCCCTAATCCTACCATCTATAGGAAACCTTGTTAAAATTTTCGTTATTTTCATTTATATTTTTAAAGAACTCACTTTTACCTTCCTTCCACTTTATTTCCATTTTGCGTATGGGTCTGTGGAAGTAGAGCTGAAGAGCACTCGGGGATTGCTCCCACCCATCCAGAGACCTGAGCAGGGGCAGATGCAGACCGACTTCAGTAGGGACCTGCGGTGCGGTAGCAGCACACTCAGGGTTAGACGAGTCTGCGCACCGGCAGCCTTTCTTGCTCACTGGTTCCCCAGGAGCAGCTGCTCTTCCTTTTCAGTCTCGTCCGGATCCCGGGAAAAGTACAACACAGGCAAGACCTGCTGTGGGTGTTCTCGGCAGATGGCACCACTCGAGTGCAGAACTTCTGCACCAGCATCCACAAGTCAGACCCACGAGGTGAGCTCCTCTCTTGTTGCAGGGACAGCATGTCCACGTGGTGTGGAGGAACCGTGTCTCCAGAGCAGTGGCAGGTAGATCAATACGAGGTACCCTGGGAGAGGCTGGTGGGCTGTGCTGGGATCAGCCACCAGCACAAGAGGCGGCTCCCGGAAGGCTGCTTGGATTTGGGTAGTGAAGGTTCCACGAGTGAAGCAGCCAGCTAGGAGTGGCTTTCTTTGTGGGGATCTTCCTTGGTGGGACCAAACTTTGGCCCAGCCCAGTGGCTGGTGTTCCCGGGGGCTTGATGCTGGCATCAGCAGGGTTTACACAGGCAGCAGTGGCACAAGCCACCGACAGAGGCTTCTCCCAGGTGCTCTTTGCAGTTTACGATGTGGGAGCCGCCACTTCCTTTTGCACATGTACTGCTCCATCTGGAAGTCAAGGCTGGCACTGCCTGTGTAAGTTCCTGCTGCAAAGCTGTCTCCTCTGCGGGCAGGGTGTCAGGGGCTCCGGACACTGGGAAAGACCCTCTTCGGGGACGGCAGGAATCCAGAACAATGCCGTATGGTTCCACTGGTGTGGAAAGGCTGGTGCATTTCTGCAAGTTTTCTAATGGCAGTTGCAGTATAACATTGTATATGCTGTTTTAAAATCTTTTTTATGTAACAACGAAAACACTTTTTCTATAAAGTAACAGTCACAGACTTTTACCATCTTTAAGGACAACACAGTTTCTATTTATTGAACTGTTTTCCTATTGTTGAGCGTGTAGATGATTTCCAATTTTAGCCGGTATAACATGAACCCACCGAGAGTCTGCTACCTCATCTGCACGTCTGTTCTGTTTTGCTTTCTTGCATGTTGCTGAATGAATGACTAGATTTCCCCATTCTAGCCCTGACACAGTATGGGTGTGTTCATATGTGTGTACATGTATGCTGGTCATTTCAACAGAAATATTCTTGTTCTTTTTCTTTTTTTAATTGTCAGAGGACGTGTGAACTCAACAGAGAGCATGAGAGAGACACACAGAGAGAAACATTCCCCATGGGGCATGGCCATGCTGCAATCCCTCTCTTCCATTTCTCGTGTCCACCAGGATTTTTGGCACACATGCATACGTGTTGTGTATGTTTTTCCAGCTGCTATGGCCAGGATTTAAACCACAGTCAAGTGGACTCTGGCTCCCCATGCACAGAGTTTAACTAATCCCAATCCCAGCCATCTAGAGCCAGAAATTCTGGAAGTGGTTTCAAGATCTGACATTTTTTATAAGCGTATCAAGTGATAAATAATTCTGGATTCCAAGATTTGAGTGCCTTTTCTTCCATACACACACTTTATTTGTTTTATTACTTTCATGAGAAAGAAGGAGAAAGAGAGAGGGAGAAAGGAGAGAGAGAAACCCTTGACAGCGTCTGGGCACGCCATGACCCCCTCCCCAGCCTCCCAGCTAACAACATCACACACACTGAGTGTGCTTCAGGTCAACCCAGGATCTGAACCCTGCTCTTCCACATGGCTGCAGCACTGGGCTGAGAACCATTCCTAAGTTTGTCCTACAACCTGTGACCCTGAGGCAAAGTTCCCAAGTATGCCAAGAGACTGACTGTTCATTTCTGCAGAGCTTCCTGGCACACAAAGGTGTTTTGTATGAGCCTTAGAACAACTCAGCCCTTACACAGAGGAGGGCAGGAGGCTCCAGAAGGTCAAGTGACTTCAATCCAAGGTCGCATGGATCCTAACGGGTGCTGCAAGAAAACCAGCCTTCCTTTCTTGGCTCAGACCCTCTGCTGCCTTTCCTGTCCCACTCCCTCTCTTCGGTCTCATCATTACAACTCTTGGCTCCATTCACCAAAAGATTGGAAATCCATTTTCAAGAACAAATTCCAAAGTGAATGTACTTGGGAAAACAACATACTGGGCAAGTGAATTATTTGGATGCATCAGAGAAAAATGGTCCAATTCTGTATTATTTTATTACAATCCTTTGATTTCTGGATGTCTTGAAGTGTGTAAATAACAAATTGGAAAAAGTGAGTGATCTCCATAACCTCTTAGAACACACACACATCTTTTATCCTCCTCACGCTGGTCGGGTGCCAGGGATCTCCGTTAGTCTTTTCCACAGGTCAGATTTCTACACACCAGGAGACTTCTTCCTGCCGCCAGCTACCACCCGAGGGCCCCAGGGCCACCCTACCCATGCCTCCCACCCTTTGCTCAGGCTGTTGCCTCGCCTTTGCATCGCCCTCTTTGATGGTCCCATTCATCCAAAATGGTAACACCTTGACTATCTTCCAAAGTCCAGTGCAAACCTCTTTGTGCAGGTTCTAGCTCCCTGGCTCCCTCTCTGTCCTTCACTTACTCTCCGCCCTCTCCCGGGAGGACAGACGTCCAACATCCTCTGTTTAAGTCTAATGCTAACTCCATAGGGTTACTGGAAAATGGGGTAACATGTTTCTCCTCTGCTGGACCTTTTTTGGAGAGGTTTTTGATATAGGGCGCGTGTGCTCGCCAGACAGATAGAGACAGAGAAACAGAAAGCGAGAAATCACCCCCCAGGGGAGATGGCCATGCCGCAATCCCTTCTCCTCCGTTCTCCTCTCAGGATCTTGGGCATGCACACACATGCACCTGGCATGAGTTTTAAGCCACCAAGTCCGGGACGTGAACCACGGGCGACTACATGGGAGTCCAGCGACATAGCCTTTACACTAACTGCTGGTCCCCTCTGCTAGACCGTTTTGTGCTGTAGACAAGATCTCATGTTCATTTTTATACCTCTAACTCTTAGCACAGGGTCTGGTACACAGTAAGTGTCCAATTCTCAATATTTGTTCCCATTCTAAAAAAAAATTCTTTTATTGAAAGTGTCCTTAAGGTTATAAACTTTCTATTCAGGACTGGGTCAGGACAAAAATCTCGAATTCTCTTCAAATTCTGAATTTGTCTTCTCTTTTTTGAAAGGAAATAATTAAGTCTGCAACTTTCAAGGCAAGGTCTTGTTCTCTTCTATATCCAAGAAGTAATTTTAGACCCAAATGCCATCAGATCAATCAATGTATTACACGTGTACAAAGGCCAATTTTGAAATAGGCTAGATTGCATATAGGAAAAAAGGTCATTTTATTCAACGAGTTTTATTTATGGCTTGAAAATGCACCCAGGCGTATGAGAAAACTAATTAGGCTTTAAGACGACCAAGCGAGGCCATTTTGTGACAGCCTGCAATGACAAGGTTTTCTAGCAGCTGGAGGAAAGACTATATCAAAACCTACTTTTTCCTGTAGAAAATAATCAATAGGGCAATTTTTCAATGACTACTTTAAAACAGAGAAAGCAAGAAAGTTGAACGTATACTAGGTAAATAATGAGTGGTCTGCAGGTTTGATCACAATGCGGGGAAACATGACAAGATATTAGCTGAAGCAAGCTCGTGCTGCCCTGACATGGCAACTGTTCCTCCAGTCGTCTGAGTTTCCCAAGTCCAAAATGCTCAGTGGCGAGCAAAGGAAAATATCATTTCCAAGTTAAGTCGCACGGTAATGTTGTAGATTCCCACCAACTGTGATCTCCCCAAGAGATAGCCAAAGCTATTTAAGTGCTGTCAGCCTCGCTCGCGCAGGGAGGATGGCACCAGCTCTTTTCCAATGTAAACGTGAAGTGCTAGCCATGAAAACAGTGTTTGTTGAAGCATTCAGCCAACCTAGTAATTCTGAAACACATTCAGGCAAAGACCCCAATCACTGCGTGGTGATTTTCCAATCCAGGAAAGGTGGTGGACAGTTGACAGAGGACAGCTTCTGGGAACCTTGGGGCTGCCTGTGAAGGGACTAAGGCAAACCCCTGAGAGCTCTGCAGCCCCTTCCAGGCCCGCTCCCCCTGCCAGCCAGCTCCCTCGCCAGGCCAGCTCCCGCTTCCAGACCAGCTCCTCCTGCCTCTGTGGTTCCCTCCCAGTGCCCCAGGCTTCTGGAGCAATTTCCACTACCCTTCCTCTAAAACTTCGCATTTCATCATGAGAACCACTAAGAGAGTCCAGTCCCAACAAGTATGAGGACTCTTCAAAGTTCGTGGAAAATGAATATCATGCGGGTTTTCTTTCTTTTGCAGCAATATGAACTCATACTTTAATTCCATTTTTCCCACTCACTGTTTTAGTCTCCTGGTGGCTACAGTTAGCAGTGAGGTTCCCACTGTTGAACATGTCCCTGGAAGCAGCCATGTCACCTCTCTCGTTACTCTGTGTCTTTTAAGAGCAGGAGCCCAGGCATCGTCCAGGTCATCCCCCAACTCCCAGACTCTCACAGGTCTACTCCACAAAGGCTCCACTAGCCCCCTTCCCCACCATCACCAAACCTTTCCAGGTTGCCCCCTGGAACTCAGTCTGCCTTCGGTAAACTCTCCTGTGCATCCTCACAGCATTTACGTCTATTTCTTACCCTGCCGGAACCCTGGCTGTCTAGGAAATAGCTATTGTCCTGCAGCCATCTCAAGGTTTCCCTCCCACACCCACTTCATGGTACTGCGGATCACGAAGGTCACAGAGATGTCCTCCCGGCACCGCCATGCTGCTTCCAGACCACTGTCCCTTCTACTCCCGACCCGCCAAGTCCCTCTGAGGTGCCTGCTGCCGGGCTATGCACATGATTTCTCCTTAGGTTATTTGTCCTGGTCACGTCAGAATTCAGTGAGGACTTTTCGGTATCCTTCCTTCTTTTTATCATCATCATAATTTCAGTATCCTCAGATGATCCGTCTGGTACCTAGATTCTCGGTTCCCTGAGCTCCTCAATCTGACGGTCTTGCCCTTCGCCATTTCCTCAGCCTCCTGCGCTGTGCTGTAACCTCAACGCTGTCACCGCCAGTACAGAACCACTGCTGCAGCCTCGTGTTCACCACCGCTGCCCGTGTGGTATGCCCACTGCGGAGATCTTCACTCCTACTCTGACCTTTCACGTTGCTGCCTTCTTGTACATCACCCCAGCTGAGTCATCGCTTCCCTCTTCACCTAACGTCTATTCCACTATAATTCCCGCCCCCCCCAGATTTACTCCGTAACCCCACACCTGCCCAGCGAAATGCAGGTCTTGCTGATCTCCCATTCTGCTTCACCTGGACCGTGGCCTGTTGCTGCAGAGAAGTACTCAGTGGTGTCACCTGGTCTCTTTTAATCTATGACCTTAACTAACTAACGGGTGAACTCTGTTTGGAAAGGGTATTGCCTTTTCCTGGTTGATTCACGCTAGGTGGGCTCAGTCACCCCTTCTCCATTCACACACCTCCAGGGCCCCTTCTTTCCTCCTCGCTTTTCATCACATAACTTTGGTTCTCATTCCACTGAGAAAAATCAATCACAACACAACTTCTCTAATCCGGCAGTGAATTAGAGCCTACCTGTTGCTGACTAATTACAACACTTTTTTCTTCTTTTTAAAAGTTTGATATTCATGAATGAAAGATGGGGAAATGAGTTGAATAAACAACTCTCTAAGGAAGGCATACGAACAGCCAAAAAGCACATCAAAAAATGCTCAACATCCCTGATTGTAAGGGAGATGCAGATCAAAACCACCATGAGATACCACCTAACCCCAGTCAGACTGGTGAAGATTAAAAAAATTAATAATGATAAATGCTAGAGGGGATGTGGTGAAAGGGGACACTCCTGCACTGTTGGTGGGAACGTAAATTGGTCCAGCCACAGTGGAGAACGATATGAAGGTTCCTCAAAGAGCTTCACATAGAACTACAATATGATCCAGCAATTCCACTCCTGGCTATCTACCCAAAGGACAGGAGAGCACTCAGTCGGAAAAGTGCTTGCACAACTATTTTCATTGTAGCATTATTTACGATTGCTAAGACTTGGAACCAACCCAAATGTCCACAAACTGATGAGTGAAAAATTGTGGCACATAGACTCCATGGAATACTATTCAGCCATAAAAAACAACAGGGCCCTGGAATTTGAAAGAAAGTGGACGAATATGGAAGACTTGTTGCTGAGTGAAGCAGTCAGGCTAGGAAAGAGAGACACTGTATGTCTCCACTTAACATAAACCGACTGTCTGCACTCTATGGTAGAGACTGAAAGACTGGAGAACCTAAAAGTTAAATGATTCCATTGAAACAAAGTTTGACACAGTGCTTTGATAAGCTATCTCCTTGCCCCTTTGTCCCTCGGAACATCACCTGTGAGGCAGCCGGACACATGGTGGTGTCCTCCAGCACCAGGTTCTGATTTCAACTACCTGCTTCACATGAAAAGAGGAGCAAAACTCCGGACTCAG
>NW_006159550.1:6438448-6439085 GCF_000334495.1 Tupaia belangeri chinensis | reverse complement strand
CAAAAATTGTGTCACTTAATTAAATTAGGCTTCTAAGTGGAAATGGTCTTCTAATCTATACTTGCAAACATGCTGTTCTTTGGTGGAATGCTTGCAAAATTCTTCCTAAAATAACCACATTGCGCTAGATAATCTGAGGCTGTGGTGGAGGGGAGATTCCAGCTGGAGCTGCCTGCTGCCCTGGTGGCTGCAGCATACCAATGCCTCTCCTGCGACTCTCTTGGGACCCGCGAAGGACCACGCTACATGCACTGACGTAACAAGAAAGGTTTTTACAAATACAGATTTCTGGGCCTCGGTCCCAGAGACTTCGTCCGGAAGTGTCCTGATGTCCAGCCGGGGAGTTTGGAGTTCATCCAAGAGACAGTTCAGAGCCACTCAGCACCTTGAGGCAGAGCGTGGCATCCTCAGACTGACATGAAGTGTGGGAGATGGACAGAGTGGGGCTCAGACCCAGGAAGAGGAGGGCATTGCGGGAGTTCTGGAGGGGCCTCGGTGAACACTGCAGATACTCTGTCTGTGCCTCTAGCCTGTCCCCATTAATGCTGAGATTTAGCCGTGATGTTCTTTTTCTTTAAAGAATTGCTCATTTAAATTATATATATATACACACACACACACACACACACACGTGTGT
>NW_006159550.1:6436833-6438436 GCF_000334495.1 Tupaia belangeri chinensis | reverse complement strand
CCACGAACGGCCACGTCAGCGTCCCCGCCTCAGTCGCCACACCACCTGCCGGTGCCCAGCCATGACTCTTAAGCGCAAACTCAATACGTCATGGTGTCCAAAGGTAGGCCTTCGGAAATGACTGAGTAATCAGAGTGGGACCCCTACCCGGGTACGGTGGCTTCATAAGGAGAAGATGAGACCAGGAGACATGGGAACGCGGCCCACACTCCCACCCTCTGCCATGACTCAGCCAGATAACCCCCCAGTGGTGGCCCTGAACTCCTCACCTACAAACGCTGAGCTGGATAAGCCTGCATTTATAAAACGCCCAGCTTAGACAGTCTCTGCTCCTGGCAGCCAAGTCGACTAGAATAGGAAGAGAGTGAGCAAGCACGGTCAGGACGGTTTTCAGGGCCAGGACATAAAACACTTGATGACTGACTGGACGTGGCAGATGTTGAGTAACCGGGAGGAGGAGAAGATGCCTTCCCTGCTCCGACTGAGGTACTGTTCTAAAGGGATTAATGGGGACGCAGAGGTGGGGAGCAGGGAGAAACAGAAGAAAACCTGAAATCCATGGACTCTCTAAGGCGCCCTGACACCGCCTTCTTCTGCACGGAGGAGAGCCAGGCATGGTGCACAGTCCGAGTCAACAGCCCATCTCAGGAGCTTTGGGTGTGCCTCACTCAGGAGCTCTCTGCTTGCAGAAGAGCACCGTGGAAAAGCGAGGAAAGCTGCATTTGACAGCGTTCGGCCAGCCTTGCCTCCAGCAGCGGAGGGCTGGGAACAACCTGTGTCCGCCCTAGAGGTCCATTAGATCAGCTCTGGTCTATATACGAGCACAGCGGAGCAAGTCATACGGCGCCCGCGAGCGGCGTGTCCTGATGTGAAAGGAGGTGAGAAGAGGGGAAGGCAGGGCAGCTGGGCTGATGACACCCAACAGAGAAAGGCTCTGAGAGGATGCAGACCAAGCGTCAGACTGCTCGGTGGGTGGGTTACAGGCATGTTTTTTTCCATTCTATGATGCCTACGCCTTCTTTTTTTTGTGGGGGGGATTATGCTACAGGGCGCGTGCGCTCACCAGAGACACAGAGAGAGAGAGAAAACTAGAAATCATCCCCCGGGGGGATAGCCAAGCTACAATCCCTCCTCCTCCATTCTAGTCTCGGGATCTTGGGCACGCATGCACATGCACATGCACCTGGTGTGAGTTTAAGCCACCAGGTCCGGGACTCGAACCACAGTTGACTACCTGGGAGTCCAGGGACATAGCCATTACACCACTGCTAGCCCCGATGCCGACATTTTCTATTCTCCCCTGTGCACCTGAATTTAGCTCTACACAAAACACAGACTTTAAGGGGGAGGAAGCGTGACTCAGTGTCCGTATCAGCATTGATTTGACACTTGTCCATCTGACAGCCAATGGGCAATGCAGAGCACCTGTGTCCCAGGAGCCCAGCAAAGACTTGAGGAGAATCAGAATGAGGGCCAGCTTCCATCTGAGCCAAGGGACACCGGGGAGGTCAGCATGAAGAACGTGCCCTTCGGTCCTGTCCCTGGGCACTGTGAATTATGTCCTCGGTGACAGAAAAGCTATAAGCCTGACTGGTTATTTTTA
>NW_006159550.1:6433989-6436563 GCF_000334495.1 Tupaia belangeri chinensis | reverse complement strand
CCTCACCCTGAAATGTTCCAGGTTCACACTTCACCAGCAGAAAGCGGTAGAAAGTCCCTCTGCAGAGACTCTGGAAACCGGTCTTCCATGCAGAGCTCAGGTCTTGTAGGGCAGCTAACCGTCTATGTTCATGACAGGCTGCTGAGACTGTCAGCTCTGGGAAGGCAGAGTGTCGTGGGTCAGGGTTTGTGCTCTCTAGAGTAGTAAGAGTTGGCATGGACCAGTAGGTTCAATATTCACAGAGCAGTGACTGGTGTTTCCAGGGAAAGACCCAGTGACGTTCATGGTGTTGACAATTTAGCACTAACTGTTTTCCCTTAACAATGGGCAGCCTTTCATTTTCAATGAGAACTACATAATCTGTCTTTAGTTTTTAATCCAAGAAACACAAAAGCCTCCCTCTCGAAGCTCCTCGCTACATTAAGCGCTAGAACGCCTGGATTTGCTGTCTCGGCCTCCCCAGGCTGTCTGCCTTCATTTTTCATTTCCCCCCCACACAATGGCTTTACAGCAAAACTCATTTTAAATTCTCAACTCCACTGTCACATACTAAAAATTTTAAAATATATTTACTTCCTTCCCCCCCTACACGGTCTTGAGCTTTTATTTGGGTGAATGCGTGCCCAAGCATCGCATATGAGTTACCTCAAAGCCATTTTGTAAGTCAGAGGATTAAATAAAAATACACGGGCCTTAGTCATCATAAGTAGTTTATCAATAAATAGTTAAACCAAAGTAAAAGCAAGTTTAAAGTAAAACGATAACTACCGGATTTTTACCATGACCTCCTAGATGTGGCACAAGCTGGCTTGCTTACCTCTGCTTCCCGGCCTGCCAGAAGCCCAGCCCTCCCACATCCCCGAAGGGGATCCGGCCACCTGCCTCATCTTTGAATAACCCTGTCTCGGGCTTTCCAGAGCGTTCTCTGCCGGAAACACTTGGCCGCAGCGTCTGTGTGCTCACTCTTCCTCAGGATTTAGGAGTGCCTGAGACTCTCCTCACTGGTCTCCTCCCCAAGGGCCCTCTCCCAGCTCTGCCTTTCTTTAGCCTCTGGGGATACCACCACTTGCTGCGCCCCAGCCTTCCCTGGGATGGGCGCCTGCTCCTTCCTCCTCACTGCCGCATTCCGTGTGTAGCAGGCACTGGGCAGATATCTGGCCCACCAGAGAATGGGTAATAACTAAAGGCGGTCCCCCTCTAAGTCAGAGAAGATACCCTGTCCTTTGTTCCAGGAGACCTTTTGGAACTCAGCTGCAGGGGAAGTGAGGGAGGTGGTGGAGTAAACAGCCCAGCGGGGTACTGGCTGAGACTGAGACGCCAGCCTGGCTCCCACCACAACGCTCCCATGCGCTTTCTGTGTGCGGCTCCGCTGAGGTCACAGTTGGGCGGTTGGGCTACACCGGGGAAGCAAAGGTCAGCGTAAAGGATGTGCATGTAGAGAAAGCCTTCCTCTCTCAGTGCTGGACGGAATCCAGTCACGGGATGCTGCGGTGCATGAAGACGGCAGGGAAAGGTCCGGACGGACAGAGCCCACGGGGACAGCCTCCCCTCTGCCCCACCAGGCAGGCTTGCACGGCTCGAAGCCTCGCATCTGCCTGCACCAGATGACCCTGACTGGGGCCGCTCGCCCTGGGCTAAGAGCCTGTGCGCAGGGTAGAACGCCTGCACCCGGCTGTCTCCGCCTCCCCGCGCTGCCTGTATTTCACTTTTTATCCCCTCCTAGAATGCCTTTAACGCAAAACTGCAGGAAAAATGAACACACTTCACGGATTTTTAAACTCCGCCAAATCGTCTCAGGCAGGGTAGGAAGGGAGAGAGGAAAGCGCTTGGTGTAGCCGCCGTCCACTCGCACGGGGCCGTGGCCGCCTTCCGCTCAGACGCAGTCCCACTCAAACCTCACGTTACCTTGCCCACTTCCGCCTCTCGTCACTGCCGAAGCCAGGCCAGATGGCCTTCTGCCAGCATGGGTTTTAATGTCGTTTTTAGAGACGCTTAACTGCATGCCTTGGAAACCATTTGTCAGATGGGAGTCAGGCCTGAACCTGTGGGTCAGTGCGAAGGTTATTTATATTTGGAAGCCTTTGTGTTAAGGCTGTGGGCTTTTAAGGGAGAATCCTGAACAAGTGGTCTGTATCTACGGCACCCCAAATAGTACCCTCCTAGGACGAAGACCTCCTCCCCACAGCAGACGAGGGGGTGACGAGGCCAGTCTCAGTCAATAATGCTGACAAACCTAGTCTCTAAAACTGTCCCTGCAAATGGTCACCGATGGGCCATGTGTGGGTATTACTATGAACACTCTCCTTTGCCCTGCGTGTCTGATTGCCATGGGTGAGCAGAATGAATGTGCCCTTCGACAGCTCTGAAACAAAGCGGTGAGACAGATCACCAAAGACTACAGAGGAATACTGAAAAGAGACTTGACTGTAAAACAGATTGTTCTACAAAAGGGTCCAGAACAGAAACACCAGCCAGAATGAGGGCCAGTGTTACTTAAGAGACCCATGAACCTCCTGGAAAACAGGGCAAGCAGCGTGTGGGTTAAATCAGTGGGCTGTGCCCAGTGGGCAGCTA
>NW_006159550.1:6415233-6431109 GCF_000334495.1 Tupaia belangeri chinensis | reverse complement strand
AAATCAGTGGGCTGTGCCCAGTGGGCAGCTATCCGGCAACTGGACAGAAAACCTAAGGAAGGGAGGAGGGTTCCAGCAGCACGGAGACCCACAGCGCCACGACGCCAGGCATGACGCCTCTTGGCCGCTCCCGCACCTACGCTGCACAGGGTGAGGCTGCAGCTGGTGTCGCCCGGGCTCACCGTCAGAAACGGAGAGCACCTCTGGCCTCAGCTATTTTGGAAAACATGAACCTCCTGGAAAACAGGGCAAGCAGCGTGTGGGTTAAATCAGTGGGCTGTGCCCAGTGGGCAGCTAGCTATCTGGCAACTGGACAGAAATCCTA
The DNA here is from genome assembly GCF_000334495.1 of Tupaia belangeri chinensis. Lineage (NCBI taxonomy): Eukaryota > Metazoa > Chordata > Mammalia > Scandentia > Tupaiidae > Tupaia > Tupaia belangeri. The sequence goes on along the minus strand of NW_006159550.1, from coordinate 6,430,784 downwards.
AGGAAGGGAGGAGGGTTCCAGCAGCATGGAGACCCACAGCGCCACGACGCCCAGGCATGACGCCTCTTGGCCGCTCCCGCCCCTGCGCTGCACAGGGTGAAGCTGCAGCTGGTGTCGCCCGGGCTCACCGTCAGAAACGGAGAGCACCTCTGGCCTCAGCTATTGTGGAAAACCAATGGCATGTTACTGTACAAGGGCTTCTCTCTCACGGTGCTGCCTCTCTTCCCTAAAACAGGCAGGGATGTGTGCTCAAGGTCAGTAGATTCCAAACCTGAATATCGCCATCACTGGGATGCTCTTTGCTTTTCTTCCTTTTTAAAAATAATCCTATTTCTGGGCCACAGTCCTGAAGTGAGGCGCGGTGATGCGTCTTTTGAACAAGTGCCCGATGACCCCAGCCTGGCATCAGTTCTTAGCCTTGGTGCCTGGGCGTGGCATTTTAGGACATTTGATACACGGCCACTAGGGGGAGTGTTGGCCAAACTTTGTCCGGGTAAAGGATGCTGAGGGCATCCCAAAGCCCAGGCTCAGTTTCTGGGGGGGCTCTAAGGGACCTGGCAATGGACAGCTGACTTCTGAGGGACAATGTTTAAAGACCCAGGATGGAAGCACTGAGGACACCATAGACCTCAGGTTTCAGAAGGAGAAGTTCTAGTTAAGATTTTCTCCATTACCTCTTCAGGGAGCTTCGACGTACGCAACACCAGGAACTAAGGATTTCATGGCACCCTCAGTGACCAATGTTCCGCTTTTCGTGAATGTCTTCCCTGTCATTTTTATACTGTTTTCTTTTTGTTTTAATATATTTTTTTTTGTCTACTTACAAACCTACGTACTCTAAAAACTTAAGTGGAAATATGTACAAATACAAGGAAGACCTTACGCACCCTGCGCTCCCTACAGTGGAGAGCGAGCCTTGTGCTGCCGTCTTCCAGGGTCATCTCTAGGGCCGTAATCACGTCCTTCCACTGAAATCACTCCGTAAGCCTCCCTGCTCCGGACACGAGGGCCATCGGCACCCTCCCATGATACTGATCTTTCTACACTTCCTATCTCTTAAGATATCAAAGAATATTTCATCCACATTTCTGATTTTAAGATTAAACCCCTTGATTGGTTTAACAGGGTCAAAGGTCATGTGAATGTTTTAGTTCTTGGGGCCAGTAGGTGGCGTGATGGTTAAGGGTGCTGGACTCCCACACTGCGGTTCGAGTCCTGGACCTGGTGGCTTGTTTTCTTACTTTCTCTCTCTCTCACTCTGTCCCTCTCTGGTCAAACAAACAAACAAACAAACAAAGTTAAATAAAAAATAATTCTAAAAATATGTTATTAGTTCTTAATACATACTGCTATTTTTAGGAAGACTGTACTATTCTATACCTCAACCAAAAAGTATGAGATTTTATTAGCAATTTATCCCCAATACATACAGGTAGCCTATAGTCATTGTGTATACAGGTGTGTGTGTCCGTGTTTGTGCACGTGTTTGTGTGCCTGTGTGCGCACTGAGACCTGTTGAACACATTGGCATATTGCCACCCATTAAGTCCATTAATAATGTGATTGCCTTTATATCTATTTATGTACCATTTCAATTATAGCTCTGTTAACTCACATGTTCTCTATATTTTATCTGATAAATTTGTCAGTGGTTTACCTCTATTCACTTATTTAATGAAAGTAGTTCTTAGATTGCATTTGCCAGAGAGAGAGAGAGGGAGGAGGACGAAGCACTCTGCAGTGGGAAGTGGCCCCGCCCTAATCCTTTCTCCTCCTGTCTCTATCCTGTCACGATTTGGGGCAGCACACAGATGTGCCCACCATGTCTCTCAAGCCACTGGGACTAGAATTGGAAATGCAGTCAGACGTGTGGGATCCAGCTCTCTTAACCACAAGGCTGCAGGACTGGTCCAGAATCTACCTACCAATTCTATTCAGCTTTTAAGTTTTTGTTTTTATTATCTTTCCTCCTGAATTCTTTGGGTGCTTGCTTGTTGTTATTTTCTAACTTGAGTTTAATCCTAAGTTCATTTATTTTCATATTTTCTATAAAATGATAATTTAGAAATGTTTTAGAGACTAAAATATAGTATTTAAAGGCAGCTTTGGCTTATCTCATGGGTTTCGGGATGCCATGTTGTCACTCGCTGTCGTCATTTTCTAAATACTTTCTAATAGTAGTTCTGATTTCTTCTTTGATCCAATAGTTATTTTAAATCGTGTCATTTTCAGACTTTATTCAGAATCTTTAGTCATGTAAATGACACATTTTTGGAAAAACTTCATGGATACCTAAAATAAGGCATCGTCTCAGTATAATTCAATAGCTACTACTTAGTCAATATTTATTAATTCCATTATTTTATATATTATATTTTTGACATAATACATTAATGATGTAATAATATGTCATCATAGCTACATTGTTTCCTTTCTTCCGGCATGTCTTGCTTTCTTCACATTTTGACGATACTAATATGTTATAAAGATTCATGACTATTCTATTTTTTTATTACAGTTTCAACATTTTTTTGGAGAGGATTTTTTTTTTTTTTTTTTTATTGCTATAAGGCATGTGCGCTCGCCAGAAAGACAGAGAGAGGCAGAGAGACGGAAAGCGAGAAATCACCCCCCGGGGGTTGGCCACACCACAATCCCTTCTCCTCCATTCTCCTCTTGGGATCTGGGCATGCACACACATGGCACCCGGCGTGAGTTTAAGCCACCGGGTCTGGGACTGGAACCGTGGTTGACTACATGGGAGTCCAGCGACATAGCCATTACACTAACTGCTGGTCCCTACAGTTTGAACTTTTAATCTATAAAGTGCCTTTGTCCCATTTAAGGCACTTTGGTATAATGTCTGCGGATATCTGTACCACCACCACTCCTATCTGTTAGTTCCATTTGTGTGTGGTACCTCTCTCTTTCATTTCTCTGTCATTCACTTTAAGTTACTGTTTTGTGAGAAGCACACGCTTGTCTATTGTTTCTTGATCCAGTTTGAGAGCTTTGTCCTCTCATAGGAAGTTTAACTCAGCATGTTTGCAGAAATAATGAATTATTTCCTCCCTTCTCTCTCTAGTTCTATGCTGTATGTTGGGGTACAGAATTGACTGAGGAACTTGGTGGTGCATATGTGCAGGTGTGTGTGTGTGTGTGTGTGTGTGTGTGTGTGTGAGTACTGTTCTTAAACACACTTACTTAAGCCTCAATTTGTAAGTCTGCTGTAGAGTACAGGCTAATTCTGGGGCTGGGTCTCTTAACTTATACAAGATGCAATGGGGGGGAACCAGCAGTTAGCGTAATGGCTATGTCACTGGACTCCCACATAGTCGACCGCGGTTCGCGTCCCGGACCCGGTGGCTTAAAACTCACGCCGGGCGCATGTGTGTGCGTGCCCAAGATCCCGAGAGGAGAATGGAGGAGAAGAGATTGCGGCGTGACCATCCCCCCGGGGGGGTGATTTCTCGCTTTCTGTCTCTCTGTCTCTCTCTGTCTGGCGAGCGCACACGCCCTACAGTGAAAATCTCTCAAAAAAAAAAAAAGATGCAATGGGTGACTATAATGTTTGGTAAAAGATGAAGAATTGCAGCTTTAAATATTTTTTAAATGAACTCTAAATTATATTTCTCTAACAATTTAAGTCAAGAGTAAATCACTCCCCTGTAAACTCCTTCACTGACTTCCATATCATCAATAATATTGAAAACCTTTTGTTTTTTTATTACTACTTTAGCAGATTTATATTTTTCAAGAACTCAGTTTCATGATTAAAAAATTAAAGTTATCTTAAGTAAATATGCACCAACAGTAAAAATGCATACAGAAGACTATTGTACTAAAACTTAAAGTCCTCTTCGGGACAACCAGGTCTCATTAGCTATCATTACCCACTCTGGATCGCACTGTATTCACTTTCCAGAATTTTCCTACTTAAACCAAGGGACTTCAAAAAGTTTGTGGAAAATGAAATTAAAATACAAGTTTATTTTGGTGCAAAACCTGAAATCCATGCATAGCTTTTCTTTAATGCATATTTCCACAAACTTTTTGAAGATCCCTTGGCTGCAAACACACTTAGGCACACACAGACACATCCGGACAGTAAAAGGGCGTCCATCGGTTGTGTGCTGTGCATTGCCCTACAACTCTCTGTGTGCACTGAGATGTGTCTTGGTGACCTGCTCCTGCAGAACGCAGGCAGATGCGTTTTCATCCTACCTAACATTCACATCAGCCCAGTGCACTTGGCTGCTGTCCCTGGGTCGCAGGCACGGGAGCCCGGTGTGGGAACCTGGTGTGGGAGCCTGAACTGTGGTGCTTTCCACCAGGGGCGTTTTCCCAATCGGAGAAGCTGGGAAAGAGGAAGTGGCCTAGGGTTTAGTCCACGCGGCTCCCTACTTTGCTTTTACCAGATAATTCTGTGTACTAATTCCTTCCGCTTACTGAGTACAGAGCTGAGCTTTCAGTATTCACTAGATACAGGTTTTGCTGAAGCCCCAAACCTGCGCCACGCAGGCAGTGGCTGCGCAGAGTCAGAGCTGCTGCCCCGTCCGGAATTCTGCTGCTCCTGAACTCTGCACCGTGGGGTCAGGAAGCAGCAGCAGCCTCCTACAAGAACACTGTGAGGCTGCCACGTGTCCAGGAGCTGGGTCCCTGCTGCCCAGCAGAGCAGGAGACCAGGAGGGACACGCCATTCCCACGGCCAGTTGCCGAGGGGGCAGCAGCCCTGCCCTGGGAAGACACTTTCCCACCGTGGCCTGGCAGCCCCACTCCTGAGGCCTCCTCGCTGGGGAAACTGCATCTAGGAATCATTCCGATGTGCCGGAATCTCGGAAAGGACTACCTGGAGAGGCCTTCTTTGGCAAAGACAAAAAGGGCTAGACTGAGCTACCAAACCCTAAGAGGATATGAGGATTACTACAAGTACTGAGCAGGCCTTAGCACCAAGGTAAGGCATGAACTGTTGAAGGCGCTTGCTTGGAAAGGTGTGAGGTGCAAGAAAGTCTTGGCAGGTAGTGGTAATTAAATTACATTGAGAAAAATTACACTTCCACGGGGGAGCGAGGGATGCCTCCCTGTGAGAGAGGCCTATTAACCAAGGTTCCCCGAGGACTCGTAAGCCATTTGAAGTCAAACCCAGCCAGTTACTTCAGGACATCAGAGAAGAAGTCATTTTAAATGGAGGAAGGAGAGGAGCTCAGAAGGGCGAAGAGAGCTGGTTTAATTAGTTATTTTTTTCCTGTTGTTCTGAAGAATTGGAAACTTTTCATCTTTGTCTGGATAGGAGAGATCAAGATTCCAGTGATTCAGAAACAGTCTAACTGAGAGCTAAGCCTGGCATTACTTTCCCAGGGGTTTACCCTTTGAAATGTGTTTGGTCAGCTGTGCTTGGCCTCCGTGACTAGTTGTATTTGTCGAAAGGCTAATTAGCTCGAGGGGTAAAAAGATCAGTGAGTTAATCCATAATCTCAAGTGGCCGATGAAATCTAACTGCCAACTGGTACCTGAGCAGATCCCTTTCTTACAGGATTAATAAGGCATGCTAGCTATCTGCAAATATTAGCCTTTCCAAGGATAAAACAAGAGAAAAGACAATCAGAGATGACGGTCTACACTATCCTCAAATACATACATGGTACTTTCACCAGGAAACTTCCAGAAGTCCAGGCGAGCATGCAGGTCATACCTGCTGGGGCAATCCTTGGGTCTGAGGTGGTCTCAGGCAGAGACTGTTTTCCGGCCCCCAGTGCAGTGAGGTGTTCATTGCTGAGCACTCATTATGAGCCACACAGCAAACCCGCCTTTCTTTATTTATTTTTATAGCTATTTTGCTATAGAGCACATGCACTCATAGAAGGCGCAGGGAGACAGAGACAAGTGAGAAACCACCCCTCGGGGGAATGGCCACACTGCAACCTCTTCTCCATTTTCTTCTCAGTGTTCTGGGCATGCACGCACATGCACCTAGCATGATTTTCCGGTCACTGGGTCTGGGACTTGAACCGTGGTTGACTATATCCAGTGCCTTAACCACTACATCACCTGCTGGCCCCAAGTCTTTAGTTATTAACTCACTTGGTCCTTACAATAATCTAACAAAGCAGGTAAAATTGTTAAATTTTTTCCTTGTTTTTTGGGGGGTGGGCAGATTTTTGCTATAGGGCACGTGCACTCACTGGAGAGACAGAGACGGAGAGACAGAAAGTGAGAAGTCACCCCTCTAGGGGGGAAGGTCATACCACAATCCCTTCCTTAATTCTTGTCTAGGGATTTGGGGCACATGTGTACATGCACCCAGCGTAAGTTTAAGCTGCTGGGTCTGGGACTTGAACTGTGGTCTCCTGTGTAGGAGTCTAGCAATGTAACCACGAAAATGGTTAAACTAATCATAAATGATTCGTTTTTAAAGTTGACTTATTTTGAGATAGAGAGGCAGACAGCCAGGTGCCCTTGGCTGAATTTTCACACCACACCCCCACTCCCCCTCAAGCCTTGTACCAAGCCAAGATCATGGATGTGCTGTATGTGGAGGTAGACCCAGGAGGTGAACCCACAGCCTCCCAACATGGTCTCTAGCATCACACAGAAGTGTCCCTACCACCCGGGCCACTGCAGCTGGACTGGGCATTAACCAATCTTCTGCTTTACAAGGAAGGCATTCAGGCCGCAGGTGACCCAGCTAGTGAGGTTGCAAGCCAAGAGTCAGGCTCCCATCTCTGACTGTAACCACTCTTAGGGGACGGAGGGAGACAGGGGTTCAGGACCAAGGTCTCCCTGGCCCCAGTCCTCTGTCAATGCGTGTGTTCTGATGGGCCATGCACACAGGATCTCAGAGCAAGGCTGTTGTATATGGAACTCACTAGGCTTTGGGAAGGCCATTAGAGAGCTAGTCTTTCGAGCTTCAGCCTAGCACGGTGCATATGCTAGCTGCTGCGAAGAGCTGGAGATGGGGGGCTCACACCCAGGCAGCCACCGCCTCACAGTTTCGAGCCTGCAGCCGTGAGACGAAGTGTTGGCAGAGCCGGATCCTCTCGAGAGCAGCGGGGGGAGCATCTGTTCTGGGCCTTTCTCCTTGGCTTAGAGCTGGCGGTCATCTCCCTGTGTTTTCACATCATCTTTCCTCCATGCATGTCACATGTCTGTCTCTGCATCCAAATTTCCCTTTCCTTTCCTTTTTTTGTTAGAGAGATTTTTCCTACAGGGCATGTGCACTTGCTAGGGAGACAGAGAAAGACAGAGAGACAGAAAGCGAGAAATCACCTCCTAGGGGTATCCCACCGCAATCCTTTCTCCATTCTCCTTTTGGGATTTGGGGCACACATGCACACGTGACTGGTGTGAATTTTAAGCTGCCAGATCCAGGACTTAAGCCACAATTGACTACATGGGAGTCTAGTGAAACCATTATACCATCTGATGACCCCCAAATTTTCCCTTTTTATTTATTTCTTTATTTCTTTATTTATTTAGGATTTTGCTATGGGGCATGTTCACTTGCCAGAGAAAGAAAGAGAGAAGGAAAGTTGCAACCTCTTCTCCATTTTTCTCTTGGGATTCTCAGCATGCACACACATGCACCCAGTATGATTTTCAAGTCACTGGGCCATAGGACTCAAACCACAGTCAACAGTGTCAGAGTCCAGAACCTTAACCACCATGCCACCTGCTGGCCCCAATTTTCCCATTATGTAAGAACACCCGTCATACTGGGTCAGGGTCTATCGAATAACCTTACTTTAACTTGATTATGGAGTCGCTAAAGACCTTCCCTATTCCATATGTCAAAGGTTAGAATTCCAACGCACCTTTCTTTGCAGGGAGAACAATTCAACCCATGACCTGCATCAAGGCTACTGGGCAGGTTTAACACAGAGTGATACAGGCCCAGTTGGTATAGCTGCCTGTGGTCAGCTCCCGGCAGTCCTGCAGGCACAGGCTGGGGCTGTGAGAGGCCCACGACAGAGTTCTGGCCTGTTTGACAGAGACTAGGTATTTAAGGGGCCACTCCTTGATAACGTCTTGTTAAAAGTCTTTAGTTTGGACGAGCAGTTGGTGTAATGGCTGTCGTTGGACTCCCATGTAGACAACTGCGGTTCAAGTCCCAGACCTGGTGGCTTAAACTCACGCTGAGTGCATGTGCATGCGTGCCCTAGATCCAGAGAGGAGAATGGAGAAGGGATTGCAGCGTGGCCATTTCCCGTGGGGGGTGATTTTTCGCTTTCTGTCTCTGTCTCTCTCTGTCTTTCTGTTGAGTGCATGTGCTCTATAGCAAAAACCTCTCCAAAAAAAAAATTTAAAAAAAGGAAAAAAAATCTTTAGTTAAGTCTGAGTGGTTGGTTTATAAGTGTTTATTATATTTAATTTATTTACATTTCCTGTGTTTGAAATATATCATGATTAAACTTATTAAAATTTCATACTTTAAGTAATAGTGAGAAAATATAGGTGGATATTTGTCTAGTCGTGGGAAAAAGGAAGACGTTTTAAATATAAAAGCAAGAAATAAATCACAAGGAGCACCACCCACGGCTGTCAGGGTGTGATCCTCACAGCCACCGGGGCGAGCATTCCTCACACTGGGCTGGCCTTGGGGAAGTGACTGGGAGTCTGCTCCTGAAGGACAGTTACACAAGGATGGGAGGGAGAAAGCCACACGGCGGTGGGGGTTACTGTGTGTCTGCCTACAGGGCTCCCAGCTTGAAGGGCCTGCCACACCCACCGCCATTCACACTCTACTCGAGACGTGGGGTCGCCACAGCTCTAGACCACCACGGCTGCAAATTCTCCTGTGACAATTCTAGCCATCCAAAAACTTTGGTCAAGTGGGAAAATGTGGTTCTTCCAGCTTGCATCTTGTAGGTTTCTCTGCAAAACTAAGAGTTTGCTTTTACAGTGACCAGGCAGGAAGGCAGGCAGAAGGCGAGGGAAGTTACTGGCCAGTTTGTGTCGGTCAGTCACCTCTTTTTAACGTTGCTATAAGGGGCTTGCACTAGCTGCAGAGAGTCAGACAGGGAAAGCGACAGAAAGTGAGACAGCACCAACTTGCTCTGTGTGTGTGCATGTGTGTGCGTGTGCGTGTGTGTGTGTATGCACGCACAAGCGCTGGTGGGGTGGAGGGAGGCTACACTGCAATCCCATTTCCTCCATTCTCCTCTCGAAAGTGTGGGCATCCACCCCCCACGTGCCCGGGTGTTTTTCAAGCTGCAGGGTCTGGATCTCTAACAGCGCAGTAGGTCATGTGGGATTTGGCTGCCTTAACCACCAGGCCACCTGGCTAGCCCTGTTCTTGCCAAATACTTTTAAGTTGTTTTCAAACAACTCTTACAAGGGCCTAACTTTTGACAGTGGGTATTTTTTTAACGTAAATGGGCATGGAAATAAATGCATAAGTGAATGTATATGTGACTCAGTGAATAAATTAATATCGTTTGGGGCAACTTGTTCTTATTGTAGCTCCCGTATTCTGAGAAATTCCACTTTGAGGCCAATGATTGCTTGGAAAATGACCCTCCATGCCACTTACTGGACAGAGGTCCCAGCTGCAGGCTCCGGCCTAGGCCCGAGGCTGATACACAACAGGCCTTCCGCACATACTGGCGGTTAGAGTGAAGAGCAGGGAGCCGTGCACTGCGTCCCTGGCCCACGGTGGGTGTTAGCCAGTCAGTCCCTCTCTCGGCCTCACTCTCTTCACCTGTGATAGGGCCCACCTCGCCCTGCTCATGGGTCTCTGGGGATTGACACAGACTGTGAGCAGCCTCCCCCAGGCCCAAGTTGTGCCTAGGTAGAACCTCTATGCTTTCGGGATGCAGGCTTCTTTAAGACCTAAGTGCTAATGGAGTTTATAGTGAACATACGAGCAGGTGGAGCAAGGGCCGCGATCACTCCTCCTCCTCTCTCTCGAGAACATGCTATTCCAGGCTATGAATGTGTGGTGATGGGTGTGGGGAGGTGTGTGGGGAGGTGAGTGGGGCTCAAGTGGCTTAGACTCTGCCTGTGGAGGAACCCGAAGTGGACGCATCCTTCAGGCCTATCATTATGCTTTCAAGAAGAAAGATAGCACTGGGAGCAGGGTGGCTAGAGCTGGCTCTCAGAGATTTACGGGCATCTACAGAGAGCAAGGACGTCTCGACGTACACAAGCAGAGCCCGCCCCTTATTCACGGCAGGTCGCAGCCTTGTCCATGCCACGGGGCCTGCCTAGAAGCGCAGCACCGCTGGATCCTGACTGGCTTCCAGACTCGAGAAAGCGCATCCGTCTCTGTCCTGGGTCTTCCGGCAGCCCGGCTTCAGAGACGGGTTCCAATCCTCCCTCTCCAGCGAGCAGACCGGCCTGCTGGGAGCTATCGCACCAGAAACCACAGGGGCGGTGTGCCTGACACCACGAGCCGCAGAGCACGTGGGCAATGGAGTCGCGTGTTCCCTGAGCACTTCCATGCGTCAGTGAGTGGGTGGCGAGTGGGTGGTGTATATCTCCCATGAGGAAAAATATTAAAGACTGGAGAGGCGACATGCGGAAAGCCGGCCGCAGGCTCTTGTCTAGAAGGGCAGGGCCTCATGTCTGAGCAGCTCCCACTGCTAGCAGGACCGGGAGTCTGCGGTGAGTGATCTGAGAGCAGAGGAGACCTTCCACAGTGAAGGAGAAGTGCAAGTTCCGCAAGGCAGGGAACGCAAACGGCCTCCACCCGAGGAGTGTGACTGGGCTGTCTCCTCGCCCAGCATGCTCCCGTGAGGACTCCCTCATGCAGATATCTCGCACTTACTTTTCTTCAACACCACCACGAGAAACATCCCTGCGTGTTTACGGATGAGACACGAAGGCTCAGTGAGATGGAGCGCTTCCTCCCCCCGGGGCCTCGGGAGACATCAGAGGGACTGGGATGACCACGGGGCATCCTCGCAAAGCTTTTGCATCCACTTTGCAGTGACGCTCGAGCCTGACCCAGGGCATCAGGATCAGGGCTGGACCCAAACAACCCCATTACTCTTTGCATTTGACGGAAGTGGCGCGGCTACAACTATCCTGGGCCCCAGAAACAGCGCCAACCGGAGCCCGAACATCAAGTTGTCTATGCCCGGAGAGTTCTAGTCTGCTGGGAAGCAAACCAGCTCCTGCTTTGATATCGCTCTTTGTAGACGGTGCTGCTTTTCGAAGTGCGAATTTAAATATCCTGGGTCTGCCCTGTAAGCAGTGGCTCCACCTCACTTCTGGGACCTGCAGCCTGGCTACTCTGGTTGCACTGCATGGCGCCGAGTGGCCCTGGGTCTGGGCTGCCAGCAGAAAGACCCGAGTCCCGTCAGCAGATGAGTGCATCTTCCCGGCCAGGCGAGTGGGTGTTAGAACTGCCCCAGATGCGAAGTTAGTGTTCAGCTGCACGAATTCCAACCAAGTTGGGACGAAACTGTACTTCATTATGCTTCCAGGTCTGGGAAGGATGCCAGGGAACAGCTCTCCTTGACAGGTCTCTCATCACTTGCAGCTCAAAGGAAAAGAAAAGTGAGCTCCCAAAGTGCCAGGCTGCAGCCCTCCTTGTCAGATGGCAACACCTCCATGGAGCAGCTGAGCAGAGGAGGAGGAAGAGCTGTTGGTGCCCTCTCACTAAAACCCTGCATAGGGTGATCATTTCCTATGCCCTCCCTTCCAAAGTCTGGACACGGCAGAGCTGGGGAAAGGACACAGGAGAGGGACCGAAAAACCAGCTTCGGCTTCAGCCAGTTCTCAGATCCCAGTAGTGGCTGGCCTGGTGCTGTGTTCAGAAGGATTCTGACGCTCTCTCTGGGTACACTGCTAAAAACTGCCTAATCAATGGGACATGGGCCCTGGAGGACAGAGAGGTACATTGGTGGGATGTCTGACACACCTGCCATAGAGGTACCGTGTCTCAGCTCCTCTTTACCCCGTGAAGATGCCAGGGAGCACAAAGGAGAAGTAACTTGCAAAACTCAGTTCCTAAACTAGAATCAACCACCGAAGGTCATGGGTTCTAGATCGCTGCCTTTTCATCCATATAAATATCCTTCTAGTCTTGAATTTCTAAAAGATCACAGATTGCTTTAAGTAAATTAGCAAATTAGTAGATTTCAAACTCACGTGGTAATTCAAAGACACTAACGGCATGAGGATTTCACGGATGTGACGTGTAATTCCCATGGCCTCCTCACTCGCGGAAACCCCAAAGCACTTCTTTCCGCTCATGACTGAGAGTATTATCAACAGTTCTCGTCTTGGCCAAATATCAGCAGACACATCTAGCAACTCACCTTGTTCTCAGCTGCCGCCTGGACACAGTCTAGGCCATTCGGTCTACTCGGTCTGCAGTTGCCGCAGTAAAAAAGCTTCAGTCATGGCACAAGAATAAAGACGTTGGAAAGGCCCATTCTACCGGCTCCAGTGAATATTTGTTGAGAGAGCACAAGGCGTTTTCCTCGGGAATTCTGTCCAACGTGGAGGAGGTGGGACTGTGGGACCAGAAGGCCCCCTGACATGGAAGATGCTGTTCAACTGCATGGATTTTCTCCTGTTCTCAGTATTTCATGGAATTTCTAATCAACTGCTTTATTAGGGGGAAGAAAAAGTCTAAGAGGCCCCATCCTCGAGTGGGATTTACTCCTTGACTAGAATCATCCATTCGGAAGCTTGAGGATGCAGGAACTGATACTTCTGAAGGCTTTGCACCATGATTTTGATCTGATTATTACAGACTGACTTAGTTTCATGGTTGGTTTTACATTAAGAAATTATTATCATTTTTTTTTTTTTTGGAGAGATTTTCACTGTAGGGCGCGTGCACTTGCCAGACAGACAGAGAGAGACATAGAGACAGAAAGCGAGAAATCACCCCCCAGGGGGGATGGTCACGTCGCAATCCCTTCTCCTCCATTCTCCTCTCGGGATCTTGGGCACGCACGCACACACGCCCGGCATGAGTTTTAAGTCACTGGGTCCGGGACACGAACCGTGGTCGACTACGTGGGAGTCCAGCGACATAGCCATTATGCTAACTGCTGGTTCCCACATTAAGAAATTATTTTGAGGAGCGGATAAATAGGTTAATGCCTGCTGTTGCAGGTAAGAATTTTAATTTTTTTCTTTAGGCTTTTGCCACAGGGCATGTGAGCCTGCTGGAGAGAGACAGAGAGAGGGAAAGTGAGGTATCACCCCCCGGGGGGATGGCCACACTGCAATCCCTTCCCCCCATTCTCCTCTGGATTTGGGGCACACATGCACGCATGCCCAGTGTGATTTTCAAGCTGCCAGATCTAGGACTCGAACTGTGGTCAGCCACGTGGGAGTCCAACACCTTAACTGCTATGAAACCTGCTGGCCTCAAAGGTAGGAATTTAAGATCAAATTAATTGAAAGAGCTACTTAGTCAACATTTCCTAGCTAGACAAAATCTGTTGAACTGAATAGGAGATAGCAATTAAATTATCCTGTAGCCTTAATTATACTTGTCTTCAAAGAATTATATCTGCAGAGTTACAGTCCCATTGTTTGCCTACTGCTAAAATGAAACTCATGTTCCGTACTGAACTGAGGGAGTGGCACCAACAGCAGCTGAGAGATCAGGGGACCAAGAAACGCCACAGACAGATGAACGCTGCCTTTCTCCAGAAGCAAACAGCACCCCTTCCTTCCCCATGCCAGAAGGCACAACGGAGAAACCAAGATTTTGCTACAGATTGAATTTGTTATGGGCAATGGCAGGGACAGAGGTTAACACATTTATAAATACGGACGTTGTGTTCTCTTTGTGTCCAAGGCACGTGGTCCAGGTGGCTCGCGGAGCTAAGATGCAGGCACGGTGGCATGAAGACAGTGAGAGGAGTCACCGGCTGGGGGCCGGAGGAGGGTCTGGAAATCTGGAACCCTGCGTGTCCAGAAGAGCAGCCACTAGCCCCACCTGGCTATGGCAGCCTGAAACATGTGGTGGTGTGACTACACAAGCGAAGTTCGAATTTCATCTAGCGTCAACTAATTTACACTTAAGAGCTGATACTCAGAGTGGTTATTGGAAAATGTAAAGTAAGTGTGGAACGACTTGCATACGTGCATCGACTTTTTAAACCATAAATTTCATGAAATCTAAATACAGATTTCCTGTGAAAATTCAGTATCCAAATTGAGTTGTAAGTGTAAAACACATGTCAGATTTCAGAGACTTAGCATGAAAAATTCAATGTAAATATTTGGCTAATATGTAATTTTGTAGTTGTATGTTGAAATGACTATATTTTGAACAGAATGGGTTAAATAATATTAAAATGAACTGACCTGTGTCATTTTATCTTTCTAAAGTAACTACTAAAACATTAAACTTATGCACAAAATTTGCATCCCACCTTCATTGGATAGTGCTGTTCTACAAAGAGACCTGCCATATCGTCCCTGCAGTCAAGTTTTGGGTGTAGTTTTTAAACTTGTCTTCCACACATATTCCTACCTAGGGTACTCGGAGAAAGACTGCAACGCTAGGCACGGAAAGTAAATAGCCCCTGCTTTCAGAGTTCACTACTTAAGCCCCCAAAGATTCCTTCTCCATCGAGCAATGCCATCTTGCTTCTGAAGGCCGGGCTTCCATCTCCTTACATGTCACTGTCAAATGTGGATGAGACCAGTGTTGTTTTTCCCTCTTCCTTCTGGAAACCTAACCTGCGCCTCTCATTTTTAAATGAGTATGCCTTCACTAGGAAGGATTGTCAGTCTCTAAAACAGAAGTGGAGGTGCCCTGGCTGAAGTGGGTGCAGAGGACTCACAGCCCACCCAGCTCCTCACAGCCCTGGTGCCCATCGGCACCTTTACCAAAACTCCCAGAAGCATGGTTTGAAACCATCACTAGGTGACTTCCAGACCCAGTCTTCATGAGGCTTGGGCTGCCCCAATCTGCATGCCCACTGCCACTACCTAGAACCTGCTTCTGAGCTGGGCCAATCACCCCTGCCCACAAGGTCTTCCGAAGTGTGCCATGCCTGCCTGGGGATTCCTACAGCACCGTGGGCTATGAGCACCCAAGTCCGGCGCCCCTGTTCCTGG
Source organism: Tupaia belangeri chinensis (assembly GCF_000334495.1). NCBI lineage: Eukaryota > Metazoa > Chordata > Mammalia > Scandentia > Tupaiidae > Tupaia > Tupaia belangeri. The sequence goes on along the minus strand of NW_006159550.1, from coordinate 6,415,748 downwards.
GTCTCTGTGACCCTTGCAACTGCTCTGGCACCTGCAAATCATTCATGGCCACTAGGAGCAGAGAGCAGCCGGGAGACACTGGGCCTGGGTCTCACTCAAGCTGCTTTGGCTCAGACCAGTCGAGTAGACACTGTGGAAGGGCTGTGCGTCACGCACTAACGTCGAGGGTACCAGATGGGGCGTTTTGCTGAGGAGTTTTACTCAGCTCAAATTTCTTTTCCTCAGTGGCATCGGTAACAACGTTTTGATTTGACTTTAGCTGCTGTAATGACTGTTTAACTCAACGCTCTGTGGCCTGAGTCCTCTGGATGACCCGCAGGCTAATGACATGGCTCCACGCACTCACTCTCCTCCCACCGCCAAGCACAGCAGTAGGTGTCACACACTGACATGCTTGCGAGCTGAAGAAACACGGGCAAGGTCCTCAATATCGGCGACTCAATTTCCTCACCTATAAAATGGGCCTAAGTGGTCCTGTGGGGCTGCTGAGAAGGTGTGGTGTTACTGCAGCTACA
>NW_006159550.1:6408695-6414429 GCF_000334495.1 Tupaia belangeri chinensis | reverse complement strand
ATGCCAGCAGAGTCTGTGCAGTGATTGCTCAAGACAGACGAGCTGGCATTGCTACTACTGACTTCATTCCAGCTGCCGGGAGAACTGAGTAATTCTGTCGTCCAAACTCTCCGGGGCTGGATTCTCTGACTACCCTGGACAGCGCTGCTGCACACAGGGAAACAGGAGGGCATCCTGTTACTTATCATCCCATCACCTTCCAAATATGTCCCAGGAAAAGGCAGTGGGAAAAAGCCTTGTCTTCCAAGAAAGAGGAAAACATTTACAAAGCCCCTGTTCTCCTTCTGGTACCTGAAGGAGCACAATCATGTCAAGTCCTAACTCTAGTGCTGTCACCTCTGAGCTCAGCAGTAAGAAGACCAGCAAGCTCCAGGATCATTCCCCGGACTTCCTAATTTGCTCTGTAATGGAGAACGAAGCCCCGAACTTCATTCAGGTAACACTGAGCAGAGCCAGCCGCTGACTGAAACGGGACTGCAGCAGGATTAGTGAACCCTTTGGGAAGCGGTGATGATGAACTTCAGGGTGTAGTGCATTCTTGGCTCTTCTCTGCGATGGAGGAGCTCCTATTCTACCCTGAAACGGTTCTTCATCAGCAGGCTGTGTGACTGTAATACATGCATTTTCTTGGGAAGTTCATAGCTTTCATATTCTCAAAGAGTTCCAGGATCCAAAAATAGGCAAAAACTACAATCTTAGATTTTTTTTGAGATATATTTTCATGGCTTCCATAAAAGGCTGGTTTCTTCTGTCATTGTCACCAACAGGTGCCAGCACCTTGCCCATGCATAGCAATACCACTGGGGGCAAAAATGGGCCAAAGAGAGATGGAGGGTCACTCTAATGAGATGACAGTCAATGCACATCCAGAAAACACACTTGTGTCAAGATATACCAAGAAGTGAGATGCAGCGGGGGTGTTAAAATGCACACAGGCACTCCCTTCAGGTGCAGTTCTCCACAGACCCCACCATCTGGAGCTACTGCTCTAGAGCAGTCACCCACAGGTGACCATGCCAACTGACCCGGCCGGGTGACCAGGTCTTCCCTGTGCACTATCACACGGAGTCCAGAAACTCTCCCTCTCTTCCTGCAGAGCCAGCCCACTTCTTTAAAGAGCATGGAACAGAAGGTCTCTCCCAGATGCCCTGTCACCATCACCCTGCCGTGAGCCTTCTACAGGCAAAGCCTTCCTAGGGCTTCTGTTTCTTTCACCATTCATACCAGATCCCATTTAGGACACACAAAACTGCACACAAAGACCCAGAGCACTCTTCTCTATTGGAGGACATTTTTCAAAGGACAAGCCAATATGACTCCCCATACGGGACAATTTCACGTGCATTGCTCTGTGAATGCGAGGGTAATGCTTTATTGTCTTCTGCTCTCTCTGTCGTGTGAACCTCAGTGAACTGTAAATGGGAGACATCTAGTGTGCTGTGACACTTCCTGGCACAGACGAGAGTAAATCTCATTTGTAAAAAGCAACAGTGAAGTCTGAAAAGCAGCAGACAGAGACAGGGCAACGGATCTCAGAGAGTGATGGATGCCTCAATGCAGCCCGCACCCTGCACCCAAGCCCAAGGCAGCACCTCGCCCCTCCACATGGGAAGGACAGTGGTTCCTCTGGAATCCTGAGCTCTGCTTGGGGTTGTCTTCTATGCAGAGGTCCCAGTTTGCAGCCAGAAGAGTCCCTGAAGGCAGACAGTCTGTCCTCCCCTCCCTCCGTGCCCGCTCACAATGCTGCTTCCTTGCTCTTGCTGCTTCTACCCAGTGAAACTGAAAATTTCATCACCAGTGTCAGAAAATCAAACCTCAGGAAGCAGGGCAATAGCTCAGAGCATCCCTCCCTTGTCAAAGAGCCAATCTTCGAATATAACTTTGCAAACCTTCTCTGATTTTCAGAGGGTTAAAAGGATGCAAAGCAGTCATTTGGAAGCATGCTTTTTGACTGCTAAAATCTCTCTGACAGCACTTCAACTCATCCTCGCAATTAATTAAGAAAAAGCATTTCAGTTTGGAGACTGGTTCCATGAAAGGAGGCAGGGACACAGCCTAGCTCGCTTGCACATTTCCTGAGCAGAGCACAGCGGCGCCCAGAGAAGGGCAGCCTCAGCGCCTGGCTGGGGTCTGAGGAAGTGTGGCAGACCATTGTAATCACGTCTCTCATCACAATACAAACCCAGCAACGCCATCGAGCAGCCCCGGGCACAGCGCCTGCACTGGCTCTGCCTTTGCACAGAGATGACTCGCACTTAGTTTACAAAGCATCTTTTGAAATAGATCAATACCCAACAAGATAAGGGAAGATCGTGCTCCTCACACTAATCCCAACTGGACAACTAACGTCAAGCTTGATGTGCAGCCAGCCGCAACCCCGATCCAACCCAGGCGACGCACAGTCAGGGGCACCTCTGCACGCCTGACCCTCCATGTGCCTATTCCAATTCCGTCTTCTCGGTAGACAATAGGACAAAGCTACAGTTCAGCTCAGGCTGCTGATATCAGCGGACAGATGTGTAAGAATGAGGTTTACTCACCGAGCTCCTGTAAGTCCATCTTCCCCAACTGCAGATACTGCTTCTAAGCTGCCGCTGCCACAAATGACTTAGAGTCGTCCCCCAGAAGAACAACGTGCTGGAATGCGGGATGGCTCCTGAGCGGGCTCGTTCACGGAACAGGTTTCCAGTTGAGCCATGTGCACAGAGACCGCGCACCTTTGAATGGTGTGCACTCCAAGTCCAGAAGGATAAGCTTGTAGCTCTGCTTATGTTTATGGAGCTGGAGCCCAGGGGTGCTCCGATTGGCAGGAGTTGCGAAAAGATCAGCCAATCAAAGAAAGCCTCCATTTCAGGGAAACTCCTGCTCATTTATTTAGCATCTTTAGAGATCACTGGCTTTTCTAGGAAGAGCTTTTCCCTTATAGTATCACAAGGGAAAAATAATAGCACCCTTTTTCTTTCCATGCCCTATGCTCTTTCTTCAATAAACATGTAAGCCCTTTCTTGGTGCTTCTCAACATCTCTACTTTCTTACAAAGGATTTGTTTAAAAAGAGAAAGAAGAAGAAGAAAAGGAAGAGCTAGGATGGGCTGGAGGTAGTTCATATTCATCAGTCTCCACCTTGTTGGGGGAAAGGGCGGGGGAGCGCAGGAGCTCAATAATTACTGATTCTGTTACCATGGAAACAGACTGGCTGCAGCGAGTTGGATCCGTGTGGAACATCTGCTGCCAGACCCATAATCAACTGCCATCGCATCCCTTCCCCTCGCTCCACTTCTATGTGGTCGTGAGTTTGTGCTCTCCCACCTCCTCGTCACACCAGTTTTTGTCCAGCGATGTCACAGAGGCGTGTACACACCAGGACTGCTCACATCCAGGGGGCTGCGAGCACGCCAGCGTACATCCCAGCAGGGACCCCAGCGGCAGGATCCAAACTCTGATTCCCGCTCAGGATGGAAACAAACACACCTGCTTCCATCCCTAATTGAAACTGCTGTGCCTTTCATCCAAATGAATCTTTGAAAATATTTGTGTGGAACAGCCCGAAAGCCCCCAAACAGGTTTGCCATGGAATTTCTCAGAGGGCACTGTGGTGGTTTCTAGCAAAGCCTTGGAATGAAGCGATTAAACCAGGAGACATGGTAAGTAAAACGTCTTTAGGCACAGCTCTTTTCTGCATTAGCACCTCACCAAGGTGCCCTGGACACTGGGGATCTCCCTGGGTTTCCTCAGCCCATTTTCATTCTCCCTGGCTCCTCCCCTGCTTCTCCAAATTCTTCCAGTTGCGTGACTGGAATTAAAGCCACAGACCAAGAGGTGCTGGCATCTCTCCTTAGCAGCAGGGGCCGCCACTGAGCAACCAATGGCTGCATGCCCTGGTCATTCTCAGAAGGGGGCTCAGATAGATGCAACCTTGCAAGTGGGTTACAGAAGCCTTCATAGGCTTGTTAGAAAATGCCACGGAGATTGATAGAAAAGGGTCTCAAAGAAGGCTGTGATTCTGGCTTAAGTTAGAGAGGGAGGAATTATTCCGTGTCCCATTGTCATCAGCCTTAGCATCTCACAACTTCAAGAACCTTCTCTTCCTTCCATAGTAGACTCTAGTAATGGCACTGTTGAGGCTCTGAAAGGTCTGAGGACTGCTGTTTGCATGTCTCTGGCTCTTGCAGCCAAGATGAATGACCCACTTGCCACACAGTCACTAGCTAAAAGCAGCAGTAGCCCTGGACCTTGTCTGCTCCTAAACGACACTCGGCCCAAATCCCACATTCAGCCCTCTCCAAATGCTCAGCTCTGGCTCACTGGTCTTGATATTGGATTTGCTTCTGTGAGGATCTGAATCTTGCTCTTCTATTCTGTCTCAATGACATTATAAGCCAAGGAAGGAATTCTCACCCAAGTTCTGTCTTCCTGGGACCCAACTCTAACACTGGGTGTTCTCAGCTCTGGCCAGACAGCCTCCATTCTGCAGGGCCATGGGTCACTCAGCTTTCCTCTACAGCCTTTCTGGAGCCTCTGAACCTCTTCTGCCCATTCTCGTCTGCTGCAGGGGCATCCATGGACCTTTGCTCTCTCACCTTCCTGAGGCCATCCGAATCCGCACTGTTCTCAGGCAGAAGCCTGTCATTCCAACTGAGGCTCCCCCACCCCAAATTTAATATTTTTCAGCAAATATTGAATAAGCATCTATATTCTAGGCACTTACGCGACTAATACAACAATTGGCCTCGTTTCTGCTTCACAGCTGGCACACTTGAGTAGAGGTGGCAAAAAACATTAAAGTGTCCCCTTATAACAAATAACAGAGACAATTTAGTCAAAGAGCTCAGGAAAAAAGCCTCAAAAGAAGTGATGTTCGAGTCAAGCTCTAAAGGAAGAGTAAAAGTTAACAAATTGAAAGTGAAAGGGTGAGTATTTCAGACATAAGGAATGACACGTACTAACGTCTTGTGCTTTACAAGGCAGTGGGGCGTCGCCCAGGGAGCCCGACAGCAGAGAGAATGAAGGGGCGTGAGTGGTGAGGGAGCAGGCCGAGGCCAGGCGAAGGAGGATGGCTTTTATCCTATGGCAACGGCAACCATGGCAGGACTCCATGGATGTCTTTCTACCCCAACACACTAATACAACGCGACACCCTCCTCAGTTGACCTTAAATGATACATTACCAAGATTTCAGCTGGACTGAAACACACGTTTTCAAGACATCCATAATTTGCTGGACTGATCGGCAATTAATAGTCCGGGTAGTCTTAGCACTTCACCTGCTGAGCCCGTGAGGTGTTATTACAGTACCTATCATACAGATTGCGGGCACCAAGGCGTACAGCTTGCCAAGATAAAAGGTGGCAGAGCTGTGATCAGGCACAGGACACTGTTGGGTTGTCGGAAAAGTCAGGGCACATTTTTTTCTATGTTTTTCTATGTAAAAATGTGTCATGACTTTTTTGACAACCCAATAGCTGGAGTTTCTCTAAGCACGACCCAGAGGGATCGCCTACATGGAATCATCTCGAGTTCTCACTAGAATGCAGATTCCCGGGGTCCTTTCGCATCCTTCCTACAGCAGAACCTCAGAGGGCAGAATCAGAAACATTTTCCCGAGCTCTCAGGGGATTCGCAGACAAGAGCAGTTTGAGGGTATCTGTTACGACATAGGGGTGCATAGAGGAGGAGAAAACTAACCCTGAATTAGTCTTCAATGTATCAACTGGAGAAGGGCATTCTTCCCCCTA
>NW_006159550.1:6384733-6408592 GCF_000334495.1 Tupaia belangeri chinensis | reverse complement strand
TGCAATCCAAAGCTGAATTCTGCGGAGGGCACGGAACACAGTTTAGGGCTCAGGTCAAGTGAACAAAGAACACGTCACTCGGTAGTGACTCTGTTAGGCCGACCAGGAGTAAGGTAAGCAGATCGTGTACTATCATTGACACCATGTAAAGTCGGAAATTTCCTTCTGATCCTTTTTTTCCTAAAAAGAAATTCCATTTTACGACTAAGTATTAAGGTAGACAGAGAAATTCCTTTAGTCTTCAGTATGACCCAGCACCCCGCCTTCAATCCATTCTCCATTCAAAAGCTAGCTCGTAAGCTCCGTGGGTGGCCAGGCCAGTCATGGTTTTAGCTCTAGAAAACAGCCTCACCTGTACTGGTGAAAGGGCCACATTGTACAAAACAGCTCCAGTGTGCTGGAAGAAACTTCTCACAAAGTTTCCCTGGAATCCTGTCCAGTAGCTTCGCTACTGAGATCCCACATTGGGTGTTCTACTTAGTTAGCTTGGCCTTATTGGTTATTCTTTACTTTCTAGATCGTGCAGTGAAAAGAGTATATACAAGCTGGAAGAGCTGTTGGTGGAGCTCAGAGAAAGGGAAATCTAGATTTTGCTAGTGTAGTAGTTGGACTACTGCTTGTCACACTCCCCAGAGCTGGCCCAAAAGCTGTCACACTGAATGGACTTGCACTCCACACTCTCGACATGTATGCTAGGGTAGCAGACAATCAAACTTCCGAGCGTGGTCAGATGTAGTATGTGCTGTCTACACACAGGAGAATGGAATTATGGCATCAAATATCTGGAAAATGCAAGGGGAAAAATCACCCTGGGGCATCTGAAAATAAGAAGAAATCTCTTTCCATTCCACCGGCACACTAAGCCCGGACTCTGAAAGGAGGCACTGCCAGGACCATTTATCTTACATTTTCTTGGGGCTGGTTCAATTTAATGAAGTTTTATTCCTTTCCATAAACATGATTTATTAAATACATGATTACAAAAGCTGATGTAATTCATATAATACTTTTAAAATAAATTCACAAATTGAAAAAGAATTCTGTTAGGTGATATGCATGCATTTTTGGACTAGAAACTAGAGTGACTACTGTAGAATTATTTCTAAGCTACTTGCCCAAATGTTCCTTAGACCATCTACAGTTTTTAACTGAAATGAGGTTTTCTTTTTTTGGGGGGCGGTGTGGAGGGCATGTACACTCACGGAGGTGAGACAGAGAGAAAGGAGGAGAGGAAGAAAGCACCGTCATGGGACACAGTCAACCTGCAATCCCTTCTACTCCATGTGTACTCGTTTCTGGGATGTTGGGCATGCATGCACATGAGCCTGGTGTGCTCTTCACGCTGCCAAGCCTGGGACTCCAGCCACACAGTCAGCCATGTGGGATCTAGCTGCCTAAATCCCCAGGCTGCTGGCTGGCTCTGTAAGGAGCATCTATGAGGGAGGTAAAGGGATTCCATTACTGGGCCACGCAGAGGTAGCACTAACAGCCAGTTCTTGTTTTTCCCAACACCTGATCCCAGGCAGATTACTCGCACGGTCTGGGCACCTGTTATCAGGCCATGCATGCGGTCAGCAGACAAGGACTGCGATGGCCATGACCCCGCAGTTCATGGACTAGCTGTGCCACACCCAGTTTTGTCTGGTTGATTCATTCTTTGAGGGAGGTCATTGAGGGAGGTCATTAGGGCCAAAGTGAGCCTTAAAAACAATCCCAAGCAAGTAAGATGTATATTCTAGCAGGCTCATCTCCAACTAAATCTTAGTCCTCTTATGGCATGCCTCCACACATGAACATACCACACACACACACACACAAACTGACCTCACATCCACATCAGAAACAGGCCCAGAACAGTTTGGCCCAGACCGTATCTCCCAAGGCTTGAGGTCAGAGCGGAGGCTCTGTCCTAAGGGGTGAGAGGCCCAGTTACTATTGGCTAAGTTAGACAGCTTTATTTCACTTAAGAGACACTGAGGAAATACTTCTCTGGTCATTTTGGACTCACCATACTTCAAAAACTTCATAGTAAAAAATGAAATTAAAGTACAAGTTTATTTTAGTGCACACAAAAAAAATCTTTTTAAGGTTTTTGCCATAGGGTGCGTGCACCCGTCGGAGAGAGACACAGAGGGAAAGTAAGAAATAATCCCCTAGGGGACGGCCACGCCACAGTCCCTTCTCCTGGGATTTTGGGTATTTACACAGATGTATCCACTGTGATTTCCAAGTTGCCAAGCCCAGGACTTAAACCATGGTCAGTCATGTGGTTAAGCCATCCGGCACCTTAACCACCACACTACCTGCTGGCTCAGTGTACCCCCAATTTTGAAATGCATGTGTGGTTTCTTCATAATACACATTTTATAAGCTTTTGGAAAACCTCCCTCCAATAGTTCTCTCTTATTATTTCACATGTTGCATTTAAAAAACAAAATACACACAAAACTCCACCAACATGTGGTTGGGTTAACTTTTACATTTCTTTTTATCCCTACTGTGAGATAAGGAATATATTCCCTAGAAATATTCCTAGCTGCGTCTCTTCTCCTCACTGTCATGGAGAGTTGATCCTAGAAGCACATGCAGGGTCTGCTACACTGCCACTCATGTCCTAGGATGCCAAGCCCTGTGTGACAGCCCTGGATATCCGTGGGTGCCGGGGAAGTAACTGCAATCGCACACGCAGTGCTTATAGTGGCCAATGCCTTGAAATCCGACTTCCAGATGGAGAGACTAATGCCCAAGATGTGTAAGTGACATGTTCCCGTCACCACCTAGTAATTAGGGCTCAGGACGCACATGCAGGAGTCTGCCTGCATCGCCAGGGGCTGCACACGACACCCCAGGCTCAGAGCTCCCCAAGTGTGGAGCAGGAGCACGTGAGATCATTCCCACAGCATCCGAAGACTGAGATTTTAGACATTTTTTATATAAGCAAGTTTATTTCCCTGGACTTTTCTATTTTTATATTGCCCACAAAAATGCCTAAGATATAAGCAAAACCTACAAACACTGTGAAATAAAACCAGATACACAAAATGCAAACACATCCATAAACAGATTAGCAACCCCTGCATTCGCTCCTGCCTCCTCCAGGGCACCAGCCTCTGACAGGCTGCTGTATTCCTTGGGTCGGAGGGTGAAGTCGGGGAGCCCTGAGGGCACAGGGACTTGCTCACAGGCCCTGAGAAGCACGGCAGGGCCAAGAAAGCAAGACCTTACAGAAGTAGTGCTGATAATTCCGCGTGCTTTCAAAGAGATAGGTGGTGAAATTCTGAAAGCTTATCTTGCCAATTTGCGTTTTCCAAATATACCATGGAAATGCATTCCAGAATTTCAGGCTGATGAAAAACTATGCCAAAGGAAAAATGAAAATGCCAAAATTCTCAGCTCGGTCTTGCCAAGCATGTCCACTGGCAATATGGTGACAAAAAATCTACTAGGCTGATGGTATGATATTCTTTAGATGGTGCGAAGTGGGAAACAGTTTCTTCATCATTAGGAAAAGGGAAACTTTCATCCTTCCTGGTTTTCAGGTCTAAAGAGTAAGTCACCTCCTTCCAGCTTTAGAAACCACCAATTTCGCATGCAAGTCATTCTACCTTTTGAGAAAAAATCAGCTTCTGATCTTCGCAATCACAAGACTATTTGCCAGAGTTTACAAAGCTTAAGTCCATGGCCCACCATGTTTGCTCAAATGGTTAAACACTGGCTGCTCTGACTTTCTTAGCGCTTTCTGCTCACAGCTTCACAGGTGCTTTGGCAGACGGAACGGTTCACAGAGAGCCTGTGCATCCAGGTCTTCTGTTATAGCAGGAATCACACAGCAACGAGACTGGGTAAGTCAGGGACGGGGGCGAGAGTGGAGGGTTGGTAAGCAAGAGAGAGGCAGCCAGGTCAGGTGAGAAGCAGATTCATTTGATCCAGGCAAATCAGGAGGAAGAGGAGTATACTACATCTATGCAGTCACTCCAGGGTCATGCTCCGAGATGTGGCAGGGGGCAGGCAAGCCAGAGGGGCTTGGAGGGGGACCTGGAGGTCTGCCTAGGGCCACATGAGAAACCACAAAGTGATGGCACCCACAGAACCATAGCGTCACTTGTGAAATGACAGGCCGAATCCTGTCTAAATCCAGGTAGTTTTACTTTGTCCCTCGGTAAAGGAATCGGTTTTCTGAGAGGACAGCCACAGTGCGACTATGTGCCCAGAGTTTCAATGAGTGTCAGCAATGACTTCACTGCCTCTCTAGGAAAACCAGCTCAAGGGTGAACCAGCTCCTGGCAAAGCAGCGCTGTCTCACAAGGACAACCCTTCACTAGCAGCAAGCTTGCAAAGCCAGGCCAGTGAGCGAGTGTGAAATAAATAAATTTAAAAGAAAGCAAGCCAGGCCAGTGAATGAATGTAAAATAAATAAATTTAAAAGAAAGAAAGAAAGAAGCCAGGCCCTCCCAACTGTTCCCCGCCTACTTCTCATTAAAGGAAGCTTTGACATGTGACCCATGACCCCACAGGCCAATGAGATTGACAGGTTATTTCCAGCTTTCACAGCAAACAAGCTCTGCAACCTCATTTGTGCAGAAATTAAATTCAAATAAAAATATAATTTTATTTTATTGCTCAGTACTTGCCTGCATCTTTACGTCACTAATTGCAGAAAGGAGTTAATTTGATAATATAAATAACAGTCGGCCCTGCAGAGCAATAACCAACACATTTGTATACAAGGCAAAAATACTCCCCTGCCCCCAACCAAGTCATCCTAAGGCAAATGCAAAGTATGGCTTCTCAAATGCACTGCCTACCATTCTCAGGACAGAGGGCGAGCGTAAATTTGGCTTCTCAAATGCACTGCCTACCATTCTCAGGACAGAGGGCCGAGCATAAATATGGCTTCTCAAATGCACTGCCTACCATTCTCAGGACAGAGGGCCGAGCATGAGGATTGGGAAGCAAATATTTCAAATAATCACATAGGCTGAGCCATGAATGAGTGTCCTTGACTATGTTTTGGGGAATCTATGGTGTGTTAGATACTTCAGCTGTTTTGAACATACATTGACAAAATGAATTTCACCAAAAAATTCCAGTTTGGAAGAAAGGAACGGGTATCCATGCACTCAGCTACTGTTTACGGAGGGCCGGTAGTTTGTGTTCACATGCTGCCTCCTGCTTCTTCCAAGATTCGGGAACCCCAGGACACAGCCTCGATATATTGAAAGTAATAAAATTTCACTTGTTATACGATCTCCTCACGTATTTCGCCTTCTTTCTTGTCTCTTCCTCACAGACTGTTCTGCGCTCCTGGGGAGCCTCTATTCCTAAGTAGAAGCTCTCCGCAGTCAAGTCCTTGTTCTAACTCCTCCTTTGAGTTACTGCCATACAACATATGTGCTTTAGCTATCCACATGTCACGTTCCTGCAAAGCTACCTTGTTCCACAGCTCCCGCCAGCACTGGAACCCACAGGGCTCGGCTTAACATAGTGCCCGGAATCCATCTCTAGGTGTCTCTTACTTTAGCCAAGATACAACGCTGCTGCGAACCTGCACCCGTGGGGACGCGCCTGTCGTTCTACCCAACAACATGGATAAAGGCAGGCGATGAAGGGAGCTTTGAAAACATCTCAGTGACTCATTCCCATCGTCTCCCATTCCTCCTCCTCCTCCTCCTCCTGCAGTCCTAGCTCGAGGGAGGCGGCTGCTCTGGAAAGCACTCCTGAACACCCCTATACACTTCTCAGTCCATTTTGCAAGCAGTCCAGGTGCTGGGCCCAGTTCTGTCTGAAATATGCTTTATTTTTTAAGGATGTCACATCTGCTCACAACTTCCTTCCAGTTAATGAGTTTTCCTCAAATCAAGCCTCAGAAGGCTTTTGATCTTGGTGCCTCTCAACTTCACGCTAAGATGCAGAGCTCTGGTGGAACTTCACTCTAAGATGGAGAGCTCTGGTGGGACTGCCACGGCTGGCCCAGTGCAGGCTTCATTTCAAGGAAGAGTTAACACACTTAGCTGGAGTTTGTACCAGGGGGTGTCAAAATTGGGAAACTCTCCCAGATCAGTCCCACTACGAGACCACATCTGGTGCTTGGTGACAGTCCCGCACCCACATAGTTTAGAGTACAATGATTAAAAAAACATAGTTGCAAGAACATGGGTGTTTGACAGAGAAAATGGAGAACATTAGAGACATAATAAAAAATTTAAAAATTATAATCACGCTTTGCAGAAAAAGTCAATAATAATTCAAACTCTTTTAGTTCATATTTTTATCTAGTTGAGATATGACTTTGCATCCTGCTCTCCCTGTATTTAACATAACACAAAAAACTCTTTTTTTTTTTTTTTTTTTGAGAGGTTTTCGCTACAGGGTGCGTGCGCTCGCCAGACAGACAGAGAGATACATAGAGACAGAAAGCGAGAAATCACCCCCCCGGGCGCGAACCGCGGTTGGCTACATGGGAATCCAGCTACATAGCCATTATGCTAACTGCTGGTTCCCACAGAAAACTCTTCTGATAGTTGGATACTATCACAACATTCTGAATGAATGAAAAATTCTAACATATAAATAAATGTATCCATAAATTAATCATACGTCCACTGCTAGTTATTTTTCATTTTTTGCTCTTAGAAATAACAACGAAACGAACATCTATCTCTACCCGTACGTTCATTCCCTCCTCTTCCTTAAACGCCTACAGTTTTTTTTCTTTTTGGAGAGGTTTTTGCTATAGGGTGCGTGCGCTCGCCAGACAGAGAGAGAGAGACAGAGACAGAAAGTGAGAAATCACCCCCCCCCAGAGGGGACGGTCACGCCGCAATCCCTTCTCCTCCATTCTCCTCTTGGGATCTTGGGCATGCACGCACACGTGCCCGGCGTGAGTTTAAGCCACTGGGTCCAGGACGTGAACCCCGGTTGACTATGTGGGAGTCCAGCGACATAGCCATTACACTAACTGCCGGTTCCCACCTACAGTATTAATAGCTATATTGTATCAAATGGTTTATAAAAGAGATCAACTACTGGATGAATTTGCCAAGGGGACTGTGTCCCATCAGGTCCCTGGAAATTCTATTGCCATGTCAAGGTTTCAGTCAAGAAGGTGGAAGCAAGAGGTGTTTTAGTGTCACTGTGGACGCTAATTCTTCCTGTCTTTTTTGCAGAAGGAACAACAGGTCTTCTGCCCATTGCTACAGGGGAAATGAACCTTCCAGGAGCTGGAGGCCAGGGCTCCCCAGGCCCTCCTTCAGCCTGGTTCGGGCCCTGAAGGTGCTCGCGGGCATCTCATTCCCTGGTTTCTGTGCAGGAGCACAAGACAGCATGAAAAATCAATTGGCTTTTGTCAGGCAGTAAACCACCAAAACAAAATCTAACGGTGTCTTTAAGGCAGGAGAAAACGATCCTTTTTCTTCTCTCTGGAAACACCTTAATTTTATCTTTCTAGTCTTAAAGGAAATTTCCACTCTGAAGGAACATTACTTCTCCTGCCATTTCTTCGCCACACAATGCCCTTTGCTTATGAACTCAATTTGTTCAAAGTTTGTTCAAGTTGCAAAGTTTGCTCTAAAATGTGTTTTTACTTTAGAAATATTATTTGCTTGTTAGGAAAGAAATATTAGCTATGTTTTTATAAAAAAAAATTGAGTTCAAGTAAAATTTGTTGAGCTCCTACATCGTTTTCTTGCCTTGTTTTGTTGGGTCAGCCCCATGGGGTAGAAACGTGAGGGAGAAGTGGTTCCAGCTGTCAGGGCGGATCGAGAAGAGAGAATGGTGAGGACTGGGCCCCCTTCCTTCTGTGACGCTGCACGGGCTCACAGCAGCTCTGGGGTGGAGCTGGAAGTGGCCAGGAACTTCTGAAGCAAAGATAATTGGCTAAAAGAAGTTTTCAAATGTAAAGTTAAACATGTCAAATGCTACAGGAGAGGGCAAAAGAAAGCATCCTTCAGAGGGAGCGATTGCTTCTACCCTCACAGAAAGGCTCTCAGGGCGAGGAGCTGGGTATTGAAGAGGGACAGATTTTCAACAGAAAGTGTAACAGGTCAGTCTTGCTGAGGGACCAACGTCAAGGACAGAGATTCGGGAGTGTAAGGGGTGCTCAGAAAGGGACTGCTAGCTACAGGCTAGTGGCAGGTGGGCTGCTGGATGTTACAGGGATGGCACATGGAGATTTGTGACCACGCTGTAGGCATGATGTAGGCATCAGAGCTTAGGCTCTCCTCCTTTCAATGTGTCCAGAGCACTTAGGTTAGTCTACAGTTGGGCTAAATCATCGAATGCAAACACAGTCTATTTTATATTAAAATGTTGAGGATCTCACGTCATTTATTAAATATTTTACTGAGAGTGAAAAAGAAAATGTCTGTACGGGTACACTTTCCTACTCAATATGTATTGCTGTTGCACCACTGTAAAATCAAAAGACTGCAAACTGAACCAGCTTCCGTGGGGGACCCTCTGCACTGAGTTTCCAATGTCTGTGGGTCATCCATGAGGATGGAGTTCAGGGGTTTGGAGATGGCGCGGGTTGACGTCCATCGGCCTCAGAAAGGTGGAAAGTGAGAGATTACGGGTGAGAGGAGGTAGCAGGAGCGAAACAGAGGTGGCCGTGGGGGATGCCTATGCTTCAGGGGCCAGTGAGAGGGGCTGGCCCTAACATGGAAGCCCAGGAATGGAAAGGTCCGGAAACACGGGCACGGGGTGGGGTGGGGAGGAAGGGAGGTCACCAGCCAGTGCTTCGGGCTGAGGAACAGGAGGATCGCTAGGGAGGGACTGTCAGACTGGACCATCAGGAGGTGACCGCTGACCCGAATAAGCCACTGCAGTAGACGGTCGTGGGCGAACGTGAGACTGCAGCAAGGGGAGGCGGTGGGGAAGCGGGGATGGACAGAGATTGCATAAGAACCTGAAAGAGGAGCAGGGCTGGAAAATCCCGTGTAAGGGTAGGAGTGATTTGGGTATATTTTTAGGCTGAAGAGAAAGAATGGGGGTGGGGGAGGATGAGCCTCAGCATGAAGGTGTAAGGGATAAAAGATACATTTTTATAGTTTGTGATGTCTGTCTTTTCATCAGAGCAGGGATCGCAGCCACGTGACTTCTTTCCGCTCTTAAACTTGGAACAATTCAAGAGCTCCTCCTTACCCCACTTGCCTCTCAGACATCACATGTCTCGTGGCTGGAGAGGCCGTTAAGTATTCAGAATATATCCCCGTGCATTTCAAAGCCATATTTCTCTTTTTGAACTTAGTTGTATTTTTAATCATCTTTTAAATTTTTTTCTAAAAATATCACAAGTAATTAGAACAATGATTATTTCTTCCGTATATCAGAGGGCACTTCAAGAGGGTCTGGACAAATGGAATTGGAGCGTGAGTTCAATTGGGTGCAAACATTTTTGGACGCACAGTGTCCCCTGATCTGCATCTTCCGTGAACTTCTAGACGACCCCTCGAAACCCCTGACACGACCTTTGCTGATACACCTGTGCACGTCGTGTGTGTCTTGTGCGTGTTCATTTCCGAAGCCACAGAAAGAGCTTTTAAGGAGAGAGCGACCAGCAGGGTCTGATGCCGCTCACAGCCGCGTTCCTACTGTCCGTCAGAGATCACTTTCCACTTCTTCGAAACCAGCAGCTCTTGCGGATCAAGTTTGTGCGGCTTGACACGTCAGGGCTCTGGAGAGTTCGGGTCCTCTTTTTCTGCTCAGTGATAATTTTAGTGAGGGCCGAGGGCAGGTGGTAGGGGTGAAGAAGTGAAAGGAGAGGAGGTCAACAGAAGCAGCTCTCTCAGGGAAGCTGGCTCGAAGGGGGTCGGGGTGTCCGAGGGACGGGGCAGTTCTGTCTCTGTTCTTTAACATGGGAAGACTCGAGCTTGATTTACATGCGGCTGGGCAGGTGGCAGTCAGGAGGAGGATACCGACGGTGTATGGACCGGGGTGAGAGCTGATATTACCGTGGACGTCATTGCCAAAGATAACGCCTCGTTTTTGTTTCTGTTCAATGTTTGTTTTTCCATTGAACTCCTCCCACCTTCCCTCTGTTACCCACCTGCTCCTATACTGTTTCTAGTATCTTCAGTTGCTTTACTGGAAATTATAATAATAAGTTAAAAAAAGAAGAAGAAAGAAATGAGAACTGACAGAGCCAGCCAATGGCCTGGTGGTTAAGAGAACTGATCCCATAAGACTGACTGACCCTGGGGCTCACGTCTCCCGCCCTGTGCCTTAGGAAACATACTGGGAACACGTTTGTGCCCCAAATCCCAGCAGGATAAAGAAACAGAAGAGGTCTGTGGCCTGACCAGTCACCCAGGAACGCTTTCTCCCTCTCTCTCTCTGGTGAGTGCGCATGCCCTCTGGCAAAATTAAAAAAAAAAGAAAAAAAAGAAATGCTAACAGATAGAGCTGAATCCCAGAGCAAGAAAATAGGGACATAATTTAAAGCACAGAGGAGGGACTGGCCTTCCAGTGCCTTCTCTGGCAGGGACAGGTGTGGGTGAGGGCAGATGTGGGAGGGACACCCCGGGCCGTGCAGGAAGTGACAGGTGGAGCTGGACTGGGACCCACGCCATCCCCGCCTGGTCTGGGGTGCTGGTCACCCTTCTCGTCCTCACCCTCATGAGAATGGACCCAGCTCTTTACTTCGCCAGGATGAGCCGTGCAGAGCTTTCCAATTCTGCAATTCAGAAATGACTGGGAACTGGCCATTTCACGTGGGGCTACCTGAGATTGTCTCGTTTAACTCTCATGGCAATTGTGCTAAGATCAATACTTTACCAACAGACAAGCAACAGGGCAGAGTAATGAGCCTTTCCAAGACCATCCAGCAAGGACAGATGGCGCGAGGGTTCGAGCCCCGTTCCCACGTCCAGGGACGATGCGCTTGCCTGTCAGAGCCCACTGCAGGGGCTTCCCAAGCAAAATGACCACAGAACAAGGGTGCTTGGAATAGCACCAGGGACTGTGGGAACCAAGGAGACCATGTCAGAAATTGACAGCACGTGTTCACGACCGCTAGGCCGCGCCACTGAAACCGCTGTTTCTGCCAGGTGGTTTCATGAGGTTCCATCTAGTCCCTTCTATGTGAATTTCCAAATTCCCTTGCTTGCTCAGCAGAGTGGGAAGGGAAAGGTTGAGGCTGTGTCAGGGTGGTTTCAGGTCTGCAGCACCGTCGTCAGCCAACTTCGTCCTAAAGTGTGTTAGAACTTGAAAACTGAATGAAGACACGTCTGGCAAACTGCAGCCGGAGGACTTCGCCGTCTCACTCGCAGTGTTACGTTTCTGCACATACACACGCCAATTCTTACCTCTGGAAGCACTCAGAACCAGCTCTGCATCCCCGACTGACCGGTGTCCGCTTAGTGGAGACCTGGCAGTAAACACCCAGGCTTGCTTGTGCCTTGGTCACAGTAGGACAAGCCGAGTGGCATTTTCCGACACGCTGGCGGGCCACGGCACGCATCTCACACATCGCTCATCCCGAAGAGTGTGTGTCGACAGCATCTCCGTATCACGCACGGTTTTTACCCTTTTCTGCTCCTGCGCTGCGAACACACAGCGGCCAGGGAGCTTGCGGACAGAATCCCAAGCTCTGTGATTCACAAAATGGAAATCTGGCATTATATGCCAATGACATTTACTTCTGCGACAGCTCAAGCGGCAAAAAGCCATATGCCGCACACCTCGGCTCCAGGCGAGCCAGGCGCACGGGCTGTGAGAGAGATAGGAGAACAGGGGCCAGGAGCGTGAGGGGCTGGCTGACCCGGTGTGTGAAGCCCGCCCTCGCGGGGCCAGAACTGTCTCTCCACTCCGGAGCCGTGCTTAGGGGAGTGCTTTTCTTTTTAGTAATAGAACTCTGGGAGATAAAGGTGAAACGTAAAAGATCATTTTTGTGGCCTGCAAGATGTGCTCACATTTGCGGTTTGCCATGCCCACTGCACAGGTACTGTTTTTTTGCAGAGACATGCTTGGGTGCGTCACAGTCACCTAATCAGATGGACGGCCAAGAGCCGGGCGGAGGCTCTGCTTAGGTCTCTCGGTGGCCCCAAGAACTGTTACCCCGCAGGCCTGGAAAGGAGCCTGGAAGCAAGAAAGCTCCCCAGATGGCTAGGCTACATGGACAAAGCAGGTCTAAGAGGATATGATAAATGGGTGATGGGGAAGATGAAACAGAGTGTTTTGTTTTTAACTATGGGTTATGGCTAAGCTCCTTAGAGAAGAGAAATTCAGCTTCTTTTGCAACAGTTTGATGTCTTTGAGGCTTTGCATTTACCTGTATAAAGCTGCACAAGAGGAAATATTACTACTGCCATTTTATTAAGAAAAAAATGGCGGGCTGGCAGGTGGCGTGGAGGTTAAGGGTGCTGGACTCCCACGTGGCCAACTGCAGTTTGAGTCCCGGACCTAGCAGCTTGGTTTTTCACTTCTTCTCTCACTTGCTCACTCACTCACTTGCTTTGTCCCTCTCTGGTCAAATTTAAACAAGCAAATAAGTAAATAAATAAAGTTAAATAAAATAATTGTTTGAAGAAAAATGGCAAAATCATTTTATCACATCTTCAAAGAATTGACATCTCCAGAAAGGATTTTGGTAGAATGAACTAAGAGTGTTTTCAATTACATAAAGCGGCATGCTGGATAAGAAAACTCACTCGCTCACTCATTCACTTACTGAGGAAGGGGGGAGGGAGAGGGAGAGGCACCCCCCCGATGCAGCCCAACCACACCACAGCCCTCACTAGCCCTCTAGCTGGCCAGGGCTGTTGGACCCACACGGGAAGCCAGTGTGCTCGGGCTGCCCTGGGATTCCAATCCCGGCCCTCCCACATGGCTCCAGTACTGTGCCGTGGAGTCCTTCCACCCACATCACCACAGCTTGGCCAGAAAAGTCTCCATTCTATAGAAGTGCAAAATACTTAGTATCTGTGGTCCCAGAAGCCAAATGACAATGACCATCCCATCATAAAAGGGTGTAAATTTAGCTTATTGGCCAGGAGAGCCATTTTGTTTTATTATGTTTTTGCCACACGGAGTGTGTGCTCACCAGAGAGAGACAGAGACAGGAAAAGTGAGAAATCACTCTCCAAGGAGATGTCCATACCATAGTCCCTTCTCCGTCCTCCTCTCAGGATTCTAGGCATGCACACACAAACACACATCCGGTGTGATCTTTCAAGTCACCAGGTCTGGGACTCACCATGGTCAGCCACGTGGAAATCCAGTGCCTTAACCCTCAGCGCCTGCTGGCCCTAGGGGAGCCATTTTAAGTGAGTTCACTTTAACATTGGTGGCCACTCATTCAGCACTTCAGCCAGAGCATCTGAGAAGATACTGGCTGAAAAGCATCTGGAGGAAAGCATCAAAACTAGTTCTTGCTTCCAATGATATAGTGACTTAAGTTGCAAAGAAAGATTTATAAATAAGCAATCACAACAGCACTAGAAGGTATGTTCCAAAAGAAACTTTAAATTCCATACTGTAGGACCAGAGGTGCAAAATTTCATCCTGAATTAAAGGGGAATGGTAGCGATCTCATGAGGTGGCACTTGTGCAACACCCTGAAGGACAGTTAGAATGTCCGCTGGTAGGTAAAGACATTTCTCACGAAGGAGTGAGGATCAACAAACACCTCAGACATGAAAGTGCCATGGCACATATAAAAACTGGTGGCAGTTAAGGTGTGTCGAGCCTAGGGAAGCCGCATGTTGAATATGATAGCCAATTCTTGCTAAGACCATGAAATTTCATGAGTCAGACAATGGGTGTCCACAGAAGGATTAACAGCAAGAATGCTACAGTAAGGTCTGTGGGGATTTGGGAAAGTGTTGACGTAACTGTTGGTGTCCTGGTCAGTGACAGTTAGACCGACACTGTGTGTAACAGTCATTCTCACACTTATTGGTCCACGAGTCACTTGTGGTAACTGTTTCAAGCTGTGACTGTCTGGACTGACTGGGACTGTGCTCCACATGTCTCGCTCTGGGGCCTGCACAGAAGGAGCAGCCCCTACCGGGGGTATGGAGTCCTCATGATGATGGCAGAAGTCCGAAGGCCCACCTCAGCCACGCAGGCAATAGTCAAGCAGTGTCAAGCCTCTGCTGGATTCTCATCCATGTCACTGGCCCAAGTAGGTCACCTGGCCAGGTCAAAAAAGGAAGGGTACAGAAAACACACTTCACCCACCACTAGGTCACAGTGAGGGTGTGGAGGGACACAACTACGCCGGAGCAGGGAGGGACTGGGTGTGGCCCTTCGATCTGTCCAAACGGAGTAAGGGCAGAGGAAGAGAGAACCGAGGCGATGTCGAAAAAGCAAAGGACCGTGGAGTACTTGTAGTGAGTTCCCACTGACGAGCTCACAGAGAGAGACCAGTCCACAAATTTCCAGATAGAAAATCCCTAGCCAACCAGAAACACGAGGGACCATCCTGCCTTGTTCAGCTCTGTGTTCCCAAAGTCTAACACTGTGCCCACAGTGTTGCATAAGCAAATAAACATTCATTTAAAGAAAATGTAGCACTTAAAGTGTAAGCTGGATAGTGACACTATTAGCCAAAATGTGGAAAACTGATGTGGTCATGCGGTGTGCATGGTGGTCATGGGGTAGTAATGTTGAGTCCCTTCTAAATCTTAAGCATGGTGCTAGACACCGAGAGTCCAGCTTAACTTTCCTAAGGACTGTTGGCTTTGCTGGGAATGACATAGGGTTGATATCTGTAAATGACCTCCTCCCCGAGTTCCACTGAGCACCGATGAGTATTTTTAACCTCACCAGGATAGCAGGGAAGACATACAGACATACAGAAATAATGACACAAAGGGGACAGGAGGAAGCGAGAAGCAACCAGGAGTCAGAAAGTTTATATTCGTTTTTCTCCTCCTATGGTTGGCTGTGCTGCGCAATCTCTTCTTCTCAGACTTCATGCCTGCTTCTTCAACTGTTTGGCCCGGTGGCTGAGCTCTTCGGCTGCTGACCACGCGGGCAGGCTAGCATGTGGCGCTGCACCGGGTGAATCAGCACGTTCGCTCCTGTTTGCTGCGAGGGGTGAAAAATCGTAACCTGTGGCTCACTGTTGCTCAGATATAAAAGCTGGCCAGTGACTAGGTGCTCAAGGCAGCTGAATTCTACTTGGCTGACTGTGTGGTTCGAGTCCTGTTCCAGCAGCTTGAAAATCATTCCCGGGGCATGTGTATGCATGACCAAAACCCCATGAGGAGGATGGACAAGAAGGGCTTGTGATATGGCCATCCTCCTTTGGGGTGATTTCTCACTTTCTTCCCCTCTCTGACAAGCTCATGCATCCTATGGCAAATTTTAAAAATTAAAAAATTACAGTACAACTTGGAAAAATTTGCACAGGCACATAAGCAATGTAAACTAGCAGTTGGATATACATATTTAAATAATTAAATATATATTTTACCATCCCACCTCCCGGATCTGGCATTTTTGCAGGATATTTGGAAATCTTGCATGGGATCATCTAACTTCTCCTGGCTCTTGTTTCGGAGTCTCTGCAAACGGTTTCTGAGCCTACCCTTTCACTGCCTCCACACGTCTCTTTATTTAGGGCCCCGCTTCGCCCTCAGTCCTACACCCATCGCATCTGCCACGCTCCACGGACGGCAGAGACCTATGAGACGGGACCTGCAAGCTCTCCTGCTCTACCTCAGGAAACGCACCCCTTTCTGAAAGTGAGTTCTCAGCCTCTCCTTTAACATCATTTACTCTGCGATTACAAGATAGATATTTTTTTTAGAAAATCAACGAGGACTTATATTCCATGAGAGATTCTTACCTAATGGTACCCTCCTAGCTAGCCAACTCTGATTCCTATCTGCCCCTTAATTTAAAATGCCTAAATCTCATTATGCCATACTTAAAGTGTAGGTAATTTCCTTTTAATTGGACATATACTAATAAAATGGTTTCTGTGGCATTATCAAAACCCTCCTATAATCCACAGTGGGGTCTGGAATTCAGGTCATAGGAGCCAGTTAACAACTTAGAGCCCCAAAGTGTAGTTAATAAAAGGGAAAGGAATTCCAGAAGCTACTGAATAGAGTTCTATAAGACAAGTAATTCCAGAGACCCCCGGCTCTCCAGTTCAGGGATGGTCTGAAATTGAACCAAGAGGCTGACGTGTCTCCTCCCTGTCCGGCGGAAGGGCCTACTGATGGTTTTCCTCTCAGAAGTGGCAAACCCAATCTGGCACATGTTCTACTAGCAAAGACAGGTGTGCTAGCTGAGCAAGAGTCGGAACTGCCAGGGCTGACACGCACAGACACCGGAGATGCACGTCTACTGCTCTGGGGCTTCTCCACAGTTACCTGGGATGCTCAGTAAACACGAGCTTGTACATGCTCCGTGGTGGAGCACGCCCGGAAAGCAGAACACAGAAGGTAACCTGTAAGCCGGTTTTAAGCAGGCTAACCATTTCTTATAAGAATTTACATAAACAGATTCCACATCAAATTCTTTCCTGATGACTCAGGGTCCCACGCGCCCCTTTATCAGGAGGTAAAGCTGGGGCTGTGTGTGAGGAGAGGGGCGGGTGCAGGGCACACTGGTGTGACACGGGGAGACCTTCGTGGACCCCGTCTGGTCATCTCCATCCCTTAGAAAAGCCCCGTGAGCCTGTGCGGCCAGGCACACGACGCGGGCATGAGAGGGACGTTCTCCGCAGGAAGTCATTACATCCACGGGACCCGCCCACCTCTCCTTGACAGGAGCATTTAGAATCCCGTCACCGGGTTTCTCCCAGCGCTGCCTTGTATTGATTATTTTAAAATGAAAGACAGGGAGAAAACATGAGAGGAGGAAGAAATGGAGAAGGGAGCAAGAGAGGGAGAGAGCAGAGAAGGCGGGACCTTTGGCCACTCTTGGCCTGGCCTCCCAGGCAGCTAGGCCCACCGCCCTGCCCTGCCATGCACCACCATGAGGTCGGGCTGAGAACCAAGCTGGAACCCCCGTGCCCTCAGCCACACTGCAGCAGCACCCTCGTGCCTGTGCCAGCAAGGCCGGGCCTCTGCATCACCACGGATGGAGCAGGCTCCAGGCCGGCGTGGTGCCAGGCAGTCTGTCCAGCTGACAGCAGATAGGCGCAGAGCCATCCTGCTCACAGGTGATACTCCTGCCCACCTCACAGACGAGGGTCTGAGGCTGAGAGGGCGGAGTCCCTCACACGTGGTGGTCCAGCAGGAGGGGAGGTGGGCGCTGTAACCACTGCCGTGCGCGGCCCTCCCCCACCTGCAGCGTGGCCGTCAGAGCTGGCTGCCCAGGAGGCCCTCCCCATCTGCAGAAGAGGGCCCTCCTCACTGGAGTTTGTCCCTACTGTGGTCAAAGTCTCTCTATGTAGTCATACCCGAGTGGAGTGGATCCCCACACAGAGGCGTGAGAGAATCTGCATTAATAGGTATTTGAACAAGCCATCCAGGGAGATCGAGCACTCGGTTCCACCGCACACCCAAGTGCAATCGCTGCCAATTAGGTCTCGTCTGTTGAGGTTAGCACTTGCCCTTGTATGAGGCAATTTGCAAAGCCAACCTCTGAGGGCCTCCTCCCACAGGGGTTCTGGGAAGTACCGGTGCTGGCATGATGGCACCACCAGCTCGCAGATGAGAAGGGACATGGTGGTTAAAGGACACGCTCAAGGTCCTTGGTGGGGCAAGCAGGGCTTCCACTGGCCCCCCGCTGGCTCTCGGCCCTGCTTCCTCCCTCTGCACCACACTGCGATGGCCATGAGGGGAGGGTTAGTGCCCCAACAGGGGCTGAAAATTGGTTCTTGGAGAAGAAAAATAATCTTGCTTTTGTTTTTTTTTAAAATTTTTCCCTTATTTATTTTTCCCATGAGCAAAACACACAGAGCGACAGCAACACCAACCGGGTGCTGAAGCTGCAGCCTGCCCCCGCCTTGGCCAGCCGGGTTCACATGACCTCCATGGGCACAGTGTTCTCACGGGTGCGGTCTCTGTGGGGATCGCCTGCAGAGTACTGCATTTTACCACCCTGTGGGGACCTCCCAAATCTCACTCCTTTATTACAGAACACAGATCCACATATAGCACTTGGACAGATCATAGCACATGTGAGTAATTACAGCTTCTGGAGGGGTAGATGACTGGGGGAAACACAGGTCTAGAAAGCTCCTTGGTGGGGTGATGTGCAAAGAAATGAAGGAACCTCGTTCATCACTGCACAGCCTCTGTGACCTCCCTGGCCAGGCACGTGTTACGTTTCTTCTCATAAAGAATACACGGGGTGGGACCAGCACTAGACACTCCTACATGGCTGACCGCATTGCTGACTTGAACTGTCATTAGGTACAGTTCGACTCCCAGACCTGGTGGTTTGCTTTCTCACATTCTCTCTCTCTCTCTATTTAATTTTGAAATAAATTTTAAAAATTAAATAAATAATTCTTAAAAAAACAAAAAAAGACATAGGACATTTATTTAAACAAGCGCCTGTTGTAAAAACGTAAGGCATCGAAGTCACCGGCCTCTGTCGTCTCCAGGTAGTGTAAGTGAGCCCGATGAAGGCTGCAGCAGACACACCCTGGTTACTGTCCAACAGGAAGGGGCAAAGTCCATGAAAAAGGGTAAGGGCCTCGTACATAAATGCCTTAAAAGCATACGCACATGAAACCATTTGTTACCCATTCAATGGGAAACACTGAAAGAAAAAATAAGTGTATTCATATAATGCATTTGCTTCTACAGGGGGTTCGATCATCTGCGTGTCAAACCCAAGGACCTTTGAGAAACATGAGAAGCCTTTTGAATAAACATTTCTTAATGGCCTGGACAGCTGAAAAGTGGGTAACCTCAGTTCACGACATTGGAGCTCTTTAAAAGACTCCCCTACTTAAATACTCGCGTTTGAATTCAAATGTGCACCTACTCTACCAGCCACACCGGGCCCAGCTCAGATCAAGGGCAGCAGGAGACGGAATTCTAATGAAGAGCAGCCACTGGAGACCCCCCTGCAGGGGCACAAAGCTTCCTTTCACAGCTCCCCCCAAGATATTTTGCAGTCACCTGCCTCATGCAAATGAGGAGACTCATGTTTATTCATGACGAGAATCACAGACCACCCTTCATTCCCTGGGCCAGCTCGGCCCTGCACCACGAAGAAGTCGATGCAGTTGAGCGGCCCTAGGAAGGGGCTCCTGAATGTGTGATTGTCGCCTCGAAAGCATGCACAGAAAGCCAGTAAGCTGTCGGCGGTCTGAAGCGCGAATGTATTTCCCTTTTTCATCCGTGCGTGTGCTGCCGTTAGGTTTCAAACACAGTCTCCCCCTCTGTGTCACACCACAATCCACCCCATGTGACGTGCCGGTGGTGACTCTCTACGGAGAAGCCTTAAGGGTTCCCAGGGTGTGTGCCTCTGTCCTGCTCCTCATTCCTCCTGAGGTTTCCTCCATTGCTTGATGAAGCCCGCAGCTGGGCTGGGGCAGCTGCAGATGTGTGAGGGGACCAGGGCTGTCCCATGCAGTCCCTGCGCTGTGGCCTGAGGCTCCCAGCTCCTTCTGGTGTGCTGAGCTCACGCCGAAGGTCACGTTTCCGAACAGCATTTTACTCTGGAGCGAGTAGACACGTGTGCACGGCTTCCATGTCGGTGCCGTGGAAGCATGCCACCATCTGATCTTGCGTTCTCGTGTTGGTCTCAGCGGTGTCCACAGCGACATGGAGGCCATGAACACATTATTTTGACAGTGTCTGAAAAGGCTCGGCCACCAACAGAGAGATCGAGCAAGTAGGTATAATCACGGCTGGAGGGCCTTCGTTCTCGCCAGTCGCTGAGTAGGGGGTCCTGGGAGCCCATTTTCAGGCTGCCCGTGGCGTGACTCACGGGAAATGAGGTCCCTAATAGCATCGTCTGGAAGAAGGGCCTGCTGCAGCCCACGAAGTCCTCAGCTCCGGTGCCCATGTTTGCCCAAGTGAAATGGGTAATTTCAGAACGTAACGTGGGTTCAGAGCCAGCTTTAGTTTTTCTTTTCATTAACATCATGACCAGAAATAGATCTTCTTTTGAAAAGGGCAATTTACTCACTTTTCATAGAGGACAGGATTTATTGTACTAAATACAAAAAGAGGCAGGTCCATGGCCTAGTGGTTAAGGCAGCTGGATCCCACAGGACTAACTGTATGGTTTGAGTCCCAGACCCAGAGGCTTAAAACACATGTCAGACATGTCTGTGTGTGTGCATGTGCGTGTGCGTGTGTGTGTATGCACGCGTGCATGTGCACGGGCATGTGCCCAAAATTCCCACGGGAAAGAGACAGAGGAGGGATTGCAGCATGACCGTTCCCGTGATGTGCTTCCGCCTGTCCCTCTTCCTGTCTCTCTGGCAAGCACATGTGCCCTCTAGCAACACACACACACACAGAACACTGCACAGCTACATAAGACCTTGAGCTGCCTTTAAGAATGCTTACATGTACTACTTCAAGTCAGCCAGACAACCAAAACACAAGGTAACAGTTTCCATCTTAACAAACAGAAAACTTCTGCAGGCGCAGAAGTCTTGAGGAACAAAACCAAGACTAGGACCTGGGCCTGACACACCCGCAGGCGTAGAACTCTGTCAATGGCAGCAGTTTACGCTGGTGGGTGGCCTGTGCCCACTGACGTTAGTGCTACTGACACAATCACCTTCAGTGAGCACGTCTACCTCCATGAAAATGCCCACTGACAGCTCTGCTCCAAACCCCGACTTCCCTGGTCTGTGGTCCAACTGGGTGCCGAGTTAACAGGACTTCCAGAAGCCCCCGGGCGATTCTAACGCACGGCTAAGGCTGACGTGTGTGTCTATCCAGAAATGCAGGCACGCACATTTCTTAGCATTTATTTTCATTTTAACTCTTCCATGAGAGAGTGAGAGAAAGAGAGACAGATGGAACCTCCGCCAGGTTCTCACACCAGGCCCAACCCCAGCCCAGCTGGTCCAGATCACCTTGACAGAGAGGCCTCCGCACACAACCAGGGCCTCCCCACGTGGGTCCCCCACGGCAGAGCTCTGTGTAGCCGGCCGTGGGCTGCCGGCCACGATGCTTGTTCTGACGCGCCTGCCCTTGCTACAACCTTCACAGTGGGGCGGTCAGCCACGCACTCTTCAGATGAGGTTTCCACAGAGGGAAACCCACGTTCACTGTCTTCTTTCCTACCCTGCTCGAAGACGAGGGCTTCACTAAGATGACAAGGGGACACTTGTGGGCTGGGCTACCCGATGGCTGTAGCTCTTTACCGCCCACGAAGATGAATGATGTGTGTCTGAAATATTGGTAATAAAAGGCAGAACACAGAACAGAAACTCAATGGATTGCTCTGCAGACTGCTATGTTGAGAAAATGAGAGAGAGTACTTTTCGTACATAAATATTTCATCGCCCTTCAAGTCCACTTCTCACATACATAGAACACCCCGTCTGCTGCTCCCTGAGCCTGGAGGAGCAGAGGACGGCCGCGCCCCACTCTCCAGCAGCAGTGGCATCCGTTCGGAAGCACTAGGTCCCCACACACGGTGTCGTAAGCACAGTGGGGTGCCGAAGTTATTTCTGCTTCTGGTAGAACCTACAGAGGGCAGCTCACAAATGAAACTCGTGTGTTGAAGGGGCACTGCTTCCCAGTGAGGAGCTACCGAAGGCCCACAGTGAGCCTCTTCCACAGAGCCCCGGGTCTCGGGGGTGCCAGTCAAATCTGCCTTCCACACTCTGCTCCAAGTGGCCAGAGCCTGAGATGTGTCTAGTGGAAAAAAATGTAAATTAATAATAATAATAAAAGTAAATAATATAAAAAAACAAGTTCAAAAGAAGCTGTGTCTCGGCTGTGCTTCTTCAAGATATTTCTAAACCTGAGCTTGGTGCAGGGACCCAGGGACCCAGGGACACACGGAGTCCATCAGTAACTGCGAACTCACATCCTCCCTACCGCAAGCTCCTCTGCTACCAGTTACTGACAGGACGAAAAGCGAGCTGGTGTACATTCCGGCTCTTCGCTTTTCTTCAACTCCTGATCAGGTAAAGCCGAAGCACGGTGGGCAGACAGCAGGCGGAAATTCAGAGAGGCAGTCTTCAAGCTGAATGTAAGGCTCTCACACGGGGCCCTTAGAAAGATGGTTATTAAAATGGTAGTGGAAGCAGAACAGAGACATGAAAGCAAAGGCCATAATTATGTTGTATAATTATATCTAATTACATCTGTATCTGAGCAGCTACTAGCCAAACCCTGTGACTGGTATTATGCCACCAGTAAAAGCAAAGCAGACGAAAGGTTACCCGGCCCTGCTTCATTAATTTAAATTGACACACACACCTAAAAACCTAATACAGCCACAAACCAAATACATGTTGTAATTTGCAGAAAATGGCCCTCCAATGACACCCATGAACCTATGAATGTAGGCAAAGCCACCCTCATACGGCAGAGGGGTGTTGTGGTTACGGGTGGAATTAAGGTCACTGTCACCTGACCGTAAGTTAGGAGCGTGTCCCGAATTACGCAGGGGTCCAGTGTGCTCACAGTGGTCCTCGCAGCCGAAGGCCGAGGCAGAGGGAAATCAGAGTGACAGCATGATGTGAGAAGGGCGGGGCCAGCTTTGGCGACAGAGGGAGGGTCCAGGAGTCTTCGGGAGGTAGAGAAGGTAAGAAAGTGGACTCTCCCCTGGAGAACCCCGAGAGGGAGACACCCGCGTTGACACCGGGGTTTTAGCCAGCGAAATCCGTGTACGGCGTTGAACTGTGAACTGTGGGATAATGCATTTGCACTGTCTACGCCCCTAACGTTGTCGCTCTGTGTTGCTGGAGCAACGCAGTATAAAACGTATGTGTCACCGATAAACTTTCCCGACTACCGAAGTAAGGCATGTTCAGAACGGGAAGGGTTACATAAAGACGGCGAAGTACACGTAGGGGATTAAAATGGCCGCCCACTCTTCCCGCTGCGTATCTGTACAGGGTGGGAGCCCTCCAGTTGTTGCCCACGGTCACACACTGCCATCCCCACTTGGCAACACATGTGACACTACGCACTCCCTGTGCTCTACAGAAAATGCAGAAAGAGGGTCTGGCAGGTGGCGTGGTGGTTACAGGTGCTGGACTCTCACATGGCTGATTGTGGTTCGAGTCCTGGACCTGGCAGCTTTGTTTCTCGCTCTCTCTCTTTTCCCCTCTCTGGTCAAGTTAAAATAAATAAATAAAGTCAAATAAAATAACTCTTAAAAAAGAAGAAAAGGTAAAGAATGCAGAAAGACTGCATCTGCGCCACAGTAAGGGACTGAGCCCCACCTGGCTCTCAGGCATTTCCGAGTCTCTGCGATCGCGTGAGGTCACTGTAAATCTCTGGAGGGACTCTGTACTGGTCTGGCTGTCCCCAGTGGGATTCAACCTGCTCTGGACAGGCAGGAGGTCATCACCGTGACAGCCACGGTGAACTGCGGAGACCCCAGGCCACATCCCCTCCCTCCACCTGCCATGCCCACCTCCTCCGGCCCAAGACCCCTGCTTCCCTGTGCTAACAGGGTGCTCTTGGTGCTTCACGTCATAGCCACAGTGGGGACATCGGTGTCTGAGTCAGCCTTCGGGGGAACTTTGGTAGAATGTCCCTCTGTACCCAGGTCAACAACGAGGCTACCTATACTACTCTCATGTCCCCAAATACAGAACGCCGTATTTCAGAAGCAGGGAGAATGAAACCTCTCAGAAAGCAGACAGGCCCCTGATGGCAGAATAGAGGAGGTGAGGTGAGGGGCCTCATTCCAGAAGAGCAGAGCCAGCACAGAGTTAGGGACCCACCGGCTTTCACGCTGCAGGACTCAGTGCACTGCCCTGGGGCAAGGCCGCAGCCACTTTCGAGGTGGGTGGTT
>NW_006159550.1:6366422-6382991 GCF_000334495.1 Tupaia belangeri chinensis | reverse complement strand
CCCGTGGGGATTCAACCTGCTCTGGACAGGCAGGAGGTCATCACCGTGACAGCCACGGTGAACTGCGGAGACCCCAGGCCACATCCCCTCCCTCCACCTGCCATGCCCACCTCCTCCGGCCCAAGACCCCTGCTTCCCTGTGCTAACAGGGTGCTCTTGGTGCTTCACGTCATAGCCACAGTGGGGACATCGGTGTCTGAGTCAGCCTTCGGGGGAACTTTGGTAGAATGTCCCTCTGTACCCAGGTCAACAACGAGGCTACCTATACTACTCTCATGTCCCCAAATACAGAACGCCGTATTTCAGAAGCAGGGAGAATGAAACCTCTCAGAAAGCAGACAGGCCCCTGATGGCAGAATAGAGGAGGTGAGGTGAGGGGCCTCATTCCAGAAGAGCAGAGCCAGCACAGAGTTAGGGACCCACCGGCTTTCACGCTGCAGGACTCAGTGCACTGCCCTGGGGCAAGGCCGCAGCCACTTTCGAGGTGGTTGGTTTAACTGCCCTGGGTCTCTGGCTTGATGGCACAAGGGCCTCCTGCACCTTCTTCGCGTTCTCCCAGGGATGACGTCCACCTGAATTGCCGACTCGCTCATAATCAAGTGAAGCACACTCAGGAGGCTGCACTTGTGACTGCGCGGGATTAATGGGCTTCTCTCCTCCGCTCAGACACACGAGCTCAGGCTGCAGATTTAGATCCGTGCTCTCCAGGGAGGGGTGTTGCCGGGTCTGTTTAGACGGACAGCCCAGGGTGCAAAGGGACGGTGGAGGCTGTGCTTGCGCTGGGATGGTGTCTCTCTGCTGGAACAGCAGGTGACATCCCGTGTGGATGGAGACAGGGTCGAACTGGACGCAGGCTTGGGTCCTTCTCCTGGGTTTCACTCTTGTCAACAAAGGTTGATTCATGATGCCGCGGGAAATGCGGCAGGACGGAGTGCGGGGTGTGGCCAGGGTGGCAGGGCCAGTGAGGACAGCCAGGGTGTCCGAGTGCCGTCTGCGTCAGTGTGACGCGAGACCAGACCCTGGGGCTGACGGACAGTCCGTGCCTCAGACCAGGGGTGGGCACGGAGGCCGGCCGACCACACCTGGGGCCATACTCCGGCAAACTGGGAGTGCTGGAAGCCGAAGGAACCGACCACGAAGCCACCTGTGCAGACCTCGCCCCGACAGCCAGGGCGCTTCTGGGAACCAGGCCTTTCCCTGTGGACCTGCTCG
Organism: Tupaia belangeri chinensis; assembly: GCF_000334495.1. NCBI lineage: Eukaryota > Metazoa > Chordata > Mammalia > Scandentia > Tupaiidae > Tupaia > Tupaia belangeri. Next base: position 6,381,779 of record NW_006159550.1, on the reverse strand, counting down.
TCTCGCAAGGCAGGGAGGGTGCCCCTGCTTCCTTCAAGTTGGCAACACCCTCCCCACCCAACAGTCACCCACAAACAGAAACGTCAAAGTCACGCTCTCCTGAGGAATCCTAGTGTGGAGACTCAAAGACACTTATTTCAAAGGGCCCGACGCTTGCTATTAAATCTCCTCAGCCCCCGAGAGAACTCCCTGATCTTTCATTTTAAGAAAAATTCCTTTTGACACAGCAAAGGGCAGATTATGTCAACACACGCGTTACCCACAAAGAACACCAGACTGGCAAGAGCGGTCTTCCCGAGCTCCTCTGCTCCTTGCCGGCCTCCTGCGGAGGTCGGGGAGCACCCTCCCCAAGAGAGCCTGCAATTGGCCGGGCATCTCGAATTAACGTCCCGAAAGGGAAAAGTGCACCTTGCCCTGTTCCCTGAAAGCGGGTGTGTGGTGCTGAGACGAGGAAATGAGGGGGACGTGACCATCGCCGCTCCCGGCCACTCAGGCACGTCCTCCTTCCTGTCCCCCTTGCCCTCCCGCCTTGCCATCACCCGCCACACTGATGAGGGACCACGCAACAGGCCCAAGGGGGACGCCGTGCGACGTGGGCGCCCTGCCTTTACCTTGTTGAAGTCTTCGGAAGTCGCTCTCATCTCCTTCCATGTCTTGTTGAGAAGCTGGATGCAGATGCAGAAGAACTCTTCAAAGGACCGGTCGTGGGTGAAGAACATGGGGTGGAAGTCGTTGCAGGTCTCACTTGCTAGAGGGAAGAGAAGGAGAACGGGGGAATAAGAGGGCAGGACCACGGCGGGTGCCTCAAAGGCACAGTGGGAGACGTCTCTGCCTAAGCAGCAGTGCAGAAAAGGCGTTTGAAAAGGCGACTGAAGGGCAGCCATTCGACTTGGGGTGTGAGGTCACAGCCGCCCCACCCACCCTTTGGCACGTATTCCGACAGGAAAGTCAGCTCCCAGCCCAGCTCAGCACGCCGCCGAAGGCTTTGTGCCATGGCGGCGGGTGCTGGCTGTGAGCCTTGGATCTGCCTCCTCGACCTGAAGACAGCCCTCCGTCACCCCTGGTTCGCTTTTCTTAGCAGAGGGACGGCAGAAGATGGGCTTTCTGGGTGCAAAGTAACTCAACTTTGAAAACACCGTCCAGGTTATCTCTCCAGAGGGCTTCCTCTCCCTGTGTCGAGCCGGCTCGTCAGCCCTGAGATGCCATTAACCACCTGTCCGTTCTCGGGCATAGAGGGCTAGAGGTTCAAGCAACTCTACCGGTTCGAAGGCTGCACCTAGTCCAGTCTTGGGCAGCTGGGCTCTAACCTGGCCACCTAGTTCCGCTCCGCCTTGGCCCATGTCCCTGTCCTTCCCGCCAGCTCGCCGCCCAGCTTACGGCTAGAGCCCTTTCACGTGCAAGACACCGCACTGGAGCTTGACAACGCCCTTGGCTGTGCAGGTCTAGCCGATGAGGGCCAAGCGGAGGCCAAGGAGCCAGACTCTGTGAATCTCCCTGCTCCTCCAAAAAATAACCCCCCAAAACAGTACCGTAAGGGTCCTGTAACGCAAACACATACGCTGTCACATCCAGTGAAAGGAGCCAGCATGGCAGAATTTCAGGCCCTGGAAGTCCAGGAGGGGAGGAGGGGGAAAGCAGAGGCCGGTTTTCCATCAGAGACCTGTTCTCGGGGACGGTCCTGGGGCCCCCATGGGACGGGCACTGACTGCACTGAGTCCTGTGGTGCGGGCTGCGGCGAGAGAGCCCAGGTCGAGCTGAGGAGCAGCAGAGCCACTAGCTGCTGGATACCTGCCTCTCTCTTCAACCTCCTGGAACATGGCGGGTTCCAGACCTCCGGCTGGAGACACAACCAAGTGCTGGGTGTGCAGCTCTCCCCTTCTGAGGGCACACCTGATCTGAGGGCGTGGGACGGCATGTGCAGCTCACCCCTTCTGAGGGCACACCTGATCTGAGGGCGTGGCACAGCGTGTGCAGCTCTCCCCTTCTGAGGGCACACCTGATCTGAGGACGTGGCACAGTGCAGGGGCGCTGGCTCAGCCCATGACAATCGGGAACGAGGCACTTCAACTTGCAGAGCTTCCACTTTAACTTTTTAAAAACTGCTAACAGAATCTCCTCCCCCTCCTCCCAGGCTCTGGAGGGGGTCACAGGGCACAGTTCAGGGGAAAGTGCTCAGGAAAGGCTGAGAGGCCACAATACCGAGGGGGCGACGGCGACAGCGAGGGACATGGCACCAGCGTAGTTTCTGCGATTTCCCCCTAACTCCTCGCCAGGGCTATTCGTGCCTCAGCAACTAGAAGTAGAAACACACAGGCCATTCCCACCTCAGCCGCGTCTCTGGCAGAGAGGCCTGTGTGGGGTTCTGACCCCAGGCAGGCTATTTAAGGGACTTGGAACGCTAAAAGCTCAGGCGGTCACACTCCCTGAGTCTGTTTACTGCTCTGGGAATCCACGGCCCTGCGAGGTCTGTCAGCACCCAGTTAGATGACCGTGTAAAGCATGCGTTACTGTCACGAACACACGTGAGAAAACTTCCAAAAGTTGGTGGAGAAATGGAACGGACCTAAGGGCTTATTTTGGTGCTGAGTCCAGCTGAAGTTGGGCTGGTCATGTGATGCAGTGAAGGGTCCTGTGCCCCGTGAGCTGGGTCCCACCCGGGTTGGAATCCTGGCCCCAGGGGCACGGGAAAACCTTGATGGGTGTCCACGAATGTGCGCCCCAAATCCTAATGGGATGGAGGAGAAGGAACTCCACAGGGACTGCACCCCACTGGGGGGTTCTCATTCTATCTGTCCCCCATCTCTCTCCAGCAATTAAATATATATTTTGACGGGCTGGTTAAGGTAGCTGGATCCCACCTGGCCAACCGCACAGTTGAAATCTTGACCCTTGTGGCTTGAAAAACACACAGGCATGTTTGTGTACATGCCCCAAATCTAGTAGAGAGATGGTGGCGAAGGGACTATGACATGACCACGCCCGTTGGGGATGCTTTCTCTCTGTCCCTGTCTCAGTCTTCAGTGGGCACAGGTACCCTCCAGCAAATTAAAAAAAATCTGTGCGTAGTTTTCCCATAACATGCATTTTTCATAGTCTTTCTGAAGGATTGTGTACTATAGGTTTAGGAGTAGTGGCTCGCAGTTCTGAGTTTTATCACGTTATCAATGTACTCCATAGCTCCTAAAGCCTCTCACGATTGGAGAAAAGGAGGAAGAGGGACCAACAATTAGCATAATGGCTATGTCGCTGGACTCCCACGTAGTCGACCGTGGTTCAAGTCCTGGACCTGGTGGCTTAAACTCACGCCGGGTGTGTGTGCGTGTGTGCCCAAGATCCCAAGAGGAGAATGGAGGAGAAGGGATTGTGGTATGGCCATCCCCCCTGGGGGGTGATTTCTCGCTTTCTGTCTCTGTCTCTCTCTGTCTTTCTGGCCAGCGCACGTGCCCTATAGCGAAAACCTCTCAAAAAAAAGAAAAAGAAAAGAAAAGAAAAGAAAAGGAGGAAGAAAAGAGGGATGCGGTAAACGGCGTTGGGGCCCCGTAGACACCGAGGGGGTAGAGCCGACCCTCACTCCTGACGTTATGTCAGACACTTACGGAAGTGTTCGATCGCCAAGCCCAAGTCCCTGGGCCCAAGTCCCACGTGCCCAGGTAGTCTGTGGGCCAAGCACCCGCCTCAGAGCCTTCCCCACCCGGGCTCTCCGAATCCGCAGTCACAATGGCAGTGCTGTTATTCCGTGTCACAGATGAGAAAGCGCAGAGCAGTGAGGCTGGGAAACTGGCAGGGCCACATCCAGCTCCTGCCTCCAGGAGCTGTCACCCTCTGCAGGAAGCGATGGCCTGTCCCTGTCCTACTCCCTCCAGACTCTGCCTTGGCAGGGAGGAGTGGGCAAACGACCAACCAAGAACAACGTGGCCTTGACACGAGGAGCAAGGACAAGACGTCAGCGCGTTTGGGATTTATGGGTCCTCGTTTAAAGGTATCCCCATATTGGTGGGGGCAAAACTCACAAAATACAACATGGTTTGCCTAGGAGTTCTTGATGGCAGAGAGGTCACAAAGATGCCCAGAGCTACACTGTGTGGGTTCAAATCCTGGCTCTGTCCCCTCCTGGCTGAGTCACCTGACCAACTCATGTCACCTGTTCATGCCTTGGCTTTCTCACCCGTAAACCAGAGACAACGGCAGTACAAACCCCGTCGGGTCACTGTGAGGCTGACGCAGGAGCTCTACAGGAGAGGAAGCTCAACCAGGTGAGCCCCCACAACCCCCCACACGTCTGCCCTTTAGGAGTGGCCCCCACCTCAGGCTACGTTGGTACACAGGGTGGGGTCAGTACCCAGGGATGGCCTATGTCTTAAGAACAGGGTCCTTAGGCTTAAACAAATAATAATAAAAAGGTGAGACTTATTATTGCTTTTTAATAAAAGCAACATTTATTAAAAAAAAAGAATTGAGTTGGCAGGCAATTATTTTATAAATGAAATTTAGGGAGAAGCTCTCAATGAGATAAAAATAGCAAGACATTTTAAAAATCAGATTGTTTTTAACTGCACTATTTTTAACATAATGAGATTCTGCTTTATAAAAAGGAAGCAACTCAATGGCCTTTTAAGTCTGGAATATTAAGATATTTTCAGGGCTGAGGGTATAACGGATCCTATTAATTTGCTGACATCTAATTCATTTATAAGTAGGCCAGCTTTGAAAGTAGCTATAACTTGCACGTATACGTTGTAAAATAAAAATAAGGACGCTGATTCTTACGTAGTGCCTTGCCTGTCAAAGTGGATCTGTCCCCATTTTCCAACCATAAAGTGAGGTAAGAGAGAAGCCACCCGCGGCTCTCGGAGCACGAGGGCCGCTGCAGTGTGACAGGTAAACACCGAAAGGCAAGGACACAGAACGGGCTCCAGGGCTGCCCTGTGGCCGTGACAGGGTCATCCCAGCTCCAAGGGCTCCAGGTACCTCACCCGCAAATGACACGGAGCATAGATTCCCATGGCCCCTGCCACGTCTAAAACCCCGACTATACACACAGGAACACACCTACACGCCCCAGATGATCTCCCCCCAGTGCTCATCAAAAATCACAGGATCTCGAGCTAGCAGGTGGCGTGGTGGCTAAGGTGCTGGACTCCTACATGGCTGACTGTGGTTTGAGCCCCAGACCTGGCAGCATGCTTTCTGACTTTCGTCCTCTTTCTCTGTCTCTCTCTCTGGTGAGTGCACATGTCTACAGCAAATTTTAAAATAATAATAAATGAAATTAAATAAATAATTCTTTTTTAAAAAATCATAGAATCTGGAGGTGCTACCTGCATTAAACTTTGGTTCCTAAACTATTTCCTTTACCGCTGGGATGACTCTGCATTTCATTCAGGGTGTTCGGACTTCAGAATGCTCTCTGGTAGGCTTAGAAATGTCTGATGAGCTTACCCTCCCTTCTATAAGAAACAGTTGTTTTTACAGTCTTTCACCATATCAATACCACCTAATGCGGACAATTACGTAAGAAAATTGCTTGACTAAAGACAGAATGGTAAGATGACAGGTAATACATATCATTTTGGTTTTTGACGGGAGTTTTCTAAAGACAAGTATAATTCTGAGGATGCTCCTGTTCCATGCTTCCTAGGACTTTCTGTAGCCCTTGTTATGCTAAGAGACTGAGGAATTCACTACAGCGACGTGGATTTGGGAGGCGTTAGGCACACTGAGTATTTTTACCATGATATTGTGAACGATTTTACCAGCCTCTCGAAATGATGCACTCTGACAGAGAGACAAGCACTGTCCTGACACAATGGGTTTCTGTTGTAAAATTAAGAATTACAGGGACAAATCAAATACATGCAAAAATATTTCATGAAGAAATACAGCCAAGGCAATCATAAACTCTTACTAGTCACAGCACAGAAATTTAAATTCAAACTACTGTGGTTCTAGGGTTGGTTTGGATAAGATGTTTATGAATTCCCAAATACAAATGTGTATTTTTATCTTTGTAGAAAAATCATCTTACCCTACCTAGAAAACCTTGAGTTTTTATTTTTAGACCTGGTATTTGCTAAGGGGTTGACTTTGGAGGGTGGCACTGTGTAGGAAGATGGCAGAGTTCAGAGGCTTTTGTAGGTGGGAGAGGTGGAAAGAGGAACGTGGAGACTACAAATGCGAAGTCCCCTCGTCACAATGAGCTCAGCCAATATCGACGCTACCATCCCTGCCGTTCCAGGACAGGGGACCCCAGGCTTTAAACCTTCTTCGCTCTTCCCAGCTCCTGAAGTCTGGTTTAACAGAACTCTGAAAAGTCTTTTCCATCCTCCGCCATGCCTAACACTGAAAGACGCACAGTGGCTGACCCAGTGCTCCATTGCTCACCTTCTATGGGTCTTCTTTCTGAGGACACAGAGAGAGGGGAAAAAATACTGACTAATGCTAGGGCCAGAAATCAGACTTCCAGCATGAACAGACAGCCAGTTCCGCCAAAACCATCAGAGGCCGCATCCCTGGCATCTCGCGTGTCTTGATAAAGAGCAGAGGTTCTGAGGGAGCTCGGCCCGGGTGCAAGTCTTGACATTTCTGCTTATCAGCCATGTGACCTTGACCACCTTACGATTCCTCTGGGCCTCAGTCTCCTTGCTTTTGTTTGTATTTGTGTTTGTTTGCTTTCCAAAAAAGGCATTGCCTTCTAAATTCATATATTAAGTGAAACAGAGTAAACACTCAGAAAATGTTGGTGGTTACCAGTTTTAATAGCAAAATGATGACAACTGTGCTTCGCTAAAGCAATGAATTTGGAGGACTTAACACTACCAAATATTTATCACAAAACCATAGCCATGGACACAGTAGCACTGACACAGGGATGGACAAACAGAGAAATGAAATAGAACAGTGAATCCAGAAAGAGACCTGTAGATACAGTACAGCCTGGACTTAAGACAGTGCTGCTACAGTGGAAAGGATTTTCAGTAACTTCCACTGGGCCAATTGCACAGAGACTTCACAAAGTTAGTGGAATAATGGAACTAAAGTACGAGTTTATTTTGGTGCAAAAATTTTTCAAATGCCGGGATCAGCAGATGGCATAATGGTTATGTTGCTGGACTCCTATGTAGAGGACCACAGTTTGAGTCCTGGACCAGGTGGCTTAAAACTCATGCTGGGCACATGCGGTGTGTGCTCAAAATCCTAAAAGGAGAGAGGAGGAGAAGGGATTGCAGTGTGGCCATCACCTGTTGGAGGGTGATTTCTCACTTTGTCTGTCTCTCTCTCTCTGACCAGCACATGTACCTTATAGCAAAAATCTCTCAAAAAAATTGTTTTTGAAATGCATGTAGTTTTGGAACCAGCAGATGGCGTAATGGTTACATCACTGTAGTTCAAGTCCCAGACTTGGCAGCTTGAAACTCATGCCAGGGGCATGTGCACACATGCCCAAAATCCCAAGAGAAGGGACTGCAGTGTGGCCATCCCCCTAGGGTGTAATTTCTTGCTTTCTGTCCCTCTGAAATGCATGTAGTATGTATGTATATGTATATGTATGTGTATGTATGTGTGTGTCTGTGTGTATAAAACATGTATTTTCCATAAACTTTTTGAATATCCTGGGTATGTGCATCTGGGAGAAATAAATTATGATTCCCTACTTCACACCATCAGCAAAAAACAATTCGAGGTAGGTTATAGATCTCAAAGTGAAAGGAAAAAACTGTAGCTTCCAATAACATAGAATATGTCCGTTAACTTCAGATGTGCAAAATGTTTCTTAAATAGAACATAAAAATCATCAGCTCTAAGGAAACAACTTCATTGGGTTATATTCAACACAACAACTGTTTATCTAAAGATACAGTAAAAATGACTTGGACCAGCAGATGGCATAATGGATACATTGCTGGACTTTCATGTAGTCGACCGTGGTCGTGTCCCGGACCCGGTGGCTTAAGACTCACGCTGGGCACGTGTGTGTGTGTGCGTGCCCAAGATCCTGAGAGGAGAATGGAGGAGAAGGGATTGCAGCATGGCCTTCCCCCTGGAGGGTGATTTCTCGCTTCCTGTCTCTCTGTCTCTGTCTTTCTGGCGAGCGCACATACTCTGTAGCAAACCACACCTCCCCCCAAAAGAAGGTATCGTAAAATGGCAACCTTAAAATGGGACAAAAAACTTGCAAATTTATCTAATAAAAAACTGGTATCTGTGATATACAAATACTACTGTAAATGAGTAAGAAAAAGACAGGCAGCCCTGGAAAACTGGCAAATGTAAACAGACACTTGAAGAAATAGTGGTTTGTAAGTGGTCTAATAAACACAAAAATACTTAGCTTCCTTAGGAAGAAAATGCAACTTTAAACAGCAATAAGATACAATACTTTCAAAGTAAAAAAGAAAAAAGAAAACATGGATAATACTAAGTGTTGATAAGACTGTGGAATGAATGGAGTCTTCTATACTGTTGACTGTGTCTGATAAAGTTCAACCACTTTACAAAGCAATTCAGTAGCTGACTAAAGCTAAAATATTCTTACTCCGTGATAAAGCAATTCCAGCCAAAGATACAAGCCCCACAGAAACGCACACACATGTGCTCCAAAAGAGACGAATGTTCACAGCAGCCCTGTTTTTTTATTGCCCCAAACTCAAAACAAAACGTCCATCCAAGAGCAGATTATGGTTTATACATATAGCAATGCAGTCACTACCAAATACTTGAAAAAAATCCTACCTCGATGATGTGAAGGTATTGAAAGAGCATTCACAATAATGTGAATGAATCGAAGCAAACATGACGTTGAACAAAAGTAGCCATATGCAGAAGAAAGCGTGCTCTATAACCCCACTTACCCAAAGCAGAATCCAGGAACGGAAAAATTAGGGTACTGTTCTCTGGAAAGAAGAAGAAATCGGGGAGGGTCAAGGAGTGTCCCTGAGGGTGTATCATACTCTCTTGATCTAGACAGCAGCTACATGGATGGCTAGGTGGGTTGAAAATTCACTGGTCGGTGCTCTGCTTATAGAATTTGAATGCTTCTCTGTGTATGTTACCCTTTTTATAAAAAATTAACTTAAAATGCAGAGTATGCGTGTCTGTGTAAGAGAGCCAATGGCACTGTAGGCAGGGTGAAGCCACTGCTGGTGGTACGTGCAGGTGCTACATGCAGGTGCACTGGGCTTCTCTGGATTCGTGCTACATCTGTCCTTCCGTCAGCTCTGATAACAGAGACTGGCATTTTACTAGCCCTGTTTACCGGCTGGATCAAAAAAGCATATACAAAGGCATCCTAGTCCAATCAACTCACTGGAATCAGCTTCTGAAGTCAGGCAGAGGTACATCGCTATACTTAGACTTTAGTTTGGTTTCATCTGTTGGATGGTTAAAAGAATATAGGCATGCCTTTGTGTGTGTGTGTGTGTGTGTGTGTGTGAATGACAATCCCAATTTTACTGAGGAATACTGCAGATGCTGATAGGAAAGTATGAACAGATTTGACTGATTGTATGGGAACTCTAAGGAGGGTTTCTTTTAGTGAGAGAGATTTTTACTATAGGGTATATACACTCATAAGAGAGACAGAGAGAGGGAAAAGTGAAAATCACCTCCCAGGGATGGCTATGCCACAATCCCTTCTCCTCCATTCTCCTCTCAGAATTTGGGCATGCACACACACCTCCATGCAGTGTGTGTTTCAAGCTTCTAGGTCCAGGACTCACACCACGGTTGACCATCTGGGAGTCCAGCGATGTGACCAGCACGCCACCTCCTGGCCTCTAAGTTTCTTATGAATGATCTTTCTTCTTTCCTCTCATCTTTCATCCATTCATGTATAGACCCACCCTTCTTTCATCCCGTCTTTCCTTCCTTCCATCTGTGGATATATTCGACTGCCTGGCATTGTGTCTGTCCACTGTCCATCTGCCTGTCTGTCCATCCATCCATCCACCCACCATCCAACAAGGTGCTGAACATATGGTCCCGGAGCCAGACTGTCTGGCCTTGGGTCCTGGCTCAGCCACTCACTCCCTATGTGGCCAGGAGCTCAGGGCACGGAGAGGGGGTAAGAGAGGAGGCAGAAGAGGCAGGCAGGCATCGGAACCCACAGTGCTTTCAGGGCCGTGGACTTGACTCGCGCTGTAACGGGAAGCCACGCGACAGGAGTGTGCTCAGGTGGCCATTTCCCAATTTCCTTTCTTATTCTTACTTTTTAAAAAAAATATCTTCAATGGAATTAAAATTCAGGTGATTTGGGGATTCTTATTAAGCTAGAAGCTAATTCATCATTATTTTAGTGTATTAAGGATGAGTAAAAACTACAAAAATGGTAACAACTTCAGTGCAAAGTGTATTAAGGATAAGTACAAACTAAGAAGCAGATGAATCTTGAGCACAAAGTGGGTAGGAGCGTCCCTTCCAGGGTAGTACAACTATGGCAAGATTTCTCAGGCTGCAACTTAATTACACAATCCTAACCAAGTCTTTTAATGTCTCCAAGCCTCTCTTAATATGATAAGAATAAAGATAACTCCTATCTTGAGCAATTGAGTGATGAAGGTGAAAGGTTCCCATGACACTCAGCTGAGGGGGTGACATGTAGCTAGCATCCAATGAATGTGGTAAAATTCTGTGCAGGGGCCAGCAGTGGCAAAGTGGTCAAGGTGCCGGACTCCCATGTGGCTGACCGTGGTCTGAATCCTGGACCCGGTGGCTTGAACCTCATGCCGGGTATGCATGCATGTGTGCCAACCCCAGGAGGAAAAGGGACTGCAGTGTGGCCATCCCCCATGGGGGGTGATTTCTCCCTCTCCCTCTCCCTTTCCCTGTCTCTCTGTCTCCTGAATATGCCATGATAAAAAACAACAACAACAAAAAAAACCTAACATATATATATATATATATAGATAACAACAACAACAAAAACCTAACATATATACATATAGTTCAGAGAACAAATATTGTGCATGTTTTTTTCTGAAAAAATATTTAAGGCTTAACTTGTGAAATATCTCCTTAAGTTCCCATTATGAGTACTCAGTGTCCCTGAGAAGGTACAGAGCACCATCCCCAAGCATCCCCAAGTCATCTTTTGAGACATTCAACCGAAAGATAGCGCATGCACAGATTCCAGTGAACTGAGATTCCTGGTAGGAGCTAAACGGCCACTGGGATTTGCTAGAGCTGAAACACGGCCTTGCTGACAGGTTCAGGGTTTGCTCTTTCCTTTGTCCTCCGGTTGATCCAAAATGTGCAAGACAAATAGAAGCTGGGTCCTTGACACTTTATCTATTTGCAAAATCATCATTTTGGACACTGTTTACAGGTCTAAGAAATGGCTCTTTCTTGGCCCCAAATTGGAAAAAAAAAAAAAACAGGAGAAACACTGATAAATTTCTTGGAATGGAGAATGGAGTTTCAGTGTGAGTTAGCCATGCCAAATGGAGCGCCGAGGTCAGCCTGCTGTGCAGTGTTAATGCAACTGGACCCACGTGGGAAGGTCTGGGGTTCGCTTCCTGGGCCACCTTTTACATGCTGGGTGTGAGTCTGAGTGCGCATGATCTGGGCCAGCCATTGCTAGGAGCAGATCTCGGTGAAGACCGCATGAGGTGCCTCTTTCCTCTTCCTCTCATGAAATTATTAGATGGGTAAGGTGAAATAACAGAACCCAAACAAAACCTGAGTGAAAAGCATACTTACCCTGCTTGATGCATCTTACTAGGGAGATGAGAAAGTTAATTCAACCTGTCGGCTTGCGTGGGCTCAGGATCAGGGCTGTGGAGGGGCTCCTTGTGAGGCGGGCATCGGAACTGTGTACTCAGTGTGTCGCCCCTTCGTGTGTGGCTCTTGAAGGGCTGGGCAGGAAACGCGGCAGTAGGAGGAGGGACTGGCCCTTTTCTCCTGTGTCTGTGCTTGAGCTGGATATCCATTTCCTCTTCTGCCCTAGGGCTGGGTTTACACCACCACCTCCCTATTCACTGGTCATAGACACAGACCAAATTACGCCGGCCCTCCAGGGCCCAGCACGCAGAGCAACGCCTGGGACTTCCCAGCCTCCAGGACTGCGTGAGAACTCCCTCACAATAAGTCTCTCTCTCTCACGTGCGCGCACACACGCACACACGAACACACACGATGTACCCCCCCTGTTTCCTTGGAGAATCCTGCTAATACAGGAAAGTACAGTGGAAGAGGAAGCAAGAGGAAAATTCTTTTTGCGTGGCAAATAGTCCGAAAGAACAGATTCAAGAACGATTTCTGCATATCCTTGTTAAAACCTGCTTTATGAGGAAAATGATTCTGAGAAGTGGCACATGGACTGCCACACGGCACAGTCAGCATGGCTATAAACAACCGCCTGTCCAGCCTGTGTGATGGGCACCCAGGGTTATGCTGGGATAGACGCAGACCAACGAGCAGCTGGATATGCCTCACTGAGTCCCAGCAAGCACTGTGCGCCTGTCACTCAGGGAGCTCACGTGACCCTAGGTCACGCCTGGACCTGAGCTCAGGGCATCAGCCAGGTCTAGGGAGCTAGCAAAAAGGAGCTAAAAATAAGTAGCCCCAAATTAGATAAATGCGAGTTTAGGAACGAGGACATGCCGAGGCTTGCTCGTTACACGCGTGTGCTCGTTTTCAGCGCTCCGTAAACAACGCTCCCACAGAGTGGAGCCGGTATTGGTGGCTCTCGGGACACAGGCCACGGCACTGCGTGCTCGTCTACACTTGACTCCACGCCACACGGCTTCCTCTGCTCTACCAGTGGGTCCGCAGGTCAGTGCTTATCCAACACACCACGCCTGAGTCTCTCCCCATGCGTCACTCTTGCTTTTCCTTCTCCATGGAGCCCACGGAGCATTCTCAAGGCCCCGACCTTTGCTAAAGCTTTAAAGCATTGCTCAACATCTCCTCTGTGCTTCCACAGACCTGCCATCGTCTTCCCCTTCTGTACCCCCATGACAAACGTGAGGGAGCAGGACCCGGCTGAGTAACCTCTGCACCTTGTGCCGTTCTTAGTGGGCAGCGTCCCTCGGACACGTGACGACCCTCCACTTCCTGGCTGCCTCCTCCTTGTGCGTCCAGTGCTCACTGCTCTTCTCCATGGTTCTCACACCTCGCACAGGAGAGGGGGTCCCTGCAACTTCTGCACATCCCTATCGCACGCTCCTGCAGCGGGGTCAGAGACGGAGGCAGGGGGCGGCTCTGGAAGGCTCCACACATGCAACCCGGGCTGCCTTGAACCACTCCAGCCCTCAGCGTGACCCAGTCCTTCCCCCTCTCTGCCCAGCTTCTCACAGCTGAGTCTAGGTGTCTTCTGAAGGGAGAATAGTGAACGCTATACAGGAAGCAAATTCAGTACACGAGTTCAACAGTCAAGGGAAACCAATCTAATTACACTGCTAACTTACAGAAATAGGGCCTGCTGCAGATCACGCCAACACGAGTCCCTGTCCGGGGGACCGACTGCCCTCACCATTCACTAGCTGTCTCGCCGGTCAGCACCCAGCTGGAGCAAGAGCACCAGGATCAGTGTTCACCTTGGGTGCTTCTGCAGGCGAGCACGTGGCCTCGAGGACTGCGTGCTGCTGTTAACCTCATGCTAACCTGGAGTTAAAGGAGGCACGAGAGATCCCAAGGGAAGAATCCACTGACGGCCATGCTCTTGCCAGTGTGGGATGTGGGAAGGCAGAGGTTCATACCAGCTAACGACAATAAAAAGTTGGACCCCTAATATTTTTGCCTGTGTGCAGTTCTGCTCAGTCCTTTAAACAAGAGGGCATAAGGGCCAGCTCTCTGCTGCCCTGGGTCACCTGTGGGGAGGTTTCTGGGGCGTGTAGAGAGGCACTCCGAGCGCGTGAACAGAGCAGCGGGCCCCAGAAGCACATCCCCAGCTCATGGTAATCATTTAAGAAAAGGTCAGACTTCATGCAGGTCGCCTACTGAGCTGTACCCAAACCAGGGGAAACTACAGGAGACAGCATTAGCTGTCAGACCAGTAACAGCTGGCAGGGAACTTGAAAAGGACATGATCTGAATAGCAGGACACTTGGGGACTCTGCCTCAGCGAAGGAGTGGGGCAGCCTGGAGGGGGGGCTGCTTATTTTAGAACGTGCAGTGACCATATGTGAGGGCCGGGTTCTTACAAGCATTCTCTCACTTAATTGTGATAAGCCCAGGAAGCTGGTGTAGCTGTTACCATCCCCACTCACAGAGGAGAAAACTACGGCACAGGGAGAAAAGACGCTTGCCCAGGCTCAGAACTAACAGAGAGCATGGCAGGGCTCCATAACGGTGTGGGTCCAGAGTCTCTGGCATCCTGCCATTCCCTGGAGGAGGATTTCCTTCCATAGAAGGCTTTTTTCTTTTCAAGCTTTTTGACATCAGGTGTGTGCACTAGTCAGAGAGACAGAGAGAGATGGTGAGAAATCACCCCCAGGGGGGTTGGCCACATTGCAATCCCCTTCTCCTCCATTCTCCTGGGATTGTGGGGATGCACGCACACAGACCTGCTGTGAGCTTCAAGCCACTGGGTCTAGGACTCCAACCATGGTTGGCCATGTTGGAGTCCAGCACCTTAACCAGCATGCCACCTGCTGGCCCCTGGTTACTTTTAAGACAGGGTCTTGTCATGTTATAGCTCCCTGCCTCAGACTCCCACGAGCCAACAGGCCTGCTCTTGCTTACACAGGTCCTCACCACACTGGCCAGGCCTTCCTTGGGGCTTAGAGACTCCCCTGACTGGGCCTCCCAGGTTGCTCAGGTTAGTGGAGCATGCCACCACACACCTGGCCTTGGGTCAGGCTGGACTTGAGCCCAGGCCCCACATGGCCTGTGGAGCAGAGTACCACTCAGCTGGCTCTTCTAGAAAGACAGAGAGAGACAGAAAAGAGAGACAGAAAGCGAGATATCACCCCGCCCCCCAAGGGAGGATAGCCACACCGCAATCCCTTCTCCTCCATTCTCCTCTCGGGATCTTGGGCACGCACACACACATGCCCAGCCTGAGTTTAAGGTACCGGGTTCAGGACTCAAACCGTGGTCAACTACATAGGAGTCCAGTGACACAGTCGTTTTGCCACCTGCTGGTCCCTCCAGGGACCATTTTTAAAGCAGGAAGTTAATACTTTCTAGAGTGTTTATTTGCTGTGATTTAAAGAAGAAGAAGAAGAAGAAAAGGAAATTCTACTTCTTTCTTCTTGATACACTATTTTCTTATTCTTTTAAAATTGTTTTTAGAGGTTTGTTTATTTATTTATTTTGCCACAGGGCACATGCGCTCACTGGAGAGAGGGAGAGACAGAGGCAGTGAGGAGGAAAGTGAGAAATCATGCCACGGGGGGGGGGGGCGGAAGTCCCACACCT
>NW_006159550.1:6344496-6366134 GCF_000334495.1 Tupaia belangeri chinensis | reverse complement strand
GGGGAGCATGTCCAATCCCTTTTCCTCTGTTCTCCTCCTAGGATCTTGGGCATGCATACACACGTGCCTGGCATGATTTTCAAGCAACTGGGACCAGGACTCGAACCATGGTCAACCATGTGGGAGTCCAGGGACATCCCGCTACACCACCTGCTGGTCCCACTGATTCCCCATTTTCACGAAGATTGGATCTTGTCAAATAAGGTAATGTCAGGGTAGGCAGTCTGACAGCTAGCGTGAGAGCACTGGGCTTCCCAGCCTATCTCCGGCAGACAGGGACTCCACAGAACTGCGACTCTCAGCACCTGGGAGAAAACCCAACAGCTCACAGGTTTAATTTCAGGGACCTTGTATTGGTTTCAGAGATTCATATCTTAGTAATAAGGAAGACATGAAATTGTCCCTTTTAAAGCAAGGCTAATATCCTGAAAGAGGAAGAAAACCAAACTAACAGGATTCCTTTAGTTTTTGCCCTGCAGTGATAGACTGCTTAATATACACTGAACCACTATTCTCAGTGCTTGACAATTATTAAATTATTTAATTCTCTTATGATCCCATGAGACACCGTTGATTCTTATTTCCATTTCACATGCAAGGAAACCGGGACACAGAGAGGCTACGTGACTCACCCACGTCACACAGCCAGAGAGACAGGGCCAAGGTGGAAGTGCAAGAGGCAACCGGCCTGCAGAGCTGTGCTCTCAACCAAGTGGGAGCATAACCAGTGCTTGGAGGGCTCCATGGCCAAGGAGCCTTTAACCACGTAGCTGCGGCCACTGTCGTCCTACACAGTATGCAGAGGGAGATGGAACCTGCCCAGGGTTCCCATAAAAAAGCCCCAGGCCTCTGATCCCAGCTGGCCACAGGCATGGCCGTGATCACCAGGCGTCTCAGCGTTGAGACTCACCGGTAAGTAGCCAAATTATACCACTTCCATTCATTAAAAGCAATTGCATGCACTTTAGGTTCTTTAAAAAAAAAAAAAAAGGATAGATTATGAAATGATTAGATCTTATCTCATAGACAGGGCCTTTAAAGAAAAACAAAATGAAGCAAACAACAGATGTCAATGTTTGAATGGTACTGGGAGAAGTCAATTTGAGTGGAACATGGCATATTCACAAGGGAGTACTCGAAAGTGTCACACTGTCTTGAATGCAGAACCCTAGAAGCAAATTTGGTTGGATAGATGATAGTCGTTATTTGTATTATTAAAAAAGCACTAATAAAATCAGGTTTAAACTTTTGTTGCTTTTTTTTTAAAGAGAGACTTTTGCTATAGGATACGTGCTCTCTCTGGAGAGGCAGAGAGAGAGAGCAGAGAGGCAGAAAGCAAGAAATCACCCCCTGGGTGGATGGCCATGTCACAATCCCTTCTCCTCCATTCTCCTCTTAGGATTTTAGGCACACACGCACACACACCCAGCATGAATTTCAAGCTGCCATGTCTGGGACTCGAAATGTGGTCATCCATGTGGAGTCCAGCACGGTAACCATTATGCCATCTGCTGGTCCCAAACTCCTGTTGTTTTAACAATGGATGGAATAGTGTTCCCAGGCCCCTGGGACGAAGACATGTAGATGCTGCCTTAGAAATGTGTTTTGAAAGGACCAGCAGATGGTGTAATAGTTACATCACTGGACTCCCACGAAGTCGACCGAGGTTCGAGTCCAGGACTTGGAGGCTTAAAACTCACTCTGGGTACTTGGGTGTGCGTGCCCAAACTCTCCAGAGGAGAATAGAGAAGGACTATGGCGTGGCCATCCTCCCTGGGGGGTGATTTCTTGCTTCCTGTTTCTTTGGTGAGTGCATGTACCCTTTAGCAAAAAAACCTCTTAAAAAAATTAAAAAGAAACGTGTTGTGAAGAATCCAGTCTTAAACTAAAGGCAAAAGAGTTTTTAAATTCTGTTGTCTCTTAAATTCTTAATACTAAATGTCTGCTACTTCTCCCACTGGTCTTGCTATTTAAAATGATATTTAGCTCAAGTTTCTGTAAATCTCTGTAAGTCTTTTGGGGTGGTGGCTACCTAATTACAGACCTTGCCCCCAGTTGCATGTGTCTGAACCCCAATTCGACAAGGGCTACTTTCGCCTCCAGCATCTTGACCACGATCTTTCTCTCTTTTGAAACGTTCACCAGGAAGAGACAGTTTTAGATAAGAACACGTCTTACTGAGAAACCTGACTAAGGATGACACTGAAAGTAGGACGTCTTTAACCTCAGGAGAAACACACTGGACCGCCTCAGACCTTCCTTGTACGTGAGAGAAAGTTAACGTCTCAGATACTGTCACTCCCATTTTTCAAGAGTCCCTTCGCCTTATTTGTTACTGTTTTAGCCATTCATTGTTGTTACCAATATTTTTAAACTATTCCCTTCTTCCCTCTGGCAAATGCATTATGGCACTTTCACTTCATAAAACCGTTCCCGTTCTCTGCAGCTAGAGAGCGTTTTCATTATGACTCCTATTCTCCTGCCATGCAGGTGACCAGGAGAGCTTCAATGGTCACTGGAAGGTCCCTCAAAACACCCAATATGACACACGTTTCTCGGTGAGGAAAGCATCCCTGTCTAGGGTGTACATACGTGTACTGACTCCGCATGAGGGCCTTCAACGATCCAACAGCCGTTAGGACCTCCGGGGCGGGGAAGAAGCACAGCCCCGCAGTGAGGGTGCACCGACCACTGTGCTCCAGGGTCTCCACTCTCCTGCATCCCTTCTCAGCTTTGCTGCTGTCTGTTTCTCCTGCCCACAGTGCTGTTCTCGTCTTTCTCTTCTTCTCACTTCATTCTTGCCTAGAACTCCCTGTGGCTGCCAGGCTCGCCTCTGACAAACCCCTAGTCCGAGCTCAGACAGCTCGTCACCAGGCTGTCCGCCTGGATTTCCTCAGCCCCCTCGAGGTCAGCACGGACAGAACTGAACTCAGCTCTCCACGGCCTCTCCGCTTACTGCGCCCCCTCTCAGCTCTCTCGGCCACTCGCCTGCCTAGGCCAGCCTTGTCCTGTCTGTAGCCTTCATCTCATAAACACCAGGAGAGGCTTCAGGAGGTCATGGGAGATGTGTGTCATGAGGAAACTATGCATGGATTTCAAAAGGCTTCGCGCCAAAATGAGCCTGTGCTTTAATGCACGAGCTTCCCCAACGCCGCAGAGAGCCACTCCTTTCCTCTCCCGCTGCCCCTGGCCCAGGTGCTCACGGCTGCTCTCCCAGATTAAAACAGCGTGCTCCAGAATGGCTCCCAGGGCTGACCCCATGGCCCACACGGCCGGCTGTGGTGTGAATTCTGACCCCGGTGGCTTGAAAAACGTGGTGGGCAAACATGCCCCAGATCTGACAGGACGGAGAGCTGGAGGAGAGGGGGTTACAGCAAGACCACATTGTGTTGGGGGTGCTCCCCTTCTTCCTCTCTGTTCCTAGTCTCTCTTTGGCAAGCTCACATGCCCTCTGGCTCTCAACCAAGTCGGTGTATGACCAGTTAAATGAAGACAATTAAGCAAATGAACGGAAGCCAAGAATGGCCTCCCAGCTTCGAGATGGATCCATTTTCCTCACTGCCCCTAGAGAGAGCACATGAAAGCTAACTGTGGTTGGGACAGAAGGTGTTGTGGCCGTGGGGTCACAGGTTCTCACATGGGCGACTGAGTTTCAAGTGCCGGACATGATGGCTCAAAAATCACACTACATACATATGCCCAGAGTTCCAGGAGGAGAATGGAGACGGGATTGTGGTGTGGTCGTTCCCCCCGGAGAGTAATTTCTTACTTTCCCTCTATCTCTCTCCAGCAAGTGCATGCACCCTAGGGCAAAAATCTTCAATTTAATTAAAAAAAAAGCTAAATGTGGTCATGTTTCTTTGCTTAAACTTCTTCAGGTCAAGTCTGAACTCTGTTCGGAAAGTGGACCCTGATTAGTCCTGAATGAGCCAATTTGAGAGCCAGTTATTAAAAATAAAACTACTACTGGCTGGAAAAGTCATGACACATTTTCACATAGAAAAACAGAAAAAGTATGCCGTGACTTTTCCAACAGCCCAGATGAACACATCTGCCTGGGAGAGGGGGGAACAACGGGAAGACATTGACGATCGCGGTAGAATGGCCTGCGGGATTTGTGGGCGCCACGGCACGCGTTCCTGCTGCCCCCACCGCCCCTCGCCAGCCCGCTGTGACTTTCAGGACTGACTCCTCCAGGCCGAGGGGCCGGTGCAATGCTGACCACCGCGAGGCGCCCTTCACCCCCGTAATGTAGCGCCCTTCTAAGTGTCCCCGTCTCACCCAGTTTCTCACTGCTCTGTCACCCTGTGGGAACCCCAGGGCCCCTAAGGCTTGGGACTGCGACTCCTCTATCTTGTGCACTCAGTGTTTGGGGCCTGAAAAGATGCGTGGGGAGGCCCAGGAGTGACGCGGTTCTCGCCCGCTGGAGCGAAGCTCTTCAGGCCACCACACTAGAACGTCTCGTCTCCTGCAGCGAGGGCCGCGCTGCGGTTACGTGCCCGCCGGTGCCAGCCAATCGGCAAGCACCCTCCCCACTGGCAAACAAAACATGGCCACAGGAGATGGCTCTGCGGGGACTGTGCCCACACGTTTCAGAGCCTGAGCTAAAACAGGCCTGTGAGAGTGTAGGACTCTCCATCATATTGTACCAGGAAACTCGCCCTCCCGTGCTTAAAAATACACTTGCTTGGCTGGCTTCAGGCTGTTCCTCGTTCCAGCCCGCGTGAGTCACTGGAGAGCTACCCGCGCGTGCGCCCCACCGCTGGCTCCCTGCATGTTCGCGGTGACTCAGGGCGATGACTCACAGTGCAGCTGAAGACAAGCACTTGCCCTCCCTCCCCTCTATTACCCGTGTTTTGCAGGCTTTATTGACATCTTTGAAACCATCTAAGGGAGCAAGGGGACGGAAAAGGCAGGGGCAGCCTGAGAATCGGCACTGCTTATTTTTATCAAGCGACTCCACTTACAGCACCACTCATCAGAGCACACAGGTACACGCCAGCCCAACGGGCCACACTGTGTCACTCCGGGGGACCGGGACAGGCCTCTGCTCCTGCTCTGTCAATCACTGAGCAGCAGGAAGGCTGGAAGGAAGGCAGCCATCTGCAGCGTCCCTTGCAGGTCGGCACCTACGGCCACCCTGTCCGAGCAGCTGTGGCTGAGGCAGTGGATTGGGTCATAATCTCGTGATCACACCCGGGGACTTGGCCACGGAGAGGGCTTTCCCCAGCACGGCCAGCGGGGAGGCCATGAGCGTGCTGCCAAGTGAAGGACAATCAGCAGTGGCAGTCTTCTGATGGCCACTCGAGGCACCTGCCACTCCCAGTGAGAGCCGTTTTTAGCTTCCGTGACAGTTGGAAACAATAAGGGCCAACACCTCCCATTCCATTCCAGGAAGAATGGGGGGGCACTTATGCACAAAGATGAGTCAGGCAGAGACTCTGAATGGAAGAGCAAGATTCTAAAGCACAACAGGCTGCCCCCCTGGGGAGAGCGGGGGAAGAGCTCAGGGCCAGCTGGAGGTAGAGCTCGGGGCCAGCGGAGGGTCGGTTTACTTTGAGTAAGTGGCATTTGAAAGAATTATTTATTTATTTACTTTCACATGAGTTTTGCCAGAGAAATACAGAGGGAGGGAGAATGAGAAAGCAAGCCACCAGGTCCGGGACTCGAACTGTGGTCGGCCATGTGGGAATGCCCAGCACGTTAACCACCACACCACCTGCTGGTCTCCTGCAAGTGGCATTTGAATCAGACCTAAGGTTGGGTAGAATCTGATTCACAGTTTTTTAAAGTGTTTTTATTTTTCTTCTTTTTTAAAAAAAAAAAATTTCCGGGTGTGTGTGCGCTAGCTGAAAATAGAAAGAGATTAGTTGAGAGAATGGTCATGCCATAATCCCTTCTCTTCTTCCTTTTGGGATTCTGGGCAGGAGCACACACATGCATGTTTTTCAAGACTCAAAAGGCGTGGTCAGCCATGTGGGATCCAGTTGCTATAAGCACCACTCCAGGGGTCGGCCAGAGGTTGATTTTTCTTCCAGAACAACCTCCAAATCAGGCTCATCTCAAATTCCATTTCTATCCAGACTCCAATTTCCATCATCACTGTCTCTTGGAAGCCACTGAGAGAGGCCTCTGAGTCTGCCTGCAATGGAGACACTCCAGGCCCGGCGTCAGGAGCGGCTCTATAGGGACCGAAAAGCAGGGCAGACAATGACTAGGCCCAAATCACTCCGCTTCCCAGGGGGCCCTTGTGCAGCGAATTCTGCCTCTGCTTTAAAGCAGTTAAAAATACTCGCCACCTACTTGCCTCAGAGGCACACTGCACAGAGGGGTGGTGTCATAGCACTTTGAATTTCCCGGAGAACAGCGCTTGCTGAAAACAAAGCTTGTCATCATGGATACCGGGTGGGAAATGAAGCAGACCGATGTCTAGAATATGTGTTTAGCCGGATAAAACTCCAAACAGACACTGGATCATAACTTCTGAGTGAGACAGCATGCCACCCCTGAACCTGAATGTCCCTTCCCGAAAGAGGGGCCGGAGGCCCAGGGTGCTTGACTATGTGAAACAAGTGAGTGAAGGGTCCGGATGACAGACGTTTTTGGTAAGAGCAGAGACTGCGAGGAGCTGCAGGCCGCGTGTGCCCGATGACATGGGCCATGGCTCGGATACTGGATTGGAGGCCAAGATAGTCACAGTTGACTCTTTTTTTTTTTTTTTTTTTTAAGTTTTTTTTTTTTTTTTTTTAAGTTTATTTATTCATCTCTTCCATGACAGACAGAGTGAAGAGAGAGAGAGAGAGACCTCAACAGGGTCTTGGCACCACAATTCACTCCCAGCCCCAGCCAGCCCAGATCATGGGCCCGCCCGTGTCCGCCATGTTCAGAGAGGCCCTAGGACGTGAACTGGGAACCTTTCCATGTAGGCCTGCTTGTGGCACTGCTACGCCGCGGTCTGGACCCAAAGTCGACTCTTAAACAGTCAAGGAAAGAGCACTTGGAGGACATAGGAGAAAGCTACTCCATGCCCGAGGCAGAAACAAGTGGGCAGCCCAGGGCTGCAGAGTGAAGACAGCACAAGATGAAGGAAAGCGGTGAAGTTAGGAGCCCTTGGAGTCAGAAGGAACTGGGCTGAGGGTGAGGGGCTCATGCTGCAGCCTGCCCACCTTCAGTACAAGACGCCAGAGCAGGAGCTGTCTGAGAACGGCGGCTCAATCCCTCACAGCTGAGAACATCAGTGGCGACGTTTACCTAAGGGGCCGCGTCGTGGCTGGGACCTCCAGCTTACCTGCACTCTGTCCCCTCACATCTGTCCAGATGTGCCCAACCTCCCAGGATGCCACCTGCCTATGTAGGCCCAACCTCCCGGGATGCCACCTGCACTCAGCCCAGGTTCGTCCTGCCTATGAGGCTCATTCACCTGAGCCCTTACCCAGGTGGCACCCTAGTTCCCAGAATGGTCCCTCTTTCTTTTTTTTGGGGGGGGGAGAGGTTTTCGCTATAGTGTGCGTGCACTCGCCAGACAGACAGAGAGAGACAGAAAGCGAGAAATCACCCCCCAGGGGGGATGGCCATGCCACAATCCCTTCTCCTCCATTCTCCTCTTGGGATCTTGGGCATGCACACACACGCACCCAGCGTGAGTTTAAGTCACTGGGTCTGGGACTCGAACCGCAGTCAACTACATGGGAGTCCAGCAACATAGCCATTACACTAATTGCTGGTCCCGGTTCGGTCCCTCTCATTTTAACAGAAGCCTTTTGGAGGCAAGGAAGCAAGTCCATGCTAGTGCCCTGGAGGATGCTCATGTTATTTTATGATAAACTTTCCTAGCTCACTGAATTTTACCTTGAAAGTTCTTGCTTTTTCTGAATATTCTAAATGTTTCCTATGCCTTGAATTCTCAGCTGCAGAGGTTACAAATGCAAAGGTAAGAAAAGCTTTTCTTGCTTAAGGATGTGCTTCCTAATACCACTTTTTCAAAGTTAGTGTGTTACCGGACTCGATGGCTTAAACAATAGAAAGTAGTTTTCTCACAGTGCTGGAGGCTGGAAGTCCAGCAGTGGGGCGAGCACAGCCAGGCCCTGGGGAGGGCTCTCTTCTGGGTTTTCAGACAGAGGCCTTCTTGCCATTTCTTCATGTGACGGAGAGGGAGAAAGAGCAAGTTTTCTTTCTTTTTTTTTTTTTTCCCAGAAAGATTTTTGCTATAGGACATGTGTACTTGCCATAGAGACAGGGACAGAGACAGAAAGCAAGAAATCACCCCCCGGGGGGATGGCTACACTGCAATCCCTTCTCCTCCACTCTCCTCCCAGGATCTTGGGCATGCATGCACACACGCCTGGTGTGAGTTTTAAGCCAGTGGGTCCGGGACTTGAACCATGGTCAACTACATAGAGTCCAGTGCCATAACCATTACGCCATCCACTGGTCCTAAAAGAGCAAGCTTCCTAGTGTCCCTTCTATTAGGACATGAATCCTATCACAGGGACTGTGGTCTTATCTAAACCTAACCACATTCCCTCGGCCCCATCTCCAAACATGACCACGTTGAGGCCTGGGGCTTCAACACACAGCATTTGGGGAGACACACTTAAGTCACTAGCACTGGGAGAATTTGGGGTTCATTTTTCTTCCAAGAATTAGAGAACATTTTGGACAAAGTTTAGTAGAATGAGTCACTGCTGCTATAAATAAATAAAGATGATTTAGTTTGCGAGGGCCCGTGCAAAGGCACACACAGGCCCAGCGAAATGGAAAGACCTTGACATTGCACTCATCCGCGGCAGGACGCACAGATGGTGACGTGCCAGAGTCTGAGGGAAAGTGGTTTATTTAGTTTTAAATGTTGATGTCCTTCCCACAGTAAAGCCCGCATAGCCTCCACCTCCCCAGAAGCTTCCTCGGCTCACCGGCCCTAGTGCTTGGAGGGGGACACGGGAGGCTTGTATGACAGCTCCCCCACAGCGAGCCCCTGCTCTGGCTGCAGCTGTCTTGGGTGGGCAGGGCACTCAGCCAACTGTGTCCTCACTCCTTTCCTCCTGAAATACGGAGACTGGTCACGCAGTTTCTCTGAACACTGACCTGCCAGTGAGGAGGACGGAGACGCTCAGACAGCAGTCCGACCTCTGCAGGTAGGCCATGCGGAGTGAGCCCACAGGAGCACACAGGGCCGGGAGACACCCTCACCTCACAGCCAGGAAACAGAAATGTCGTGGGGCTCCTTCCAGTCTCCTCGCGGGAAAACCCTCCTGTTTAGCTTGAGTCCAGCTGGCTCTCATTCAGTGTAACCATTTGTATTTGTCTGTCTCCCAAAGGCTCATGGGCTGGAGGTGTGACCCCCAACTGAATGGTGGCTCAAGGTGGTAGGACGTTTAGGATGAGGGGCCTTGGGACCAGCAGATGGCGTAATGGTTACGTGACTAGACTCCCATGTGGTCAACTACGGTTTGAGTCCTGGACCTGGCAACTTGAAACTCACGCTTGGCTCATGGGCGTGCATACCCAAGATCCCGAGAAGAGAATGGAGGAGAAGGGATTGTGACATGGCCATTCCCCAAGGGGTGATTTCTCACTTTCTGTCTCCTTGTCTCATCTCTCCAGCTAGCACGTATGACCTGTAGCAAAAAATGTCTCTAAAAAACAAAACAAATGAAAACAAAAAAACAGGGGCCTAGTGGAGTGTGGAGTGTTTGGATTTGGATTAGCAGGTACCCCCGCCCCATCGATAGATGAAGGCCTCACAGGAGAGAGGCCTTTCTCACTCCCGGGGAACAGTCAGGTCTTGAGAGAGCACCCTCAGCATTGCCGGCTGACCTGCCCGGGCAGGTTCTCTCTGCCGTGCTGTGATGCAGCACAGGCTGGCCAGAGGCTGGCCTCACACCTGTGTACTTTCTAGTCACCAGAATCAAGAGTCAAGAACACCCTCAGTCATTTTAAATCACTTAGTCTCAGGTACTTCTGTTCAGCAACACAGCAAACTGGAACATTCAGCCTGTGCTCATATCCTCCTCCCGATAATCCAGTCAGGAACTACATTCCACTCAGCTTGTTTAGCTAACTAAATATTTGGCTTTAGTTATTTGTTGACAGGAACTCATCTCTTCCCTCTACACAATCAACTCATGTTGATTTAAGATAAATTGAAGGTACCACTCTAGAATAATTAAAAAGTGCAAAGACAATTTTTTTCATTTTATTGGCTTTTCAAATGTTTTCAGTTTATTACAGGAAGTTCTGCTGGACCCACTGTACTAGAACATCATGGTAAGATCTTACAGTAAAGTGCCGCCCAGTAGAACTTTCTGAGATAATGGGAATGTCCGTGTATGTGTGTGTGTGTGTGTGTAGGACCTGAAATGGAGCTAGAGTGACTAAGGATCTAAAGTTTTCAACTGTTCTTTTTTCTACTTAATTCAAGTTAAAATAGGCACACGTGACTAGAGGGTCATGTAGTGGCCAGTGCAGTTTTAGGACAGTGGATGCCCAGCTTAGATACCTACCAGGTAACAGTCATGCTTAGGGCTAGCAGGTGGCACAGTGGCTAAAGTGCTGGACTCCCACATGGCTGACCAGGTTTCGAGTCTCAGACCTGGAGGCTAAAAACTCCTGCTGGGCATGTGTGCATGCGTGCCCAAAATCCCAGGAGGAGAATGGAGAAGAAGGGATTGCAGCGTGGCCATCTCCCCTGGGAGGAGGTGCTTTCTCTCTTTCTCCCTCTCTGTCTCTACAGTAAGTTCATGCGCTCTATAGCAAACATCTCTCATAAAGAAAATTCTGAAAGCACAAAACTGAAGCAGATAGAAATAGTTTGGGACAATCTCCTTAGTCATTACCTCGCAGATGTCTCAGTGATACCAGTCTTGGTTAAGGACAAAGCAGCGGTGATACTGCACGAAGGGTTCTGGCATATTAGGTCTCCCCAGCAAGACCAACAGCAAGGATCCAGGAGTTGTAAAGGAGTCGGCCTTGTTATGACAAAGACGTTACCTGACGTGGGAGCAGCACACACTGGGGCACCTGGCTGCGGTGAGCACGAGTCTGGTGTGGTGCACAGAACCCCAGGGAGGGCAAACCCCTGCTTCTCCCCAACGACGGCTTTGTGCACAGCGGGCCTGGAGCACAGACCCAGTCACCGCCTTGAGGTAGTGCAGGTTTTCTACGCCGCGTTATCATCTATTGGTGCATGCTGTGGTTAGAAAGTAGCCCCTGAAATTCGTGTGAGAATCTGGTTGTATCACGAAGCCGTTAAGAGGACACTGAATCTGACTACAGGAGTAAGAGCTGGAGCCTTCGGGCGGCGATTAGGATCGTATGAGGTCACCAGGGTGAGCCCCTGCCTATGGATAAGGACAAGGAATGAGGGCAGACACCTGGTCACAGACGTGCAAGCCTGCCCTCGGCCATGTCGTCATGAGCAAGACCCCAGCAGATGCCACCGTTGTGCTCTTTGAGTTGTCAGACTCCAAAAGCGTGAGATAAACGAGCCTCTGGTCTCTCGAATCACCCAAACCCAAGTATCCCGTTACGGATAACAGTGTGCTGGAACAGTCCCTGGTAGGGAACAGGGCAGGGTGCTGCTCCCTCACCAGGCAACATGGGGGCAGTAGGAAACAGGTGAGAGCCTCCGGCGTGTGGTCAGGACTGCGGCTCGAGTGGCTGTGTGGGAGAACACCGCTGGGGAGCGCAGAGAGAGCACATCTATAATAGGTAGTGCCGGCGTCCCATGCAGGAAGGGAGGAAGGAAAACTACACGCAGGCACACCGCGGCCCTGACCTTGCCTGTCCCGCACCAGCCCCAGGGGAAAGGAACAACACGGAGATGAATGCTCTCGTTTGTCATTTTCTAGCCATGCGCCTGAACAGTATCAAGGCCTTAGTCATCATGAGCAGACTGCAGGACCCTGAAATACACAAGGCATAATTCAAACAGGAAGGGCTTTGTCTACCACCATGTCTGCCCGGGGCCCGACTGGGGACGCAGCCGTGCTCTGTGTGTGGCAAAGGAAGGCAGAGTGGCAGAAAGGAGGCTTCTATTTCAGGCCTGGAGAAGATAGACACCTTTAGAATTTATATTAAAAAATATTTTTATATTGCAAGAGGGCCCGCATGCCCTCGGAGAGAGAGAGAGGATAAAGAGTGAGCAGAGAGAACCCCCAATGGGGTGTGGCCATGCCGCAATCCTTTCCTCTTTGTCTATCCCAGCGGGATCTTGGGCAAACAGACACTAGCGCCTGGGGTGCATTTCAAGCTGCTGGGCCTGGGATTCAAACTGCAGTGGGCCACGTGGAATCTAGCTCCCAACGCAGGGTGCTTAACCACCGTCCTACAGGGCCAGCCCAGATGCGCGCTTTTATAAGGTCTGTGTGTTTCAACAGATGGTCATGCCCTGAATAATGGCTCTCCAGTTGGTGACAGGCAGCACTCGGGCTATGCCAGCAGCCTAGGTGTGTGCTAGGCTATACCATCCCGGTCTCTGCACATCACTCTCTTAGGTTTGCACATGATGGAATTGTCTACTGACACGTTTCTCAGAGCACCTCCCGTGATTACACGGGACATGATAGTACAAGAATTTTTACTCTGTTCAGTTTCTCTCCAGAATTATCCAGAGTGAGGGAATGGGGAGCAGGGTGCAGGTATTCCCCAAAAAAGTGATCACAGAGCCAAAAAGATGACTTTTAGATATAAGTTTAAAATAAGTGACTGAATTTCCAGGGAAGACACAGTCCCTGAATACTGGCCAAGGAAAGAAGAGGACGAGCCAGCAGATGGAGCAGTGGTGAAGGCCCTCGACCCACGTGGCTGACGGCAGTCTGAGTCCCCAGCCTGGTAGCTTGAAAATCACACTGGCCTGTGTGTGTGCCCGAACTCCTGAAAGGAGAGTGGAGAAGGGAATGAGGCCTAGCCATACCCATCACACCGGGCATATGTGTGAGCCTGCCTAAAGTCCTGAAAGGAGAATGGAGGAGAAGGAATTGAGGCCCGTCCATACCCCACCTCCGGGGGTGATTCCTCACTCTCTCTGTCTCTCTCTGTCTCTCCATTGAGTGCATGTGCCCTATGGCAAAAACCTGCGAAAAAAATGAAGAAGAGGGAAACACGAGCACACAGGTCTGCACAGTCGTGACCTCACTGCCAGGGGTGTGCACGGTGACATGGCAGGGCCACAACCCCCAGGAGCATGGGCCTGGACAGCGCGATGGAAGTATGGCCCACCGAGTGGCACCAGAGGGACCAGAGGTCTTGGTTTTAGTTTTGATTCTGATGAACCACTCCAAGCTGGTTACAATGATGGAAATAAATTCCCAATGTACTTTTCGCGACAACACAGGTAGCTGTTTTCCTGTATTCTCCACAGCTCTACTTTATACTAGAGATGAGAGACGTGTGTGTTCGCCAGGACTCCGAGTTTCCAATTCTACTTTATGTTTAACTGCAAATGCACTTTCCAAGCCGTGTCTTTTTTCAAAACCCTGTTCTCACGATACTGTACGAATCTCGTATTAACTCTATTGCTGCTCCCAGCCTAGGATTCCTCTTTGTTTCCATATGGTTTCTTTCCCCCAGTGTTCATCTGCATGATCACATCAGCCCAAACCAGCACTGTTCAACGGCCAGTAGGCCCCACTGTGGTGAGGGCTGTGGGCACAGCATAGAAACAGGTGGATGAGCAGGCAAATGAGCATATCCTTATTATACCCAGCTAACATGGACCCCAGAGGCCATGGAGAAAAGCCAATCAGGTTGCAGATACAAATGACTGTTCCAAGGTCTACTCAGCTCTGTTCACCCACAACCTACCTCGAAGCTGCTGCCGAGACCGAAGACTATCACTGTAGCTTGCCCACCAAAACACGCCAGCTACTGCAGACAGCCACGAGTTCGGGAAAACTCTATTCCCCAATACCGTATGTGGTCTTCCCTTTCCTAATACACCCCCTAACCTGCCTTTGTTCTGTGGACACACCAGAGGTCACCCTGACATTTGCGTATCTCTTTCATTACCAAATAAAACCTTCTATGTTTTAGATTTGTCTTTGCCTTTTAACTTTGACATGGCTTACAGTCTCTGGGCCAATAAGCTTCGATTCCAGGTAGTGACTGGGGATACACAGAAACGTGCAGGCTCCAGGAGGAGAGGATGGTGGGAATCTGTCACAAGAGGTCACAAGTCTATCCCGATGCCTGAGGCCTCTGGGACTCCTCTTCCCTCATGCCCCTCCCCACTCACCAGCAGGCCAGGAGGAGCCCCCTCTGAGACACCCGTCTGTATAGTGGGTCTGAATGGGCCCACTGCTCTCCAGCCCAGGCTGACTGGGGCAGACGAGGGCCACAGACATCCAACATGGCCTAGACCACTCACCTCGACAGCCTCTTCACTGGCTTCCAGATCTCATTCTCTTCACCCCTCTACAACCCATCCATGGTAGAAAATTTTAAAACACTGTAGAATTCATGGCATCTTGTTTGTCTGGGTTTGGTTGTGGCAGTCCACCATGGGCCAGCTGTGGAAATGCTCAGTGAGGCACACACGGAGGGAAGTCTGTCCTGGGTACCTTACTATGTTCCCTGCCCTCTTGAAGACGTGTGACCTCTAACAAGCAAGGACAGAGCTTGTAATGCCACCCCTCGCTCTCAGGCCACTCAGGCGATCACCTGACTCTGAACAGCTAACCTACATGAAAGTGACCTGTGAACCGCACCCACTGCAGAGCTAACGCACACACACACTCACTGTGCTAGGCACTGTACATGCGGTGTACATTTTTTAGAGAGATTTTTGCTATAGGATGCATGTGTGTGCTGGGGAGACAGAGAGACAGAAAGTGAGAAATCACCACCACCCCCTTCTTCTCCATTCTCCTCTCAGGATTCTGCACGCACATGTGCCTCATGAGAGTTTTAAGCCGCCAGATCTGGGACTTGAATAACGGTCAATTACATGGGAGTCCAGTGACATAACCATTACACCATCTGCTGGTTCCCTATTGGATGCTGATCCCTGCAACACTGTACCCTCGCATCACATTGAACACACGCACTACACCGTGCCCACGCACCGTACACTCCCATCATACTGGACACACACACCACACCGTGCCCACGCCCCGTACACTCCCATCACACTGGACACACACTACACCGTGCCCACGCACCGTACACTCCCATCATACTGGACACACACACCACACCGTGCCCACGCCCCGTACACTCCCATCACACTGGACACACACTACACCGTGCCCACGCACCGTACACTCCCATCATACTGGACACACACACCACACCGTGCCCACGCCCCGTACACTCCCATCACACTGGACACACACTACACCGTGCCCACGCACCGTACACTCCCATCATACTGGACACACACACCACACCGTGCCCACGCCCCGTACACTCCCATCACACTGGACACACACTACACCGTGCCCACGCACCGTACACTCCCATCATACTGGACACACACACCACACCGTGCCCACGCCCCGTACACTCCCATCACACTGGACACACACTACACCGTGCCCACGCACCGTACACTCCCATCATACTGGACACACACACCACACCGTGCCCACGCCCCGTACACTCCCATCACACTGGACACACACTACACCGTGCCCACGCACCGTACACTCCCATCATACTGGACACACACACCACACCGTGCCCACGCCCCGTACACTCCCATCACACTGGACACACACTACACCGTGCCCACGCACCGTACACTCCCATCATACTGGACACACACACCACACCGTGCCCACGCCCCGTACACTCCCATCACACTGGACACACACTACACCGTGCCCACGCACCGTACACTCCCATCATACTGGACACACACACCACACCGTGCCCACGCCCCGTACACTCCCATCACACTGGACACACACTACACCGTGCCCACGCACCGTACACTCCCATCATACTGGACACACACACCACACCGTGCCCACGCCCCGTACACTCCCATCACACTGGACACACACTACACCGTGCCCACACACTGTTCTCCTCAGCTGCACGTGGCACTACTGTAGCTTCCCACCCTCTCCACACTGCCCAGTCCAGTGGCATGTGGTGAGGTCCCATCTTACTCTGTCTCACGTGAGAGTGTGACAGGGCGATCACTTTCTCTTCTGAGAGGGACGTCGCTCCCTCCGTCCTCTCCTATAACTGGTTGCCTACTTTGCTGGTCCCCCCCACCAATCGCAAACCTGGCGCTCAGCCCTGCTGGCACTCACCACTCACTGTGCTCACCTCCTGGGGATGGAACCCCATCTAGTCTCACGGCTCGTGAGTCTGGTCCTCCTCGCTAGGTACGCATTTTCACCTGTTAATTCTTACCCAGGAGCTCCAAGTGTCTCACAGACAACTCAAACATCACATCTGAGCCTGAGTTCTTTTTGTCATTTTGTATTTTTAATTGCTTCCCAAAGAAAGAGGGAGAGAGAGAGAGAGCAAGAGAGCACACCCTCCGATGGGGTGTGGTCACACAGCAGTCTTTTCCCGCCATTCCTCCATCTTGTCAGGATTTGGGGCACACACATGCGTGTACCTAGTGTGCTTTTCAAGACCCTGGGGCTGGGGTTTGAACCGTGGCTGACCACAATCTAGCTCCGTATGCACAGCCCTTAGCTGCTGTGTCACCCAACTGGCCCCCGCCCGAATTCTTGATTTCCATCTGTAAGACCTCCCCTTCCCTAGTCTTCCCTTGTTTTGTCTTACATTAGGGGAGGACATATGCCCTAGACGGGGTCCTGCCATGCCCCGAGGACTGTGGGTAACGGGAACTGGGGGAAGGAAAAGCTCAGACTGCTCAGCAGAGGGATGGCTCCCGTCGTCTCTTCTCCACGACTCCTGGGGGTCCACGCCTGACATGAGTGCTTCCTGGGTGCTCCAGCCCTACTCGGGGCCAACCCCAAGGTCTTTTCTTGGCCTTGGCTGAATCTCTGACCCCAGCAGCTCCCAGCCTTTCCCTCCTGGCTATACCAACTTCTCGGCTCCAACAAGCCAGCTCCCCCGCGCAGGGCCCGGCAGTCCGCGGGATCCCAGAGACGCACAGCACTCGCTCTCACAGTCTCCTCCGGCTCACTCGGATGTCTTCACGTCACCGAGGCTGCCCTGGACACAGCAGATACACGTTTCTCGCTGCTCCTTTGTTTCCCTGGCGTTGGATTGCCACAAAGCCAGGACACCGCGAGCAGCAGGCAGGCCCTGAGGGGGCCATCATCTCAGAACCCCGGTGTGCAATGTGGACCGGGGACGCCGTCGGGGGGACTGACGAGTGCACGTGGCTGATGTCCCACTTCAGGTCACATGGCTGAGGAGGGACCTGGCCACAGTCCTGACCCAGGGTCTGCCTGAGGTACCCCTCTGAGGTGGAAGGCGGAAGACGTCTATCACAGAGGTGTGCGATTACTCCGAGCTTCACAGTATGATTTTGGAGTACGTCTACGGTCCCCTCTCCGAGTTCTACACTCTCCCACAAGATAAACAGAATCCAGGTGAAGACTTCAATGGTCACCACCTCTTAACTGCGTGTACACGCAGTGGGCACCTTCATCCTAACTGCTATGCTGAATTCAGAAGCGACTGACATCAGCAAAAGCATCCCCTTGCACCCACTCCCTCCTGGGCCCTCTGACTCCGAGATGACTCTGGAATTCAAGTAAACATCACCGTGGATGGGAATGCGCTCGTTCTGCAAGCGGAAGCTCCCACACTTTGTCGGGTGACAGGGTGGTTAGAGATGTGTGCAGGATCACAGCTAGAAAGCGTGCCTGAGAGCAGTGCTGCTAGGAAGGGCACACGCATGGGCAGCAGGGCACGAGCTCGGGCGAGGGCCGCTTTTAGACGCTCCACGCGAGGCTGTGCCCACGCTTTGCCTAAAGTACCTCGGTAGCTAAGCTTTGGGACGGTGGGGCAGTATTCTCCCCGTGTGAGGCTGTGACTGCCTTACGGACATGGTCAGTAGAGACGCATGGACAGAGTGACCATTCGAACACAGACACACATGGGCTCATACGCTACAAAGGGAGGCTGAACTCTGGACCACCTGGAGTGCAAACAGACTACTTGCAGTGTGGTGTGCTGGGTGGGCCCTGCACAGAACAGAGACACCAGACAAAACTCAGGGCGTGAATGGATTATGGGTGTGAATTCATATTGCTATGCGTAATGGTAAGATATAAAACACAGGTGTACGGTGTCAATAATAGGAAAACCTAGGTACACGGTCTATGGGGACTCTCTTACTGTCTTTGCATTCTTCTTTAACTCTAAACTGTACTAAAAACTAATTTTGTTTTACTAAAAAGAAAATTCAGTGGTTTAAGAATGCAAGTATCTGCATTATCAGGTTTGCTGCCTCAAACTTCTGACATGTCATTATTATATTAAAAAGAAAAGAAAACCTTTTTTTCCCAAATCACAGTGGTTCAAAAGCTTTTAAAAAATGTTTTCGCCTTTGCTCACTGTTTTCACTCAGCAGTAATTTCTGTCCCCCCTCTCCTATACTAAACTTCAGAAGAAGTAAAAATACCACTTATTTGAACTTGGGAAAAGAAAGTTATTTATTTATATATTTATGCAGCTCCTCATTTCACAAAGGAATTGTGAGCAAAGGAGAAAATAGTTAAATAAAGTCTTCCTTCCCCCAGATTTTCTAAAATAGTTTAGAATTAGGAAAGTATCTATTTCTCTGATAAAAAGTATCTTTTTTTTGAGAGAGAGGTTTTTGCTATAGGGCACGTGCGCTCACCAGAAAGACAGAGACAGAGAGATAGAAAGTGAGAAATCCCTCCCCGGTGGGGGATGGCCACACTGCAATCCCTTCTCCTCCATTCTCCTCTCGGGATCTTGGGCATGCACGCACACGTGCCCGGCGTGAATTTAAGCCACCGGGTCTGGGATTCAAACTGTGGTCGACTGCATGGGTGTTCAGCGACATAGCCATTATGCTAACTGCTGGTCCCAAGTATCTTCTGTGTAATACTTCCAAGGTAACAAAGTACTTCCCTATACATGACCATGCATTATCTACATAACGACTGGACTGTGAGGTTTGGAATTGTCCCTAAGCGCTGAAGAAGGTCAAACCTGCCCAGCCATGCAGCGCTATGGCTTCCTGTGAGTCTCCTCCCCTCTGCGGGCTGTGGAGCCCACTGCTGTCTCAGGGAGGCCACCCTGAGTGGAGGAAACTCACAAAAGCGTCTGGCTGGAAACCCAAGTCAACCCTAAACTTACAGTCACCACATCCGCCTTAACATACGAATGACTTCCCACGTCCTGACGGCATGAGCCAAGATGGTTCTCGGAGGACTGTAACATGTATCTTCCCTGTCTCCTTTTAACATCTTAAGGTGTTTGTAGAATGGCACAGTAATCAGACATGAATTCAACAGACCGACTCAGGGTCAGCCTTTGAAAGAGACATCATTTTCTACACATACAGAGTAATATTTATGAGAAATCAAATCATCTCAGATGACGCTGCCAGAAAAATCAAGCATCCTTTATATTTTCCCCACAAGGAATTCCATGATCTTAGCATGCACAAGAGGACTTTAAAAGGTTTGTGGGATGAGGCCGGCAGGTGGCATGGTGGTTGAGGTGCTGGACTCCCACAAGGCCAATCACAGTAAAGTCCTGCACCTAGAAACTTGAGCTGAAATGTAAAGAACATGTTTGTGTGAAAATGCAAACATAAATAAATGATAAAACAAACAAAAAGAACCTGAAAGAATATTACCTTATTAGAAACAGTCTTTGCAGATATAATGAAATAAACTTAATGAAATTTAAAAGAAGAAGAGGAAAAAGAAAGAAGTTTGTTGGAAAATGGGATTAAAATATGCATTTATTTATTTTTTTTTTTTTTGGAGAGGTTTTTTTTTTTTTTCGCTATAGGGCGCGTGCGCTCGCCAGACAGACAGAGAGAGACATAGAGACAGAAAGCGAGAAATCACCCCCCAGGGGGGATGGTCACGCCGCAATCCCTTCTCCTCCATTCTCCTCTCGGGATCTTGGGCACGTACGCACACGCGCCCGGCGTGAGTTTTAAGCCACCGGGTCCGGGACGTGAACCGCGGTCGACTACGTGGGAGTCCAGCGACATAGCCATTACGCTAACTGCTGGTTCCCAAAATATGCATTTATTTTGATGCAAGAACTTTTGCATATTATTTTCATAACACATTTTCCATGACCTTTTGAAAGAACCTTCTTACCAATACGTGGAAAAGTGGAGGTAGGTAGGGCTAGGCCCAGAGACCTTGGGGTAGGTGTGGAAGCAGCCCCTCAGAGCTGCCTCTGGGTTTGGGGACAGCGGGAATAGAAGCCATGTGCGCTTGCTCTTATTAGAGCATGAGTGTAGGTTCCATGTTTTGATACGTTGTAGTCATCGATGAATCAAAGGGAGATGAGAATGATGAAAAGAGAAGAAAACAAAAAGAAATCAAAGCACGAGACAAATCAAAGAGCAAAGCAAACACCTGCAGTTAACCTTAACCTCCTGATACTCACGGGATCGGGCGGAAGGCGGGAGCTGTATCTTGCATTGGATTTGGACAGATTAGGAAGGGAGATCTATCAAAGATCAAGGGAGCTTCTGGAGCAAAATAACAGCTGACAAAAATTCACTTTCTGTTTTTGTAAAGGGAACCTGGGAACGCTAAGTGATTCCAGTACAAAGCACAAAGAGGTTGTCGCGAACCTTTCAAGCTTGTGGAAAAGACTGGGAGATGCTGGGGCCTCATTATGTGCTTGCTAACGAAACAAATTCTCCTTTTATACTTACAAGCCCCAGGTTCCCAGACAACGAGATTATGCCTTTGGATCAATCAAACATTATACTTTAAAAAAAGAAAAGGCGGCGGCATGGTCTGTCTGAGGAAGCTGCTGTTATGGCTTGTTGCAAAGAGAAGGAGGCGCTGAGCCGGGTGACCCCATCTCTAGGGGAACAGGGCGATGTCTTGCTGGCCTCTGCGCTGCAGCCCCAGCACACTGTCTGTGATACGTGTTTGTTGAATAACAATGACCTGGCATTTCATTGCACAGGCCAATTTAACAAAATAGCTTGTTAAATAAAATACAGAAATAGCTCATTAATCAGCGGTACCTGCCGGTCATAGTCGCCGGTCATAGTCTTTCCCTTTCTCTACACAACTGAGGGTCGGTATTTTGTACAAGCTGTACAACACACAAGAGAAGCTGGGCTGATGGCAAGAGCAGGTTCAGGCGCAAACACAAGGAGCAATGACAGGTGGGGTCCAGCTAAGGGGGCCCACTTTGGCTCACGAGCACCGAGTGGACACAAACGAGAACAGATCCCCAAGGGAGCAGAAGCGGCTGGCTGCACAGGTCGCTGGATCCCTGGATCGATACATCAGCATCCACACTCCCCAATGAGGGAAAGCCTGACTGTGGAACGGACGCCCCCTTTCCAACAGGGCCCCCAGTCCACCCGAGTCAAGCACCCCAAGTACGGGCATGGCTTGCCACCATCCTCTCGCCTGACTCGTGCCCAAACTAAAAGGAACACGCTCTGTGCACGAGTTTGAGGCCTTGCCTAAGCAAAGCGGAGGCACGTCGGAGCATGGCTTTGAACTTAACCGAGGTGC
>NW_006159550.1:6334386-6344204 GCF_000334495.1 Tupaia belangeri chinensis | reverse complement strand
GATTTCTCGCTTTCTATCTCTCTGTCTCTCTCTGTCTGTTTGGCGAGTGCACACGCCCTATAAAAAAACCTCTTCAAAAAAAGAAAAAAAAAAGTGATATCTTCAAATTAGGAAACCCTGCATCCTCTCATCTGAATGTCACTATCTTAAATATTCACTATGATGATTTATCTGAAAACAAACATCATTCTTCTTAAATCATTGGTTTTGCCTTTAAGCACTACATCTTCACATCTTGAAATTTATGACAAAAATTCTTTTTTAAAAGAATTACTTAATTTTTTATTTATTATTATTACTTTTTAAAAAATTTGATGAGAGAAAGTGAGAAAGCAAGCCACCAAGTCCAGGACCTGAACTGTGACTGGCCACCAATAAGTGTCATGGTGGTTGGGGTGCTGGAAAAAATTCTTAATGATTGAAGCCAGGGGTTGCCCAACCTTAGTACTGCTGACTTCTGGGGCTGGTTAATTCTTGCAGAGGGGACTTGCCCCGAGCACCGAAGGACGTTGGTGGCAGCGCTGGCCTTCACCACTGGGTGCCAGTAGCACCCCCCCACCACCTGTGACAACCAAGAATATCTCCAGATATTCGCAAATGTGCCCTGGGGTGCAGAACCAGCCCTGGCCGAGAGCCACTGGTCAACGCCTCAAAATCCAGAAAACCCCACCTTATGAATGACATGCTTACAGAATACATTTCCTTAAACTATAAAATGAAATAATTCTCTCGCATTAGAGTAACTGATGTTGAGTATTTTATAAGAGAACAAATGACAAAAACGTCCTGTTGGTCTGCACGGTCACTATGACTACGTCGTCACTTGGAAGGCTGAAGAAAGCTGCCACCCCTCCGCATCGCAGCGTGGAGGGGAGCTTTGTTTTGAGATCGACCCTCCACCAACTCACAAGGCGACTCGAAAGCTAAAGCCAGAAGGAGAAATTCATTTACTTTGATTCTTGGCACAAAAATGATCGAGCTAAATAAGCCAAAGTACAAATATTTGAGAGTTGTCATGGAAAGACTTAGCCTGAACAAATGTTTAAAGCATTTCGTGAGACAGCCTTCGGAGCGGGTCCTACCTGAGCCCTCCGACATCCCCACGGTGCTTTTCCACGCATTATCTCGGTTGGGGATCACACAGACACCATCTTTTTAAAGATTTTTAAAAACGGGGCCTAAGGAGTAACTTATTTGGGCGGTTAAGGTTCACCTGGCCCAGAACGTTGCTAAGGAGGCTGCCGACACGTTCCTGCTGTGAGCAGCTTTTCATCCTTTCTCAGACACGCCATTGCAAAGGGCCTCTCGTGGGCCCAGCAGAAGTGACGCAGTCAGAAAGACCCAGCGGAGAAGTCGCACGTGCTTGCTATTCTCATTCGTAACGTCAGACAACTGGTAATTATTTAGTGTCTCCTTCACTTGTTCTGTTTTCCCACTGGAATGCCAGTGTCCTTTTGCCCTCATTCATGATGGAGCGTGTGTGCGAGCACGTAAGGGCGTGGTGGGCACCGCACACAGGGCGGCCGTGCCACTGTCCCTTTCCTGCGGTGCTCCAGGAACACGCAGGCGTGTTCTGCGTGTTTCCGGCCGACAGGCAGGGACTCGAACTGCATGGCCACGTGCACCAGCTTCCCTTGAGCGGCACATCAGTGCCGCTCAAGGCTTGCAAAATGCCAGGCTTTAGGATAGAAACCAGCACACGTGTCTTGTAAACGGAGAACAGGAAGCACCTAGTGCTCCACCTCGGACTCCGCCAGAGGGGTGCTCCTGAAGCCCGAGCACTCCCTGAGTCACCACGGAACTTCCAGGGCCCGCTCTCAAAGGGCTCCTCTGTTCAGCTCTCCTGCGAGATTCTCCTCTGACCACATGCCCCACCTCGGAAAGACCGCTCTGCTGCACTGCTGGTGGGCATTTAAGCCAACGTGAACTCTGTGAGGGGTCAGCGCCCTCCTCCGTCTGCCACGCGGTTTTCTCCCTGTACAGGAAACAGGGAGGGCTCCTGTTGGAGGTGCAGCGCTGGCCTGCTGGCCTGGGGGGGCTCACACATTCGGGTGCCCTCTCTGACTTCCAGCCGCATCTCCAGGAACCAGCGCTGCTGGTCCTCTCCAGGCCGGGAGGGTGAAGAGAGAGGCTCTGAGACCATTCATCATCTCCAAGCTTCCATGTAGTTTGGCGACAAGAAATACATTCTGCAATGGAATGGTCAAATTTTCCCTAAGAGGTTCTTTTTTTTTTTTTTTTAAGAGAGTGTTTTTTTTTTTTTTTTTGCTATCGGGCGCCTGTGCTCGCCAAAAAGGCAAGAGAGACAGAAAGCAAGAAATCACTCACCCGCAGGGGTGATGGCCATCCTGCAATCCCTTCTCCTCCATTCTCCTCTCGGGATTTTGGACACACACCCGGTGTGAGTTTTAAGCCACCGGGTCTGGGAGGCTCAAACTATGGTTGACTGGTTGACTACGTGCGAGTCCAGCAACATAGTCATTACATAATCTGCTGGTCCCTCTCCCAACAGCTTAAGGGCTTTGACTCTTCATATTTATTTTTTTATTTTTAGTTTGCAAAGGGAGTACGTGCTCACCAGAGAGAGAGACAGAGAGACACACGCAGAGACAAATGGGGCAGTCCTGCCACGGTCCCTTCTCCTTCATCTCTGCACCCTGTGGGGATTTTAAGCCCACACACAGATGCACCCAGCATGGCTTTCAGGACACCAGGGCCAGGATCTGAACTATACAGCTGGCAATGTGGGATTGGTCTGGGTCTCCCTTAACCACCTGGGCACGAAGTTGCCTCTATTTACTCCCCCAGGCTCTATCAGACATCTCTCCTCACTGCAGCGACTAGAACTGCAGAGGGTTTTCTTCAGCTAAGGTTCTGACAGAGGTTTGATCATACATTAGCCCAGTTCTTGTGACGATTCTCTGAGGTCTACTCTCTCCACATGAGCAGTGAGAAACCTGGAATGCCAGGACAGTAGACGGTTTGTCCAGGGCCACTCAGTTCTTTACTGCAACGTTCTGTGCGTCAGTACCCAAGCTGCGTCGTCTTCAATGGCTTTGTCATTTAGAATACCACCTTCCTTCCCCTTTAAAAAGGAGACCGCTTCATTAAGATGTCATTTAGATACCATAAATTCGCCAGTTACATACCCAAGTCAGCAGCTGCCCGTGTACTTGGAATGTGCAGTCAACACCACAACATGGAGGGGCCTGGACTTAGGAGAGTCAACTGATGGTTTTCAACTTGGAAACGGTGAGGGCTGCCATTTGTTTAGTTTTAGAAAACCAACAATGACTTTGGCTCATCCTCACAAGGACTGCATTCTGGGTTTCACTTGCAGTATAGTATTCAGTAAGTTACATAAGGCATTCAGTAGGTTATTTAAAGCAGGCTTTGCATCAGCTGCTTCTGCCCAAGTGTAGGCCGATGTGTGTTCTGAGCACATTTAAGGTAGCACAGGCTATGCTATGACATTCAGCAGGTTAGAAGCACTTGCTGCATTTTGATTTGTAATATTTTCAACTTACAATGGGTTTACTGAGGAGCATTGGTAACATTTTAGAACATTTCTGTCCTCACAAAAATAAAATCTCTTATCTATGAGTAGTCATTCCCAACTCTCCTTTGAGTTTTAAATCTGATTTTCTCATCTTCTGTCATTCTAGACATCAGAAAGATTTTGTTTCCTTAATACATTTTACATTTAGTATCGCATCAAACCGCCTACATTTGCCTCCCTAAGCAGGAGTGTTCTTTATTTTTTCTCCAGGACAACTGGGAGAGCTCAGCCAGCAGCCTTCTTTGTCATACCCAGCCAGGGGACGCTAA
Organism: Tupaia belangeri chinensis; assembly: GCF_000334495.1. NCBI lineage: Eukaryota > Metazoa > Chordata > Mammalia > Scandentia > Tupaiidae > Tupaia > Tupaia belangeri. The sequence goes on along the minus strand of NW_006159550.1, from coordinate 6,340,376 downwards.
GACACCTGCCCTCCGGAGGCTCTTTCCAGAAGGAAATGGAGCTGTCACACACCTACTGTGAAGTTCTGAGGCTTTCAGAGGGAAATAGCATCCCGGTGCTTGAGACCTGGGGTACTAACTGGCAGGGAGAGAAACTTCTTTTCTAGTTCTCTAACAGTAGAATTTATCATGACCTTGAAAGCAAGCCAACGTTTAGGAGCCCTGACTGCATGCAGCTGCCTTATAGCATCGGAGGGTCTGAACTACAGCAGGAGGGCTGCAGTTCTTTATCGTGTACGGGGGCTGCAGACAGTGCAGTGCTAAAGGTGCTGGGCTCCCAAATGGTTTGAGACCCAGAACTGGTGGCTTGAAAATCACGCCAGGCATATGTGTGTGCATGCCCAAAATCCTGAGAGGAGAGGAGAGGAGAAGGGACTGTGGGATGGCCTTCTCTCCCCGGGGGTGTGATTTGTCATTGTCCTTCCCTTTGTCTCCGTCTCTCTCTGGCAAGTGCACGCATCCTATGGCAAAAACCTATAATAATAATAATAATAATATTAGGGCACTGTATATCGGCAATTGTTAAGAGCATATTTTAGGTGCTGTTACCACATTACATACATGCAATATATGTAATGACAGGTATGTTAGTTCTCTTGACTGTAGCACTAAAAATATGTATATCAAACATGATATTTTACACCTGAAGTAGTAAGAATAACAAAAAAAAATACTAAATATAACTTTAAAAAATCCCTATTTGATAGACGTGGAAGTGTAGTTCAGGCTTGAAGTGTTTCTATCACAACGGCGTCTGAGCTTCAGCGGAAGGAAGTCGAAGATTTGCTTTGACATTCCATCTGCTCTGACCAAGGTTAACACAACCTCGGTAGTCAGGGTTACCCTCGGAAGGTGGTCCGTACGAAGGACCAAGGTTAACACAACCTCAGTAGTCAGGATGGCCCTCGGAAGGTGGTCCGTACGGAGGACCAAGGTTAACACAACCTCGGTAGTCAGGATTACCCTCGGAAGGTGGTCCGTACGAAGGACCAAGGTTAACACAACCTCAGTAGTCAGGATGGCCCTCGGAAGGTGGTCCGTACGGAGGACCAAGGTTAACACAACCTCGGTAGTCAGGGGCTCTATCAGACATCTCTCCTCACTGCAGCGACTAGAACTGCAGAGGGTTTTCTTCAGCTAAGGTTCTGACAGAGGTTTGATCATACATTAGCCCAGTTCTTGTGACGATTCTCTGAGGTCTACTCTCTCCACATGAGCAGTGAGAAACCTGGAATGCCAGGACAGTAGACGGTTTGTCCAGGGCCACTCAGTTCTTTACTGCAACGTTCTGTGCGTCAGTACCCAAGCTGCGTCGTCTTCAATGGCTTTGTCATTTAGAATACCACCTTCCTTCCCCTTTAAAAAGGAGACCGCTTCATTAAGATGTCATTTAGATACCATAAATTCGCCAGTTACATACCCAAGTCAGCAGCTGCCCGTGTACTTGGAATGTGCAGTCAACACCACAACATGGAGGGGCCTGGACTTAGGAGAGTCAACTGATGGTTTTCAACTTGGAAACGGTGAGGGCTGCCATTTGTTTAGTTTTAGAAAACCAACAATGACTTTGGCTCATCCTCACAAGGACTGCATTCTGGGTTTCACTTGCAGTATAGTATTCAGTAAGTTACATAAGGCATTCAGTAGGTTATTTAAAGCAGGCTTTGCATCAGCTGCTTCTGCCCAAGTGTAGGCCGATGTGTGTTCTGAGCACATTTAAGGTAGCACAGGCTATGCTATGACATTCAGCAGGTTAGAAGCACTTGCTGCATTTTGATTTGTAATATTTTCAACTTACAATGGGTTTACTGAGGAGCATTGGTAACATTTTAGAACATTTCTGTCCTCACAAAAATAAAATCTCTTATCTATGAGTAGTCATTCCCAACTCTCCTTTGAGTTTTAAATCTGATTTTCTCATCTTCTGTCATTCTAGACATCAGAAAGATTTTGTTTCCTTAATACATTTTACATTTAGTATCGCATCAAACCGCCTACATTTGCCTCCCTAAGCAGGAGTGTTCTTTATTTTTTCTCCAGGACAACTGGGAGAGCTCAGCCAGCAGCCTTCTTTGTCATACCCAGCCAGGGGACGCTAAGACACCTGCCCTCCGGAGGCTCTTTCCAGAAGGAAATGGAGCTGTCACACACCTACTGTGAAGTTCTGAGGCTTTCAGAGGGAAATAGCATCCCGGTGCTTGAGACCTGGGGTACTAACTGGCAGGGAGAGAAACTTCTTTTCTAGTTCTCTAACAGTAGAATTTATCATGACCTTGAAAGCAAGCCAACGTTTAGGAGCCCTGACTGCATGCAGCTGCCTTATAGCATCGGAGGGTCTGAACTACAGCAGGAGGGCTGCAGTTCTTTATCGTGTACGGGGGCTGCAGACAGTGCAGTGCTAAAGGTGCTGGGCTCCCAAATGGTTTGAGACCCAGAACTGGTGGCTTGAAAATCACGCCAGGCATATGTGTGTGCATGCCCAAAATCCTGAGAGGAGAGGAGAGGAGAAGGGACTGTGGGATGGCCTTCTCTCCCCGGGGGTGTGATTTGTCATTGTCCTTCCCTTTGTCTCCGTCTCTCTCTGGCAAGTGCACGCATCCTATGGCAAAAACCTATAATAATAATAATAATAATATTAGGGCACTGTATATCGGCAATTGTTAAGAGCATATTTTAGGTGCTGTTACCACATTACATACATGCAATATATGTAATGACAGGTATGTTAGTTCTCTTGACTGTAGCACTAAAAATATGTATATCAAACATGATATTTTACACCTGAAGTAGTAAGAATAACAAAAAAAAATACTAAATATAACTTTAAAAAATCCCTATTTGATAGACGTGGAAGTGTAGTTCAGGCTTGAAGTGTTTCTATCACAACGGCGTCTGAGCTTCAGCGGAAGGAAGTCGAAGATTTGCTTTGACATTCCATCTGCTCTGACCAAGGTTAACACAACCTCGGTAGTCAGGGTTACCCTCGGAAGGTGGTCCGTACGAAGGACCAAGGTTAACACAACCTCAGTAGTCAGGATGGCCCTCGGAAGGTGGTCCGTACGGAGGACCAAGGTTAACACAACCTCGGTAGTCAGGATAGCCCTCAGCAGGTGGTCCCTACAGAGGACCAAGGTTAACACAACCTCGGTAGTCAGGATAGCCCTCAGCAGGTGGTCCGTATGGAGGACCAAGGTTAACACAACCTCAGTAGTCAGGATGGCCCTTGGAAGGTGGTCCATACGGAGGACCAAGGTTAACACAACCTCGGTAGTCAGGATGGCCCTCGGAAGGTGGTCCCTACAGAGGACCTAGATTATGCTATCAGCTTCAGGTAAGATTCCCAGCTTAAATGTGGAATTTTCTACAGGGATTCCTGCTTTGACAATGTTTGGCTTCTTCCTTTCCTGTCAAATTTACAATGCTTGATCTGAGCTGTTCTGTGAAACTAAGGATTGATTATTGTTTTCTTTCAGAGTGGTTGTAAGTCACACCAAAACTTTGGAAAGAACTGCAGTGCCAAAGAAAGGGGAAACGGTGGGATGTTGACCTGTCTACTTGGCCTCTAGAGCGTGTTGGTAAAGATGCTGTAACAAAAGCTTCTCAGGTGGATACTGGGACACCTTACCTCTGGAGAATGTTACACTCAGGAAAAAAAAGCTTTAAATAGAACTACTCAATAAATGGCCTGCTACTTTAGTGTCACTTTTTAATTTGTATAATTTTTCTAAGACTAATAAATCCAACCTTGAGTTTGACCAGATGTTAAAAGACTGGCCTAAATTATGAAAGAGTATAAATCCTTTTGCTCTTCAAGTTCCTTATATAAAATATTATTCAATCACAGACCTGGGAGAATCTTGAAGATTAAATGTCTCACTCATTATATTTCCTGAAATCTTGTTTCTATTTTTCCCTTATCTTTAAAGGAATTTTTTTCTCTTTCTGCCAAACTCATATGAATCATGAAAAGCATTTACTAGCTGCATAATTGGCTGTAGCAGAGTTCTATAAATTATAACTGGTGAGCTACTTTGAGTGAATTCTTTCCTCGAGGAATTCTGCCATTAAAATCTGGCTATGTAATTTACGAACCTTAAATGGTTTGTCTTCTGTGCGGGTTTTTATATAAGTTAATTGTCATTAAACAGCAGAGGTTCTCAGACCCTCCTTCCCTCATGACTCATGCTTTTTCTTTAGGATATCTTCTTCCTCCCTGTAATTCTGAGATTTCCAAGATCCTCTCTTTTGAGCCCAATCCCAGTTCCCTAGGCCGTGAGGAGCAAGGCTCGCTCAGGGATGTTCTGTCTGCAGAGACCCACAGCAGGGCAGGAGTACCTTCCTCTGCTGTCGGTCATGTCTCCCTCTCATCTGAATCTGTCCGTCAACTCCATCCAGTTCAAATCCATCAGATCTCTGCTTTTCTTATCAAGCGAGGCTGCCAGTGCAGTTCTTCTGCATGTCCTCTGGCGATCTTTACTCAAGGATTTTCCATTTAATGCAAGGCCATGTTAGTTTAGAACATTGATATTCTAGCCACTGAGAACTGTGCTTTGTATTTATGAGAGAAATCAAGTGCAAAAAGAAAAATCTCCAATTCTTACATTTGCTCTCTCAGCGGCCTCATCACACCCTTAGGGTGACCCACCATCCTCAAATCTGACTTGCTTTTAAGTCTCCTAAGAGTCAATGAATACATCTCACAAGATCATTTTAGCTGTCGTAAGAAATGCAATCGATAAGAAGTCAGGATAGACTTGTGACTGTGACAGTCCACCTTCTGCCGCTCCCCGCTCAAATCTGAATATCTTTTATGACTCCTATTTCTTTAGCGATAGGTCAGTGGGCTGGAGTCAAGGTAGGCCAGGAGCAGAAAAGACAAGCAGTGGTACCAGAAGGCTTGAAAGGAGAACACACTGTGCATGACCTGGGCCATAATACGAGGCACATCAACAAGAGGCAGAAAACCTGAACTACTGGGGCAAGCAGATGGCATGATGGTAACGTTGCTGAACTCCTATGTACTCGACTGCGATTCAATTCCCAGATCCGGTGGGTTTAAACTCACACTGGGCACGCGCATGTGCATGCCCAAAATCCTGAGAGGAGAATGGAGAAGGGATTGCCATGTGGCCAGCCTTCCTGGGGAATGATTACTCACTTTCTGTCTCTCCAGTGATATATAGCAAAAACCTCTTACAAAGAAAAAAAAAGAAGTAAATGAAAGAAAAGGAAAGGAAAGAAGGGAAAACCTGAATTGTTTAATGCAGGGTAGGGGCCAGGAGAAAACCAACCTCAGCCTGGGAGGAGTCTGTAAGACTATGCTCGATCAGCACCAAGGAGAGCGCCAGGAGCCACTGGCCTGGAGGTTCCCTAAGACACAATCTAGGCTCTTGCACAAAGGAAGCCTGACAGCCATGTCTGTGTGGAACAGACGCCTTGAGGTGGGGCTGATGGCAGGCAGCAGATCTAACTCTAGTTTGCTATCCTTTCAAGTACTTGGGACAAAATATTCCTTTAAGAACCTGCATTTCCAGACATGTGGAAAACCCATTCCAGTTTTCTTTCTTTACTTTTGAAGAGGTTAGTACACATACCAAAAATCCAAAGATGGAAAAAGAGCTCGAACCTGAGTCTCAACAGCATCCATAAAAGACTGTCGTGGAACTTCGGTTAGGCTGGGGGCAGCACCTCACAAGTTTGCAGTCACTTCTACTTGTTCAGGAAATGAATCGGGTCTGGCCCCACTCCTGCCAGTTATGGCTGCCTGTGCTTAGAATCCAGGTTCTGGTTCTTAAAAACACGCTGGGCACATAGTCTGTTTTTCTAAAACTTCCAAACATATCCATCTTCATTTACTCCCTAGAGTTAGATTCAGTTAGTCAAATATATTTTCCTTAATTTTTTAAAATTTTGCTATAGGACGTGTTCACATGTTGGAGACAAAGAATAAG
>NW_006159550.1:6327911-6334076 GCF_000334495.1 Tupaia belangeri chinensis | reverse complement strand
GAGAGAAAACGTGAGAAAGCACCCCATCCCCACTCCGGGAAAGGAAGACCATGCCACAGACCCTTGTCCTCCATTCTCCTCTCAGGATTTAGGACATGCATGTACATGTGCTTGGTATAATTTTCAAGCCACTGGGTCCAGCAGTTGAACCTCACAGTTGGCCATGTGCAGTCCTGCATCCCTCATCACCATGTCCCCTGGCAGGCCTAAATAAATATTTCTCTATATATTTACACACACATACACACACACACACACACTTTTTTAAGAGGTTTCTGCCTTAGAGTGCATTCAGTCACTGGAGAGAGAGACAGAGACAGTGACAGGGAAGGTGAGAACTCACCCCCCATGGGGGATAGCCATGCTGCAATCCCTTCTCCTCTGCTCTCCTCCTGGGATCTTGAGCATGCATACATATGCACAAAGCATGAGTTTCAAGCCACTGGGTCTGGGACTTGAACTGTGGTCAACCATGTAGGAGTCCAGCGATGTAACTATTATGCCACCTGCTGGCCCCTATAATTTTCTTTATAAGGTTCACTTATTTACTTTTTCCATGAGTGAGAAAAACAGAGAAAGCATAAGAGAGTGAGACTGAGAGTCTTAAACCCCCAACAGGGTCTTCATGCTATGATGTGCCCTAGTCCCAGCCAGCCCAGGTCACGGAGGGGCACACACACTGGAGGAGCCCGAGGAGATCCGGGAGCAGAACCCAGGGCCTTTCCACACGGGGACGACTGCAGTACCACTGTGTCATCGCCTGGCTCCCAGAACACTTTTCACTTTGCAATCCTTGAGATACTTGAAAGAGTCAATGTGCCCCCTCTAACCTTCCACAAGTAAAGCGAGTGCTGCCCCTTCATGGACTGCTGCTTTAGGACGTCCTGACCTCTGCATGTGCCCTTGCTGGCCCCAGATTTTGTTAGCCGACGTGGCCAGGCAGGTTCCTAGCATTCAATGCTGGCCTGGGGCAAGTACACTTGTCACGGGACAATTAGCTCCCTGATTGGATCTGGAAATACGTCATGGGAGTGCACCTGGGGCTGCACTGGCCTTACTGGCCAGCCAGTCACCACGGGCTTAGACTGACACGCTGCCAACCGAAGTGCTCAGGCCCTTCACCCAGAGGTATTTATCAGAATCCTCTCAATTCTACATGTGTGCAATGATCTTTAAAGCCTAAGTACAGAGGGGCTGGCAGGTGGTGTAGTGGTTACATCGCTGGACTCCCACATGGTCAACTGTGGTTCAAGTCCTGGACCTGGCAGATTGAAATCCACATCAGGCGCATATGCACGCATGCCCCAAATCCCAAGAGCAGAATGTAGAAGAAGGGATTCTGATGTGGCTATCCCCCCGGGGGGGGTGATTTCCTACTTTCTCTCTGTCTCTCTGGTGAGTACACCCTATAGCAAAAAAATCTCTCAAAAGAAAAATTCTAAGTCTAAGCACAGAATCTTATCAAAATGTAAAACTCATCTTGATATTTATCCCATGTTTTCAGTCAATCAGGACACTAAAAATATCTGTAATTATGAAATATGCCTCTTGGATTGGGGTTTTCCGAAAAGTATGGTAAGTGTAGTTTGCATGCCTTTATTCGGATTATGGATTTAAATCCATAAAAATACTTGGCTAGAATAGACTCATCCTCCCTCCAGGAAAGTGAGTCTAAGAAATTCTCAAAACATGCACTCATGCTAGGATCTAGACACACTATATTTAAGGTACCTATCTAATATATCATGTTAGAATTTATGGGAGAAAAAAAATTGAGTTTTTGATAAAAATTAAACTTAATGAACTTAAGATGGCTCCAAGTATTTGTCACATTCTCTTATGAAACACCAAAACTAGTCTCGTTTCGGGACCAGCAGTTGGTATAATGGCTATGTCGCTGGACTCCCATGTAGTCAACCGCAGTTCAAGTCCTAGACCCGGTGGCTTAAACTCACACCAGGCGTGTGTGTGTATGCGTGCCCAAGATCCTGAGAGAAGAATAAAGGAGAAGGGATTGTGGCATGGCCATCCCCCATGGGAGTTGATTTCTTGCTTTCTGTCTCTCTGTCTCTCTGGCGAGCACATGCACCCTATAGCAAAAACCTCTCAAAAAAAAAAAAAAATCTAGTCTCGTTTCGATCGCCCACCAAAAGTTTGATCAGGGATGTATTTTTCAGATTCCACCTTTAAAGACTGGAATCATAACATTCGCCTCCCGTCCTTGAGCACGTGTTGATTAAATGCCCGCCACAAAGATGCACAGACAAGGTCTCAATGTTCAGACCCTGGGACGGGGGGACTGGCTGTGGGCACAGGACAACCCTGGCACAGTGAAGCAGCCACGTCCACAGGCTATGTTTCTGTGAGCTTATAACAGGTAAAACGTGCTAGTATTTCACTGAACTCTTTAAGGGATGATGTGAAAATAAAGCTTTTGCATTTTGTATAATCCAATCCAAGGTAAACCTAAGACTATTTATTCATACTGTGCTCAGAGTATCTTGGGGGCTTGCCTGATACATGTTATATCATATGTTAGAGAACCTTGGGTGTCGAACTGTAATTATTTTACGCAACCCCTGGTACAGAGCACGCCTGTAGTCTTACAATTCAGAGGAGGCCGCCACTATACAGCACTCTCATTTCTGGCACCTCTCCCATCTTCACTGAAAGTCTGCTAAAAAAATCCCAATTTCCATTGACTGTAAATGTGAAACAGACAGGCTTCTTTGATTCAAACATCTTTCCAACCATTCATGCACATATTAGCATATGTATTGCATGTCTGGTCCTAGCAGGGATTCTACTGCTTACAAACAACAGAGCGGAGCACATACATCACCCAGGGAACGGATTTCTGAGGAGCTTATCGTCTGGCTTGCCCGTGATACCCGTGTCTCTCTGTCAGCCATGTTAAAAGCAGTAGTGACGCATCCGACAACACAGACACTGAATAATGAGATGAATACGAGCAAGTGGCTCCTGACCAAGTAGACAAAGACACAGAAACCATAACAAGAAACAGAGCTGTAACGTGGATAAATACACCTGTCCCAAGTAGAAACAGCCGAGTATACTGTAGAGCACATGGGCTTCACAGATTGGGGGACTCTGACTCCACAGCTTAGTAGCTTTGAGAATTTGGACAAGCTGAGTTCCCTCTCCGAGTCTCGATGTCTTCATCGTTTGGTAACCAACATTACAACAGGACCCAAACAAAGCTTCCTGAGTCTATAATGACACCGATTTCAGAACTTCAGGTATTCATGTCAATCCACAATCAAAGCTTCAGCTGTCAAGATACTTACTCCCTGCCGACACACCGCCCAGATATTCTCCCAGGGGTCAATGAAATGTGGATGCTAGCCAACGTTCATTTACAAGCCCTGCCCTACCCATCTTGCAAGTCGAGGTTCCAAAGGTGCTAGCTTTAGCCCTTCAGAGGGTGTAGTCTGTCACTGGTTCTGTCTCCTGGGATTCTGAGGGGCAGGGGTTCAACAGGGAATGCACCTGCTCACATCTGTATGAAGGTCCATCATCAGCCCCTTAGGGCCCACACTGAATCACTGCCGACAGCTGAGTGTTGCCGTTCCAGGGGGCGCTGTGGTTCCCTTAGCCCACATGACTAAGGCAGCCTTGAGCTGGGCGGACCATACACAGTGACTGCCATAGTCTTTCCACGGGAGCGGGCCTGCTCAGTTCCCAGCTGAATAGGCAGACTAGGTTCTCCTGTTTTATTCCACGCAATCCATTAAGATGCAGCATTGAGCTTAACCTTAATTAGAAACCAATTAATCATAAAATAGTTAGTAAACACTGGCGCTTTGGAAGGAACAAAAGAAATGTAAAAGTAAAATCCTGCCTAGAAAGAATTTATCATTTACATTAGTCCGGCTTTCTCGATATTACTGCAAAACCACCTCAGTTCTGGTAAAGTGTGTGGAGTAATTCTTATACTTTGGGGAAAGCTGACTTATAAACACGAGCTATTTTTATTGACTCCAGATCCCCAGCCAGTGCTTTACAAGGTCAGTGTCTCTGAGAGGAAAGAGATGCAGCGATTAAAAAGCAACAGGAGTTGTCGATTCTGCTAAGCGAGGTCGTTGGCGGGGGCGCCGGGCAGGGGCCGCTTTCATGCACCGCTTCACAGTGAGATAAGTAATTCTCAGAGTGTCATCCTTCAGGGGCCCTCCTGCAAACACCTCGCCCTGACCACACACAGCTCCTACGAGCAAGTTTAAATCAAATCGCGATCCATGAGGGTGGAGCGTCAGTGTCTGCTGGGAAGAAACAAACAAGCAGGAGGGACTAGCTCAGGGGCATGTGGTGCCGCACTGCTCGGTCTGTGCTGGGCCCATACATAGAGGGTCACAGGTTCGGTCTCCACACACGTCCGTCATCCAGGCTGGCCGTGAAGCTTCACTGTGCACGAGACCCGGTGGAGGGTGCTCTCTCTCAAGAAACTTAAAAAACAAAAGCAAAATCATAAGGCAGGATATCTCTACCACAAACTGAGTCAATTTAATCTCTCGGCTTTTAAGTTTATCTTAAATTTTTATCTTTTTTGTAGAGAGATTTTTGTTGTTGTTGTTACAGGGTGCATGTGCTCTCTGGAGATACAGGAGACAGAAAGTGAGAAGTCACCCCAAGGGGGGATGACCATGCTACATCCCCTTCTCCTCCAATCTCTTCTGGAGATTCTGGGCATGCATGCACACATGCCTGGTGGGAATTTCAAGCTGCCAGGTCTGGGACTCAAACTATGGCTGGTCACGCGGGAGTCCAGTACCTTAACCACTATGCCATCTGCTGATCCCAATCTGTCAGCTTTTAAAGAGGAAGGGGGTGATACAGAAAATGAAAGAAACATGCCCTGCGTCTACTTCCTTCCAAGCAAGCAGGTTTCATTAGCCCGGCCTAGCCTGAACTCTAAGGCCCAAGGGTGCGATGCCTTTGGAGACTTGGAGAAATGCACCGTGGCACCGGCAGGAGCAACTGCCAAGTGCATCTCCATGCAGAGGTTTGTTTGGTTGTGAAGAGGGTGGAGAGAGAAATGCAATGAGACACTCAGGGTGTGAACAGGGAGCCCAGCTGGCCAGACACTGGGCCTCTGAATAGGTATGTTCTCTTATCCGGAAACGTAGGTTAAGACAGTGCCTGTCTGGGCCAGATGGTGACACAGCAGTAAAATGTGATGCTCTGCAAGGCAGACCCACATGGTAAGGCTCCACATCCAGAGACCTCCCTGACTAGGCAGGCACGTGTGCACCCATGATCTGGGGCTGCCTGGGCCTGAGCTGTGGATCACGGTGCCAAGACCCCATGAGTGGTACTGTCTCTCTGTCTCTCTGCCTTCCTCGGTCTCTCTCACTTATAGAATAAATAAACCTTGGGACCAGCAGTTGGCATAATGGCTCTGTCGCTGGATTCCCATGTAGTCGACCGCGGTTTGAGTCCCAGTTATTATCAACAGATAATGATCACATTATCTTCTTCTTTTTTAGAATTATTTATTTAACTTTATTTATTCATTTGTTCATTTTAATTTATCCAGAGAGAGACAGACAGAGAGAGAGAGAGAGAGAAAGTGAGAAAGTGAGAAAGCAAGCCATCAGGTCCAGGATTTGAACCATGGTTGGCCATGTGGGAGTGTCTAGCACCTTAACCACCATGCCACCGGCTGGTCCCCAATCCACATTATCTTTTGATTTGCTACAGGGCCCGTGCACTCACCAGGGAGAGACAGAGAGGGAAAGTGGGAAAGCAAGCTGCCAGGTCTGGGACTCGAAATAGCTGGCCATGCGGGACTCTGTGCCTAAGCCACCATGCCACCACTGGCCCGTTTTCCCTTTTATACGTTCTTGGTTTTGCATCCTGACGCCAATTTAAGAGATTAAAGGAGTGATATGGTACACGGTTGTCATGTTTCTGGGAAAAAAAATTACATTTAGTAAGTATTTATGCAAATGTCTAGCTTTGCAGAATTCGAGAGAAGGGCAAGGAGACTGGCCCTCTCAGCGACTCACACGCGGTCTGCCCTCCTGCCACTCCAGGCGAAAGGTGGCAGCACCACGTGGAGGCAAAACGAGTTCTTCCAAAGCCAGGAAGCCGTCTACAGAGAGATTTGCTTACGACCTTCTCTCAAACACCCCCAAACACAGACGC
>NW_006159550.1:6320948-6327895 GCF_000334495.1 Tupaia belangeri chinensis | reverse complement strand
CAAACACAGACGGTCTTCCCAGCTCAGTAACAACACCTCAGTTGGGAGAGTCATCAGAAGAGGAGAAACTAGCCTAAGCTTTTGCAGTGTATGCATGTGTTTGTCTGTATACCACACATACACACACACACACACACACACACACACCACATGTGCACACATATACACACATAAATACACATGCATGCATACACACATACACACATACCTGCACCCACATACGTGCACACCCATATACATACTTACAAACACATATACACATACAACAGGCACATATGCACACATACATACACACACACACCACACACACACACACACTGAACTACCTCTGTCCATTAGCGGGAATACTTCTCTTCACCTTTCCAACTCCATCTGAGCACTGAGTTGAGAGGGGAGTGCACGCCAACAGCACAGCTAGTCAATGACCTCTATTTGTGGAGTCCTTGGAGTAGAACACATCTTCCTCTAATTTGGCGCAGCCTTCCTATCACCAGCTTCTTGTTCTGTAAGGTAACACTACTTAAAAGCCACCACTACCACCAACATCCAATAAAGAAGACTCTTTAACCTGGGAGAAGCTGGCAAGATGCACTTACAGCAAAGAAGTGAGACCTTCTGCCCTGCAAAAGACAAGACAGATGGTGACGTCACACGGGCAAGCACACACACGCGTGTGCACGGACGTGTACACACACTATGCGTGGACAACTTTATGTGGGCAAGAATGCACACACATGTGCACGAATGTGTGCACACACTACACATGGACAACTTTACATGGGCAAGCACACACACAGGTGTGCATGAACGTGTACACACACACACACACACACACACACACACACTATACATTATATGTCACCACTGAACAGAGAAAACTGCTGCAGGCCAGCGAGGGTCTTCAGTCCCTAGATCCCCCCTAACAAGGAGCCCCTTCCTTCTCTCTCCTGCAGATTCTGTTGGCTGATTTCATGTAAGAGTTTAGCTGTCTTCTCTGGGATATATCACTCAAGTCAAAGCAACAGAAGTTCAACACTTTAAAAAAAACCAAAAAACTCCAACTCTTGTGGGAGAGTTTTAAGCTGGTTTATCACATTTTATTTGTACATTTAAAAATTCATTTTAAAAGCCATGTGCCAACCTCTCCTCTCCTGTTTCCAAGGGCAGACCTCCGCCGCCTCTTCACTCTCCTGCCAACCCGGGAGGGGCAGAGAAGGAAGTGAAGGGTAGGGAGACGTCCTGCCGAACTTTCACCAGACTGCCGACACCCTGATGGACATCCTGTGTGGCATGAGGGGACGTAAACAACCCCTGAAGGTTTCCGAGGGCTGGGCCTCTGTCCAAGTGTGACGGGACGTTTCCTGCAGACTCTCAGCACAGGAAGTCCTGGGGAGGAGCCCAGGACCAGAACAATCTCTACGTATTAAGTACAGTCTGAAGGAGTCTGAGAGAACCAAGAGGCCGTGACTCCACATGTGCACTGCCCCCATTCTGGAGCATTCGGCTATAGGATGTCTCGGAGACGGTGAATTATTTGCAAAGTCCAAAGTCAGTGGTCTGATTTCATCCATACACAGAGAGGATTTCTTGGAGACTTACAGGAGCCATAGGGGGTTATTTCGTTTCATGGGGGGCACCCAAGGATGGACCAAGAGGGGCTGTGGGGAGGAGCCTTATGCCCATTAGGCATGATATCACCACCTCAGAGACTTTCCACGGCTTGGGAGCCCCTCCCCACCCCAGGGCTGCCAAGGCCGTCAAAGCTCCCCCTGTGGTTAGTCCCAGAGAGTGCTGCACAGGGGATCTTTGAAGGGCCTGAGTCAGCACCTCTATATCCCTCCTTACTGACGAGTTCTCTTAATGAAACCCAAGGAGCCAATTCTGACCCACCCAGGAAAACCAACTCTCTCTGACTCTCCAGTGAGAACACGTGCCCTCCGGCAAACAACAACAAAATTATTCCAAGGCATACATGCTATACATTATATGTCACCACTGAACAGAGAAAACTGCTGCAGGCCAGCGAGGGTCTTCAGTCCCTAGATCCCCCCTAACAAGGAGCCCCTTCCTTCTCTCTCCTGCAGATTCTGTTGGCTGATTTCATGTAAGAGTTTAGCTGTCTTCTCTGGGATATATCACTCAAGTCAAAGCAACAGAAGTTCAACACTTTAAAAAAAACCAAAAAACTCCAACTCTTGTGGGAGAGTTTTAAGCTGGTTTATCACATTTTATTTGTACATTTAAAAATTCATTTTAAAAGCCATGTGCCAACCTCTCCTCTCCTGTTTCCAAGGGCAGACCTTCACCGCCTCTTCACTCTCCTGCCAACCCGGGAGGGGCAGAGAAGGAAGTGAAGGGTAGGGAGACGTCCTGCCGAACTTTCACCAGACTGCCGACACCCTGATGGACATCCTGTGTGGCATGAGGGGACGTAAACAACCCCTGAAGGTTTCCGAGGGCTGGGCCTCTGTCCAAGTGTGACGGGACGTTTCCTGCAGACTCTCAGCACAGGAAGTCCTGGGGAGGAGCCCAGGACCAGAACAATCTCTACGTATTAAGTACAGTCTGAAGGAGTCTGAGAGAACCAAGAGGCCGTGACTCCACATGTGCACTGCCCCCATTCTGGAGCATTCGGCTATAGGATGTCTCGGAGACGGTGAATTATTTGCAAAGTCCAAAGTCAGTGGTCTGATTTCATCCATACACAGAGAGGATTTCTTGGAGACTTACAGGAGCCATAGGGGGTTATTTCGTTTCATGGGGGGCACCCAAGGATGGACCAAGAGGGGCTGTGGGGAGGAGCCTTATGCCCATTAGGCATGATATCACCACCTCAGAGACTTTCCACGGCTTGGGAGCCCCTCCCCACCCCAGGGCTGCCAAGGCCGTCAAAGCTCCCCCTGTGGTTAGTCCCAGAGAGTGCTGCACAGGGGATCTTTGAAGGGCCTGAGTCAGCACCTCTATATCCCTCCTTACTGACGAGTTCTCTTAATGAAACCCAAGGAGCCAATTCTGACCCACCCAGGAAAACCAACTCTCTCTGACTCTCCAGTGAGAACACGTGCCCTCCGGCAAACAACAACAAAATTATTCCAAGGCATACATGCAGCTTAGCACCACTGCACTGGCCGCACAAAGTGCAGCACCACAAAAATCAGGGCATTTATCTCTGTTGAAAAGTAACACTCTGTGTCGGACTTCTGGTCTACCCTGGTGGAAGCAATCGCACAGCTGCTAGTCGGCTGCTGCACTTCCCCGGTTCACGGTGCCGCTGCAGCCATTTCCGTTGCCCTGCTTTTCCGTACGAACTGCTGTCAACGGTATCTCACAAACCAAAAAATGATTTGCTACTGCGTTAATAATCGTTAGGAATAATTTCTAACTGGCAAGGAGATTACGTCTGTAACTCCCACTGAAGGAAACATGGCTTTGAAGGCACGTGCAGGAGACCGTGGACAGCATAGCTTAATTCTAGGCGGGGTTCCTTTCTCTTTAATATCCTCTCCTCTCTGGAATGTTCCTACTAGAGACCTCACAGCACCAGTGCAATAATGACAATGCCTTTCATTTCCTCATTAGTCCCCAGTGGCTCCAAATTGCCAGTCCTAGCTGGGGAAGAGGCAAAGGAATGAAAATAAACGACTTCCCAAGGGCAGAGCCAACCCACTGAAGGCCACCTGTTGGCACCTTGGTTTTGACAATAATCACTTGTAGAGGTCTCTCTGATACCATAGAGGAAGAGAATGGAGCCAGGAGGGATATGCACCATGCATGGCTGTGGCGTGGGCCCCCTGTGAGGACCTCTGTATTAGCGATTGCTTTTGACATTCACAACCACCTGCGAGGGAAGAACCGCCACACCTCTAAAGGCTGGAGGAGCAGGGCTTACATCAGAACTTGTCAGAGTCACAGGATGAGCAGCGCCATCGCCCTGACTCTGGCTGAGAAAGCGGCAGAGCTGTATTTAGAGTGGCACAGTTCTTCTTGGTTAGAAATGGACCTACAAAACTCTAGAATTGACCAAATATGAAAACTTCAGTGAACAACCCCCTTGAGTTTTGTTGCCCTTGAAATATTAGATCGTTGATTTTACTTGGCTGGCAGTATAACTAACTGAGCAAATAAATTACTTTGTCAAGATTTGGGCCACAGTCCCATGTCACCTTATTTCAGTCCCATCTGGTGAGGGAGTGGGGGAGGGGTCGTAGGGATGAGGGGAGAGGACCAGACATAGACGATTTCGCACCACAAAGACTCCTTGGACTAAAATTTGGACGTGTGAGAACACGTCTGAATGGCTGCACTTGGTTCCTGTCCACATTGTGCTTCTGTAAGGGATAGACCTGCTATCACGTCAGGTCTGTTTTAGTATAAGCTTGCTTGCTTTCCTTCCTTCCTTCTTTCTATCTTTCTTTTGTTCTTTTTTTAGAGAGATTTTTGCTATAGGGTGGGTACATTCACCAGAGTGACAAAGAGAGACAAAGAGATAGAAAGTGAGAAATCAGGAGGGATGGCCACACCACAATCCCCTCTCCTCCCTTCTCTTAGGATTTGGGGCACACACATGTGCTGGGAGTGAGTCTTAAGATGCCAGGTATGGGACTCGAACCATAGTCAACTCCATGGGAGTCCAGTGATGTAACCATTACACCATCTGTTGGTCCCATTTATTTATCTTCAGTTGTCACTAACTAATAGAACAGAGTACAGAGGGAAGCAGAAATAGTTAGATTAATGGGTGGGGGGGAAGGAAAGGTCATCTTACATAGAAATCAAGTAGAACAGAAAAGTAGCTTGTTTGTTCAGGGTATAAGGAATTGGAAACGAAGACGTAAACCGTGGTAAAGACCAGTTGTCTGTTGACTATTGTTTAGTACAAGGAGATATTTACATAGAAGGAAGCCTCCCTTCAACGAATGGACACGACTGCCATGTAGAGGTCTTCTTTATGTAAAAGACATGATCTGAAGAGAGGCCCTATTTCCTTCCTCATACACCAAGTCTAATACCTGATTGAAGAAAGTGGCTGGGGGACCCCGACTCCACCCTCATAATGCTAGCACCTGGCCCAGCCTCCTGCTTCCTGGCCTCCTTTCCTTTGGTTTCCTCTCGGCCTCCCAGTCTCCCTCCCTCCCTCCCTCCCCCCTTCCCTCTTTCCTTCCCTCCCTAGGTGCCTTCTCGGCCATTATACATATTAGGTTGTGGAAAAGTCATGACATATTTTTTCTACACAAAACTGTGTCATGGCTTCTCTGACAACCCAGGAGAACAGACATCGAGTCAGGACGGACTGATGAAATCGGTGTCTTCAGAGAGGTTGCATCTGGGCAGTCAATAAAGGGATGGAGTCTTTATCAAGGAGTACTTTTTTGGTTTTGTTTAAGGTTGTCACCATAGGGCACATGCACTGGCTGGAGAGAGACAGAGAGATGGAAATTGGGAAATCTCCTCTTCCCCAGGGGGCCAATGGCCATGCAGCAATCCCTTCTGCTCCATTCTCCTCCTTGGGCACGCATGAAGATGTGTCCAGTATGATTTTCAAACTAGGCCCAGAACCGTAGTGGCTATGTGGGAGGCAGCCCGTAGCCACTATGCACCTGCTGGCTCCTGTCATGAGTATTTTAGAGAGGCTGTACTCCCCACTGCATTTTACAATGAGCCTGGATTCGTTCAACATAAAAAAGTTAAAAACACATGATATTCAAATAAATATATCAGAAGACATCAGTACTTAAGGAATTTTTTCATGACACATTTCATTACCAATTAAAAAGCTTTCACAGATTAATATTTTTCAGGCAGAATCTTATTTTTTTGATTTCTAGTAGCCTTTCTTTAAAGAGAGATTACTTTTGTTATAGGGTGTGTGTGCTTGCTGGAGAGACAGAGAGAGACAGAGGCAGAAAACAAGAAATCACCCCCCAGGGGGAACGGCTACACCTCAGCTCCTTCTGCTCCAGTCTCCTCATGGGATGGGATTTTGGGCGCGCACACGCGTGCACACACACACACACACACACACACACACGCCTGACATAAGTTTCAAGTTGCTGAATCCAGGACTTGAAGTATGGTTGACTACATGGGAGTCCAGTGACGTAACCATTATGCCATCTGCTGGTCCCTAATCCCTAATATTCTGTGACTAATTTCACCCCCGAAGTACTTCATCTAACAAAACAGAGTCACAGCGGAAGGCCATTGGTGACTCCGGTGGAACACACCCTGGTTGGGCTCTGTTCGGTTCTATGGAAGTGCTTAGCGTTCCACCATCCCACCGCGGACAGAGCTGTGCCCTGTAATCACCCCAAAGGACATCTGATTCCATAATGTATTCGCCAACTGTGCGTAATTTACATAATGTTTTACAAGTGCCATTACTATGCAGATGGCAGGCAGAGGAAGCTGTGGCCTAGAAACGCAGGCAAAGTCCCTCGAGAGCAACATCCAGGTGTCCTGGCTGTCTCCCTGAAAGGCCTGTCGGGTCACCCAGGACTCACTCCTGGGGCTCCGGGAGTGTGAGGGGCGGCGTTCCCCATCTGCAGCTCCACCTCAGCACACTGTCAGTGCAAGCCCGATAATCAGGACGAGGGGGACATTCTTCCTCTAGCTCTGAGTTCCCACGATGCTAGGAAACCTGTCAAAACCAGCACCAGAGGCGAGGGGTGAAGTTGCCACACGTGTGTCCTTCAGGCACGTAATTACCATAAAATAAAGGCCCGGGCAACATGACGACACACTAACCAGGTAACTCAGCCTTTCCTTTCCCCAACATCACCATTCTAGAAAGGGACAGGAAATGACACTTGACGACGGGAGGAACACGTGTCCTCCTCACTACAGCGTCTCTGTACGTGTGACGTGTCCTCACTACAGCGTCTCTGTACGTGTGTGACATGTCCTCACTACGGCGTCTCTGTACGTGTGTGACGTGTCCTCACTACAGC
>NW_006159550.1:6287114-6319295 GCF_000334495.1 Tupaia belangeri chinensis | reverse complement strand
CTACAGCGTCTTGTACGTGTGTCGTGTTGTCCCCACAACGGCGCCTCACGTGTTGGGTGTCGTCTCCTCACTACGGCGTCTCTGTACGTGTGACGTGTCCTCACTACGGCGTCTCCGTACGTGTGACGTGTCCTCACTAGAGCGTCTCTGTACGTGTGTGACGTGTCCTCACTACAGCGTCTCTGTACCTGTGTGACGTGTCCTTACTCCAGCGTCTCTGTACATGTGTCGTGTCCTCACTACGGCGTCTCCATATGTGTGTGACGTGTCCTCACTACAGCGTCTCTGTACGTGTGTCACGTGTCCTCACTACAGCGTCTCTGTACCTGTGTGACGTGTCCGACGGCTAGGAGACTGGTGACTGCTCCCACAGCGACTGCCACTCAGCTCCCAGTCCTAGCAAGGAGGTCATTATACCCCTGGAGCATGAGGAGACAGGCCCAGACGCGGGGGAACCCTGGCTAGGCCACGCTGCAGGAAAGGCGTCAACTCCCCTCAAGGGGAGGTCCCCTGAGCCACGCCTGCATTACCGACTCCCTTCCAGCTGCTCTGCGGGAAGAGAAATGCTTCGGTGACTGGTAGCACCTGACCAGGTGGCCCTGTAGTGAGTGAGGGGCAGGCATTCCGGAAGGATCAAAGAGAGAAACGGACACGTTTCCTGTACGCACAAGGCCGGGGTGCGAGTTTCTCACCCCGTGGGAAAGGGGCCGTGGTGTGCACGATGGGACTTTCTCCCACGGACGAGTGCCATTTCTCTCAGGTTTCGATGAAAGAACGGGGGCAAAGGGGCACGGATCTGGAGTCCGTGTGAAGGTCAAAGCGTGGAGTCTTACGTGAAGGTCATTCACACTGACGGTGTTCACACCCGGACCAGTCTGGTGCATCTGAGGAGGGCTGCAGAGCGACTTCCAAATCAAACAGCACTTGGGGGATAACGAGAAACCTTAACGATTATTAACTCCGTTAGAACCTTCTTATTATGCTCGTACTCACTTGAGTTCATTAAGGATTCAAACTCTTCAAAAGAAATACTAATAAAAGGCCCTAAACTTAGTACGAAAGAGTTTAAGAAACTGTGAGGCATAGAAATATTCTTCCTCTCTATCAGAAAAAGTTCGGATAGCAAGCTGTCTACCTCTATCTGAAGCATAAAAGCAGCTAAGTGACAAGTTAATTAAAGTGAATGTTGTGGAGCCCAAATCACACTTTCTCTTCATGAAACTCCTACCATCACCTTGGGTTACTTTCAAACCCTCCTGCAGAACCCCTGACCTCATCTCCAGCGACACGCTCCTCTCCACCTCATCGACCCCTGCCACCATCACCCCAGGAACTGAGACTATCAGTAAGATGCATTACTCTCAGAATGAATAAATTCCAACACGCCAGTTTCCAAAGCCAGCCTCCTCTCCCAGTTCCTTAACCAGTTCAAGCAGCGTA
Organism: Tupaia belangeri chinensis; assembly: GCF_000334495.1. Lineage (NCBI taxonomy): Eukaryota > Metazoa > Chordata > Mammalia > Scandentia > Tupaiidae > Tupaia > Tupaia belangeri. The sequence continues at coordinate 6,317,855 of NW_006159550.1, read as the reverse complement.
GCTGCCGCAGTTCTCCAGCCTCAAATTCGGGACAGCGGACGGCACAACGGTTACATTGCTGGACCCCCAGGGAGTCGACAGCAGTGTGAGTCCCAGACCGAGCAACAAAACTCACTCTGGGCACGAGTGCGTGCGTGCCCAATATCCCAAGAGGAGAATGAAGGAGAAGGGACTGTGGCAAGGCCATCCCTCCTGGGGGGTGACTTCTGGGGGGTGTTTCTCTGTCTATCCCGAAGCCAACAAAATAGACTAGGAGGAAGTTCACTATCTGGCCATTGTGGGGCAGAAAATATGGTGCATCAGCTGCATCTATGAGTCGGACTTGTCAGAATTGAAAGAAGATCTGGTAACAAATCAGGAATCACATAGACTCTGAACATGCATCTGTTTGCTCTTAGAAAAGGCCTCCCACTCACGGACACCACTGGTTACAGAGCATCAGGCAGCCCGAGCATGCATGTGACATGAACACGTGTCTGGGACTGAGCACATATGTGACATGAACACACGTTTGGAACCAAACATGTGTGTGACACGAGCACACATCTGGGACCGAGCACACATGTGACATGAGCACATATCTGGGACTGAGCACACATGTGACATGAGCACACATCTGGGACTGAGCATGTGTGTGACATGAGCACACATCTAGGACCGAGCACACGTGTGACATGAGCACACATCTAGGACCAAGCACGTGTGTGATATGAGCACGCATCTGGGACCTCAACGCTCTGGAGGCCAGCACTCTGATCGAAGGGTGCCAAGGTGCTCCACCAACTGCCAAGTGAAAAATCAGTATGAAAAAGATCACGCAGGCCACCATGTATGTGCCGAGCATCCCACTACTTTTCAGGACAGTCTGCTGGATGCAGGTACAGCAATGAACAAGGTATCTACACACACGTGCATGAAAGACCGACAGAAGTGCAAAGTACATCTGCAATGGCTACTGGGGTGACCTTCCTTCCTTCCTCCCTTCCTCTCTTTTTCTCTCTCCCTTTCTCTTTCTTTTTTTTCTTTCTCAATTTGCCCGAGGGCATATGTGCTTGCCGGAGACACAGAGAGAAAAGGTGAGAAAGCCTGTCCCATGGGGAATGGTCATGCTGCAATCCCTCCTCCTCCACCTCTTCCCCGACTGGGATTTGGGGCACGCACACACATGTGCCTGGTGTGTTTTTCAAGCATCTAGGTCTGGGCATCACAGTGCGTAGTTGGCCATGTGGGATTCAACTCCTTAATTGAAAGGCCATTGGCTGGCCCTATTTTATACTTCATTTTATACTTCATTTTCTGGCTATTTTACTATATTTAGGTATATATCTCATTAACAGAAAAAAAGAAGAAGAAACGAAACAAAGCCTTAAGGAAAATGTGAAAAGGGAGGTAATTTCAGCATGGCTGAATGCAGGTCACCCATTCCATGACACTCGCCGAAGTCCACGTGGCCCATCCCTTCCCGAGACGGGCCGTGGGTGTGCAGCCCCAGAGTCACGGTGAGCCCTGCCCCAGTCCCCCTCTTGGGAAAGTGTTCTTAGCAAGTGTGGGAAGCTGCGCACCAGCGAGTCTGCCGAGGTTTCTCAGAGAGCAAACAATTACCATGATTGGTTCCCTTCCAAAAACCTGACCTTCGAAACCTTGCTCTGATTGGCCACTAGAATCCCTCAAATTTGCATATCCGGCACCTCATGATTGGTCCAAAAGCAACCAATCATAACCCACCGTTAACAACCAATCAGGGCCCACCGTTTACAACCAATCACAGTCCTCCGTTTACAACCAATCACGACCCACCGTTTACAACCCACCAGAGTGTATATAACCACGATGCCTGGCCCACAGTAGCCAGACGATACAGACAACCGAGGAGACGACACAGACGACCGAGAAGAGGACGACGACGACCAAGACGACGACAACGACCAGGACGACGACAACTGAAGAGCCTGAAGAGCTGAAACACCGCGCAGTCTCCAGACGACCCTGAAGATCCTGAAGAGCTGACACTGCATCATCTCCAGACGACTTGGGAGACCCTGAAGAGTTGTAACACTACATCGTCTCCGGAAGCTGTGACACCGCGTCGTCTCCGTGCTGCTCACAGTAGACGACGCGACCCTTAAGAGCTGTGACACTGCATCGTCTCTGTGCTGCTCACGGTAGACGACGACCCTTAAGAGTTGTGACACTGCGTCGTCTCTGTGCTGTACCGTGCTGCCCACAATAAACAGACGACACTGTCGTCTCCGTGCTGTAACACTAGGCTGCTTGCCCGGGCTCTCACTCCTTCACTCAGGAAACCCGTTCGGCTGTCCCCCTGGGTCGGGACAAGCAAGGACAGGGATGCTGCTCAAGAGGCCCCCCTGAGTTGCTCTAGGAAATCCCTCACCAGCTCTGGCAATTACCCGTTAGTAGTGGCGGGTTATCTTGACCACCGAGACAATGTCATAGCTGGGAGCAGCCAGCCTACATGACACCTGTTTCCCATGTAAAACCGCAGGGAAGACCCACGCCAGCTTCTTGCTGCTGTTGCCAGGAGACCTCAAGGGCCACTCTATAGCAGCAGGTGAATTTTCATGGATATATATGTTAATGTTCATATTTATATCTCAACACATAAATATGAAAATCAATCTCATGAAATAACAAAACTTTTAAGATACAAGAAACTGAGAAATCGACCTAACATACAATCTTCCAGGCCTGCAGACCTGATGATGCAGAACAGTGTCGGGTCACTGGCTGTGAACAAGGTTGGGACCAAAGGGAGATGGTTGCTTGCTGATGCTCACACGGAGGGTTCTTAGAGCCCTGTAGGAGAGCTGGACCCCACGGACCACAACGATGCCCATCCCGCCATCATCACCAAATTACTTGTAGGCATAAAGCTAGTTGACACAATTTAATTATAAAGTAGCAAATTTGATTTAAGCAACAACACTATACCTGAAACATAAAAGTGTTACTGACTTCATTTTTTTAAGAGAGATTTTTGCTATAGAGTGAGTGTGCTCACCAGAGAGACAGAGAGATAAGAAAACAGAAGCGAGAAATCATCCTTCCAGGAGCGATGGCCACACTGCAATCCCTTCTCCTCTATTCTCTTCTTGGGATCCTGGGCACTCATGCACATGTGCCCAGTGTGAGTTTTAAGCTGCCAGTTCTGGGACTTGAACCATGGTCGACTAGATGGGAGTCCAGCGACGTAACCATTATGCCATTTGCTAGACCCCTGACTTCATTTTAAGTGCCGGGTGGAGGGTATCTACAGTGGCGTAGCAGTGCAGCCCCTCTGTGAGCTAGCCCATGTGGGAAGGTTCTGCGTTTGCGCCCAGAGACCTCTCTAAGCACGCCAGACACACACACACGTGTGCATGATCCCAGGCAGACTGAAGCTGGGCGTGGACAGAGCATCAAGACCCTGTTGGGGCGCTCTCGCTCTCTCTCTTATGGAGAAACTAAATAAATAAACATCAACGCCAGAGGCAACTGGTGAGACTGGTTGTCCCTAAATGCCTGGCCCCTATACAAGAATCAAGGCTGTGCCCCGACCATCCTGCCATGACCTCCCAGGCAACCGGAGACCACAGGACACGCCATCCCTCCTGCTATCCCACTGCTGCCCTGGGGACGCCTCTCTGGTGGGAACAGCGCCACTCCTATCCTTCACCACCTGGAGCTGCAGGAACCTCCTCTCCTTCACCCCCTGGTCTGGCCACTGGGCCCTCCTCTTCCCCCTGGATCTGACTGGGGAGGAGAGGATACACGTAAGAGCTTGTTCTGTTCACATCTTGCAAGGTCTTTCTCTAAGACTGCCCACATGTAGTCAGAGGGCAAAGAGCCTGCTTCTAGATCCAAACCACGGGGTTAGAAAGCTGATCCTCAGACCCAGAAAGTAGAACCAAATTTTTCTTCATCACTGCCCAGCCTCCTTCGACAGGGCAGAAATCCAGAACCGGAGTACCCAACAGCTGAGTCGTTCTAGAAGAGACTGTCACGGTGGAGGTTCTCAGATCGTGCCCCAGGGGCACCGCCAACAGGGGCCCACCTTGGCGATGCCTCACGCCTCTTAGCACTCCTTGAGCTGCACTTACTTCAACCTAAGGATTCTTAGTTCAGCCTTCAAGAGAATCACCTCAAATGAGAAGGATCTCTAACTGTCTACTAAAAGTTCATGAAACAATGGCTCTCAGTTACCAACCTGACTAGAATGCTCCTACTGGCTCTCAAAAATTAGGAATTAGAAGAATTTTGAAATCTAATTGTGCATTGTACTCTATTTTGCTCTGTTTTACTGGCACACACTGAAAATTTTATATATGAAGTTACTCCAATTTCACCCTCTTTAACTTTGAGAACAGAAGTTAATTTGTGTGCTCATTCTGCATATTTATATCTAATCCTAGATTTGCCTGAAAATGTGATTTTTATCAGTTGTCAGGCAACTCAACATGGGATGGCAAGAAGGGTAGAAAATCAAATTACTTTCAAACAAAACTTAAGCTGGCTCCCATCTGGCTCAACTTTAAGCTTAAAATAAATTCAATTTTCTTATCATCACTCCACCCAATCAGACACGGGAGATATTTCTGTAAGGGTGTGGAGACAGCGGTTGCGGGAAGCAGAGAGGAGGCTGCCACGACGTCATTTTGCCTCATCGCCCTCCACCGTGGCGCCGTGTGACAGCAGAGGGCACATGCCAGGGAGGCGTCTCACTCTGCAGCGTTTCGAGGGCCTGCCCCATCTCGCAAGCGCGTGATCAGCGGCCTCAAGGAAGAAGTAGGCTGAGACAGACTCACGGAGATGTGGTGTCCTTATTTTTTAATTTCCCCTTATGTTTAACGATAGGAAACATGTGAGTGTGGAGGAGAGACAGACAGGAAGTGCCCCCGGCGGGGTCTCATCACGCTGTGACTCGGCCTCTCCAGCCCTCTGGCTCCTCAGGGTCTTGGTTGCCCTGGTGCGTTTTCAAGTTGATCTGGGGATCTGAACCCATTGGCCACGTGGCCTGCAGCACTGCAGTGCAGTCGACTATGACTGGGCCTATTCCTCATTTCTTTTCCTTCTTTCTTTCTTTCTTTCTTTTCCTTTTTCTTTTTTTTTTTTTTTTTCAAGAGAGATTTTTGGTGTAGGATGTGTGCACTTGCCAAAGAGACAGAGAGACAGAAAGTGAGAAATCACCCCCTGGGAGGATGGCCATGCTGCAGTCCCTTCTCCTCCATTCTCCTCTCGGGATTTTGGACACACACACACACGCACACACACACACAGCATGTGTTTTAAGCTACCAGGTCTGGGACTTGAACTGTGGTCAACTATGTGGGAGTCTGGCGATGTAACCACTATGCCACCTGCTAGTCTCCTATTCCTTATTTCTTCTTCATGCGTAGTAGAAGGTTAAGACGTGCAGAAGTTCTTATTTGTCAACTTGGTCTGTTCACTAAAAATCAAACCCCTTCTTGTTTTTCATTTTCAGGGAAATACTCTTTGCTCAACAGCTTCAATTGAAAATAGAATATAAGTTAAGAAGGAGCATAAAGAAAACTCCACTGCTCACCTTCAGATTGTCTTCCCCAGAGCAGTGAAGCCGGGCCCGAGAACAGGGTCTACGCCACAGTCAGGGCTCAATAGGGCTGACCCTAAGAATTCCGGAACTTGGGTGCCCGGAGGGAGACAGGAGGGAGACAAGGCCACGTCCTCTGAGTGCTGTGGACATGGCAGAGGCTCTGCAGAGGTGAGCTGGACTGCAGTGGGCTGTGGGGCCCTGCCGGCTCAGCCGAGGGCCCCACGACGACCAGGACTGCAAGGGCGGGGCTGAGAAGCAGCCAGGGAGAGGAAGCATCAGCAGCAGAGGCAGAAACGAGGTGGCTCGACTCGGTGAGGGGCCAGATGGGCTCCAGCGACACCGTGTGAGCTGGCTGGGGCCACTGGTTTACATGGTGGTGGTTGTCGTTAGTTGTATCAGAAAGTTAAGTCAGAAAAGCAGAGAGGCCAGATTAGGGAGTCTTTCGAGGCTGGAAGCAGTGTCTCCAGACCTAGCTGGAGGGGAGAGAATGACGCTTCCTTATTAGCCAGGACCCCAAGTGGCTTCCTCATGCCCCCCCCCATTCCTCTACCCCCACGACTGCGTGAGAGCGGAGGAAAGAGGGCGTTTGGCACTTGGCCAGCCACTTCTCCTGGAGTTTAGAAACAGGGCTCTCTCGTGACGGCAGCCAATGGTTTTCATTTGGAAATATGTTGAACGGAGTACGCCCTCTCAGGTAAAACGCAAATGAAGGAGAAAGGCAAAGGCAGTTTCAGCTCCAGTCCGGGGAGGGCTGCACAGCCTGTCTGGCAGCCACAAGGACAGACATGGTCCTCTTACCTAACGACAAGGCTTGTGCTCCCTCTCAGGTGCATGGAGGAACTGTCACGTGGGCAGTTCTCACTTTCTAATCTATAAAGAAGCCCTTCCAAGGGAAAGGAGCCGGCGGTTCAAGGGTGGTAGTAAGAGCCAGCAGCGGAGCCAGCAGGAAAGCTGAGAGCAAACCAGGCGGATGGACGGGTGGTGGCCGGCCCCAGTGGACGGGTGGTGACCGACAATGCTGGACGGGTGGTGGCCGGCCCCGCTGGATCACTGAGTGGCGGCCAACACACTCCTTCAGACAAGCCCTGATAGAACCAAACACGTCCGAATAAAACGTGCCACCCTAGATTTATGTGGAAACAGACAATGTTCCATGAGCAAGTAATTTCAAGGTGGATTGCTTTATGATGGGGCGAGGGTGGGTTCAACCTTCCAGCCGTGACCTACAGCACAGAACACATTTTGTGCGGAGTCCCAGATGAATGTGGACGCGATTAAATGGAACATTTGCCTTTGCTACTTGGGAAGCACTTGGAAAACTATTTTATTCCATTTTAAAAACATGATTCAAAATTCTGTAAAATGATTTTGTGAACCCCCTGAGTCACTTCCCACAAGTACTTTGAGAGAGTCATCCATTCGACTGCCTCCCTCCAGTTAACTTTCCCCCCCTATTTTTCGGGACAAAATGACAACATCCACGTTTCACATACTATTCAAAATTGGAAATCGAATGACTCAGGTCCTAACTCGTGAGGAATACTCAGAACTGATAGGGATTACAGAATTCTCTTAGGCATAAACACAGGCGATGCGCTGGCACAGGCTCTGGTGAGACAGGGGAGGAGCCGAGAGAGGGATTCTCAGGGAAGCAGCCCTGGCTGAGCCAGGGGGCTTGATGCACTTAGTTTTGGGTTGTTTTTAGATTTGTTTCCCTTATGATCTGAAAGTTGTACCTTCGGGGCCAGCAGGTGGTATGGTGGTTAACGTGCTGGACTCCCACACAGCTGACCACAGTATGAGTCCTAGGCCTGGAGGCTTGAAAATCACACCAGGCAATGTGCACACCTCAAATCCCAAAAGGGGAATGGAGGAGAAGGGATTGCAGTGTGGTCATCTACCTGGGAGTGATTCCTCACTTCCCCCTGTCTGCCCCTCTCTGAGAGGCTTTTGCACCCGACGGCAAAAACCTTCGGGGAAAAAAAAAAATTAAGAAAAAGAAAATGGAACCCTCCAGCCAGCCAACATGGCTGTGTCACTGGCTAGGATTCTGTTTCTCAGGGCTTTGTGCCCACCTCACTCGCTGAGAACAAGACCATGGGTCCTGCTGGAGACCGCCTATCCGGGACAGGTCCCTTGCTGGCATCTGCCCTCCCTCTGACTGCTAAGGACATACCACCCGGCTGCCATCTGCCCTGCGCCAGCCCCTGGCCAGCCAGATCCCAGGGTCATTGCTGTTGGTGCGGTGACAAACCACATCTGTGGGGCCCCAGCTGTGTCAGACACTGCGGCCAAGACCCTCCCACTGTCTTCTCACTGCTTGACCTGACTGGGAGGCTTTACTGACCATCAACTGTCCGACGATGGCCCCAGAGACAAGGCATTCTACGGGGCACGAGTACTCACCAGAGAGGGGCAGAGGAAAGAAGGGACCGTGAGAAATCGTTCTGCCCCGAGGGAGGGATGGCACGCCACAGTCCCTTCTCTCTCCTCTCCCTGAGATTTCGGGTATGCAAGCACACGTGTGTGGTGTGTGCTTTAAGTTGCCAGGTCCGGGACTTGAACCACACAGTTGGCCATGTGGGATCCAGCTGCCTTAACCTCCATGTTGCCTGCTGGTCCTAGGATTCTATTTTCTGACAAAACTATCTTTCATCCAGTTCAAAAAGTTCATGGAAAGTAATGCGTTATGAACAAACTCCCATGGATTTAAAAACTATTTTGCACCAAAATAAACCCATACTTTAATGTCATTTTCCACCAAGTTTCTGAAGTCCTCTCTTAACTTTGCCCTTGGATCACAAGACTGCTGAACAGGGTGTAGAGGCTTTGGCTTGCCTAGGGGTAAGTTATGTAAGGGAGTACAAAGGCTTAAACCTTCAGGCCACTTGACACAAATCTGAGCTTCCAAGAGTTAATTCTCAGGGAGCAGTCACAGGGAATGACAAGGCTGTCCATCGTGGGGCTATTTCTCAGTAAAAAACGGAACCATCCTGCACTCAGAGTCTAGTCAAATCAATTACGGTTCGTCCACACAACGAGACAATGCAATACGAGCAGCCGCTGCACGATGATGTAATTATACCTGCGTCGTGGAAACGTAGCAGCAATGCGTCATGTCTATAGGATAGATATTTTAAATAGTATAGTTTAATCCTATCTTAATACCAGAAAAGTATACAAAAGTATATACCAATCGATCTTTTAATTTCTTCCACGAGTAACAGAGACAGGGAGACAGAGACAGAGAGTGCTGCCCACAGGGCCCTGACGCTACAGTCCAGCCGGGTGTTGTTCAGTGCCCATCACGGCCTGGTGCAGCTGGGAGGTCTCTGGGACACGAACCCAAACCTTCACATGCGGGACAGCCTTGCAGAGTGCCACAGTCACTGCCGTGGCACTGTCCAGCCCCGTATTCCCATCTGTGCATCGTTGGGAAAGTCCTGATGCAGCTCTGTGTAGAAAAACACGCCTGCGTAGGAAAACACGCCTGCGTAGGAAAACACGCCTGCGTAGGAAAACACGCCTGCGTAGGAAAACACGCCTGCATAGGAGAACACGCCTGCATAGGAAAAGACACCTGCGTAGGAAAACACGCCTCCATAGGGAAACACGCCTGCATAGGAAAACACGCCTGCATAGGAGAACACGCCTGCATAGGAAAAGACACCTGCGTAGGAAAACACGCCTGCATAGGGAAACACGCCTGCATAGGAAAACAGGCCTGCATAGGAAAACACGCCTGCATAGGAAAACACGCCTGCGTAGGAAAAGACACCTGCGTAGGAAAAGACACCTGCGTAGGAAAACACGCCTGCATAGGGAAACACGCCTGTGTAGGAAAACACACCTGCATAGGAAAACACGCCTGCATAGGAAAACACGTCTGCATAGGAAAACACGCCTGCATAGGAAAACACGCCTGCATAGGAAAACACGCCTGCGTAGGAAAACACGCCATGACTCTTCCCAGCGCCCAGTATCTTGGTGGCAGAACAATGGACGCTTATTATTTCTCTCTCTGCATTTAAACTTCTGAGCAGTGAGTACACACCTTCTAACCTGCCCCCACAGTCTCATTTCCACGTTCAAGAAAGGCACCCGTTCTTCACTCCCTCGTTCAGTTAGTCTTCATTTACTGACAGGCTTACCCTGTGCCCCAATCCTCCCGTCTGAGCTCCCTGCTAGGACAGGGCGTGTCACCTCGCTCTGCATTTCCCGACAAGCCCTGGCTTTGCAGTGCAGGCCAGCCCCAAGTTCACAGCCATCCTGTCTTGGCATCCCTGGCCTTTAGAGTGGGTCTTGACTCAGGTCACCCCTGTGGCCCCAGCTAGAGAGCAGCTGTTGGCTGTGGGCACCACCAAGCCTGGGCCCCAAACAACTCTTCCAAACTGTAAGTCATGTCACGTCAGGGGCCTGCTCAACCTGCCCAGTGGCTTCTCCGCCCACCCAGAATGAAAGCCCGTGTGCTGCCAGGGCCTCTGGAAGCCTGCGCGACCTCTGGCCTGCCAACCCGCCTTCTCTCTCACCAGTCTCCTCCTGGGTCTCTCGGCTCCCGCCACACTGGCCTGCGTGATCTCCTTTTCCGAACACTCCTGCCTCGAGGCCTTCACGCTGGCTGTTCCCTCTCTTCAGAAGCCCCTGGCCCCTGTGTTACGGGGGCCCCGCCATCACTCCATTCTCAGTTGGGATCCACCTCCCCTCAGAGAGACCGTCCGGCTGCTCCTTTTCCTGTGTGCGTTCCCTGTCATGCTCTCCCCACAGGACGCGCTTCCTCACTGTGTGCTGTGTGTGTCCTCTAACTGACACACGTGATCCTTACGGGGAAGACGGCATCTGCTCAGCTCACGGTGGCAGCCCCGCCACTACCCATGACACCTAGCCGCCGAGCGAATGCTCACAAGCAGCTTCGTGTAAACGAACATCCGAGCCCTGTGAACGCCCGACGCCAGGAGACCTGCTCGCGCCCCAGATGCAATACTGTGTACGCTCGTGTTCACAAAGCGACACGTCCACCAAATGGAGTACTACTCAACTATGAAATGTTTAAATAAACTGCAAAGGAATACATTGTCTGAGAGGAAAGAGGTCCACGACACGCCGAGGGAAAATAACCAGGTTACAAAATAATGCGCATCATGCTGGCTGCTTTGTAAAACGAAATCAAATAGGAAATGTGTTAAAGCATATGCATGAAGGGAATTCCTGATCCAAAACCAAACAAAACCATGATTACAGCAGTGAGCCCGGGATGCCTAACATGTGAGGTTTCACATCAATGGCAGGGAGCAGCAGCAGGGATAGCTCTGGTCTGGGCCAGCCGCGGGGGAGGCTGGTCTGTGCATCTAGGTAGGATTCGTGCGGACTGCAGTGGAAAGCAACTCCTCAAACTATTAAGGAGCTGATAAAAGCCGACGAACCGTTGGAGCCCTGCTCCTCGGGATAGGCATGACTTGCAGAAATGTTAACAGCATTCGGATTTAGGCTTAGTGCTTCCTCCAAGGCTCAGGGTTATTCAACTCTCCTGCTTCCACGTAAAGATGGGCTGGGCTGTGGCACAGGCCCTGGCCAGCCCATGGGCAGCCGGCGTGGAAAGGACCACTGGCCTAGCCCAGAGCGTGTCAGGTGGGGAGACAGAGAGAAACCAGTGGGGCCAGAAAGGAGGAAGGGGAATGCTTTCTGGCACTCCCTATTTCTGTGCAGGTGAAACTCAGATTTAATTCCTCTCAAAGACTCTTGGCTAGCAGTAAAGTTGATATTTTAAGGCAGGAAAACATGGAAAGTGAGAGAAGCATATGTTACGAAATTCTCTGTTCCAAAGGTGAGAGCTGGGCCAGCCCTGTGGCCGAGGTGTTGAGGGAGCCGGATTCCACGTGGCTGACCATGGCATAGACTCCTGCCCTGGAAGGGAGTACTGATGCCAGATGTGTGTGCACGTGCACACATGCGTGTGTGCATCCAAAATCCCAACAGGGTGGAGAAATGAAAGGACAGGGATTGCAACGTGACCATGCCCCATTGCAGGCACGGGGCTGTTCCTGCTCCTTCTGTCTCTGTCTCTCTCTGCTGAGCGTATGTGCCCTCTGGCAATTAAAAAAAGAAGGAAGGGTGCCAAGGTGAGAGCAGACACTGTCCCAGAGCCGTGCTGCCCAGCTGTTGATCTTTAGCAGCACTCACACCAAGGCCGGAGGGCATGACCTCAACTCTCTTGCGTGGAACCCATCGGCCAGTCTACAACCGGTTAGACATGCCCGTGACCAGGCACAGGTGATGGCCAGTTTCATGGGGAGAATCATGGTACTGGCTGCATTTCAGAAAATCTCTGAACCACAGCGGCTTTGGGGCTGGCGCCACCTGGGCAATCGCAGAATATTCTCCCAGAGGGACCCAGGACCTCACAGACACTTGTCTAGAGGGGGTGGGGAGAAGTCTAGAATGAGAATCCAAGTCTCTGGAGCCTTTACCACTCCATAAAGATGAACTACGGTCAGAATTTCCACGGCAGGGCAGGTCCAAACTGGGGAGAGGCCCATCGGGCGGCCTGGAAATTGAGCGGTCTGAGAAGCGCCTGCCGGAATCCACACTTCACAGATACTCCCTAGTGGGTCTGTGTGCAACCCAGTCCAGGAGCCACTGCGCTAAGTTACCCGAGACAGGCGACCAGAGAAACCCAAGGATTTCTATGAAAAAGAAAAAACTGCAAGTCATTCTCCTGACTCTCTGAGAAACTACATGGAAATATGCAATCATCAAGCACAAAATAGCTTCTCCGGGGGGAGGGGGTATGATTCACACTTCTAAAGATGCTCAGGCCACAGCTGCAGTCTGGTATGGCCAAGCTCTCGGGAAGCTGGATTCAGGGAAGCCTCCTTGGGCTTGTTGCTGGGATCCAGAACCGTACCCTGCTCCCTACAAGCAGGCCAGAGAGGTCTCTCTGGAAGGCAAGAAGCCAGAGAGACGGGGGCTGGCTGGCACTGGCCTGCAGGGAGCTGTACCTGAGAGCCTGGCTCCGAGACTAGGCAGCAGCACAGTGGCCTGGCTCCCTCTACGTCCTAGCGGCCGGGCGCACCTGCCTCCTGGGGAGGAGGCGCCTTTGCAGAAGTGCTGTGTACCAGCTGTCTGCGTCCTCTCTGGAGGCCCGCCCCAACGGGAGGCCACATCTATGCCAGTTAAAGTCAAACCCTATTTCCCATAGCAAGGAGGTAGGTAGGCAAAAAAGACACAAGGCCAGAGCTGTCTGCGGGCAGAGGGGCCTACAGTAACGGAGACAGCCACTGAGAACAGATCCAGCCTCCTTCCTGGGGAAGCACACTGTGGGTATCTTCTAATTCAGACTCAGCCTCCGTGGGCCTTCTCCTCCTCCAAGTTTCCCTGGGGAGGAGGAGGAGGCAGAGGGATGCAGAGAAGCCCTCTGGTATAACTCATCCTCACTCATTTTAGAAGAAAAAGCAATGCATTTGGGAGGTTTCAGGGTAAAATGCAAAGTTCATAAAAAATGTATTGATGTGTGAAGACTATTTCTGGAAGTGACCCTGAAGCAAACAGAAAGCCACCATGTTTATGCAACAAATGCTTATTAAATGTAGACTACACGGAAGGTCCTGGCAGGACGTTAGGATGGAAGGTGCGTTCCTCAAGGAGCCCGCCGTTGAGAGGAAGGCTGGGCATTAGACGAACACAATGAAGGCGTGGGCGGTGCTGCACAGCACTTAGGGGCACGCGGCCGCCAGCGGGCTGCATCTCTCGTCCGTCTGCCCCCCGTCTCCTCAAGCCCTCGAGTCTCAGGGCCTCATTTCTCCATGGGGATGCTGCAGAGCCGGCCAGTAACGTGCTCAGTGTGGACCTCGGGAACTGCTGTTTAGAAAGCATCCAATAAATAGCAGGACTGCTTTGCTTTATTTTGTTTTGTTTTTAAAATTCTTCCTATTCTCTTTAAATCAGCTAGTGGTTTGCGACTGAAGCCCCAGTGCCTGGGGCCGGGAGACCTGACTGCCATCTCCTCCCTGACCCACTCCCACCACTGCCAAGGGTCCACGCCCGAAGGCGGCAGGTTAAGGTAGGGAAGTACAAGGCCTTCTGGAGAGTTCTGCCCTCTGTGGCCCCCCAGCCACTCATTCTCCCTGGGAGAAAGCTGAGACTGAGAGGAGTGTCTGAGAGAAGTGAATTAGAGACTTCAGCTGTGAGCATGCTTCTGTTTTGTCTTGTTTGGGTTTTGTTATTTGTTTGTTTGACTTGTTATGTTTTAGTTTTAAAGCTACAGGTTAGGGCTAGTATGTGGCATGGTGGTTAAGGCAGTGGACTTCCACCTGGCAGACGGCAGTTCAAGTCCTGGACCTGGTGGCTTGCTTTCTCACTTTTTCTTTCTCTGTATTTCTGTTTCTCTGTTTCTCTGTCATGAGCACACATGTCCTATAGTCAATTAAAAAAAAAAAAAGAAAGATAATAATAAATAAAATACATATTTCTAAAAAAAAAAAAAAAAGGCCCCATTGGTTAGCATTTTAAAACCATCCCAGGGCAGGCTGAGACGGTTTCTGTGGTAAGAACCTCTTTCGGTGACCTTATCCTTTCTTCCATCGGTTTGAATCTTCCGGTGCCTGCTGGTACTTGCCCTCTGATTCGAGCTGCCTTCCACGTCAGTGTCCTACTTACCACTCACGGGCCGTGGACTGGCACTGTGGTCCTGCAGTAATGGCAACGGTGATTATCACGCGGGAAGAGACTGAGCACAAGCCCGGGTTTAGAGGAGACTGGCGTGCCTGAGGCTGGGGAGGGCGGTCTATGTCCTTTATATTTCTGGAGTGAGACTAGTGATGCTGGCACTGGGGTATCCTGACATCTGAGGCTTCACAGACGTTCATGCAAACGGCCTCCTTTGTCAGCGGGGATGCTGCTACTCTTGGATTTTTATTTTGTAGTGTTTCTCCTTCTATAAGAAGCAAATGTTCTGAACTTCTAGTTCTTCGTGTATCTAACCACTGGATTTTAGGCGAGCCACATGCACAGTGCTGTAAAAGACCAGAGGGAAGGTGGATCTGAGCTTCACCCATGCCCGGGCTCTGTGCACAGCACCCCTGACCTGGTGGGGAGACTCGGGCAGCCCAGAGGCTGTGGCAGCCCTCCACGGTGAGCAGAGGCGCCGAGCTCAGGGCTCAGAAGAACACGCCTTCCACGGTGGTCCTCACGCCACGGCAGCTGAGCCCCTTCCTTCTCTGTGGCCCCAGGGGTGCCTTCTGCAAGGCTGGGCTCCCAGCATCCTGTTCTCTCGAAGGCATTGGAAGCCAGAGTTAACCATGGTGGTTAAAGCACCTGGATCCCACATGGCCAACTATGTGGTTTGAGTCACTGACCCGGACTTGAAAAACATGCCAGGTGTATGTTTGTGCATGCCCAAAATCCCAAAGAGGGAGAAATGGAGGAGAAGGGATTGAGGTGTGACGATTCCCCATGGGAGGTGCTTTCCTGCTTTTCCTCCCTCTCCCTGTCTTTCTCTGGCAAAGCACACATGCCCTCTGACAAAATTTTAAAAAGACGGAGAGGAAAAAACAAATGTTTAAAATACTTATTTTGAATTTTTTCTTTAAGTCATGTTTTTAATAAAGATTTTTTGTGGTAATAAGAAACATATTTTTCAACAAAACATGACAATATGTGTGGATGTGGAGCGAGAATAAGTAATAAAGCAAAATGTTAACATAATAGGTGAGCCTGGGTTAAAGGTAAATGTGAATGAGCTCTTCGGACTTTATGGCCAGAAATGATTTTTTGGGGGCTGGCAGGTGGTGTGGTGGTGAAGGTGCTGCACTCCCACATAGCTGACCACAATTCGAGTCCTGGACCTGGCAGCTTGCTTTCTTACTTTCTCTCTCTCTCTTCTTGCTGTCTCTTCTGGTGAGCACTTGTGCCCTATAGCGAATTAAATAATGATAATGATAAAGAAATAATTCTTTTAAAAAGTTTTTGCAAAAAAAGAAATACATATTTATTCTTATTCTTTTTCCATTGCTACGGTTTATAAATTCTTTCTCACAAATTCTTGCCTCATTTTTCAAATGAGCGCTAGACTTGTTCCGTGAAGTTTCTGCCATGACGCCCATGAACTGGTTCACTGGACGCGTGGTAAGCCTGGACACTAACTTGGAGTAACTTACGCTTCTTCACCATGCTAATGCGCTCCTACTAGGAATAAAGCATTTTGCTTGTTTATTTAATTGAAATTTCTATTGTATATTTTAGGAAAGTTTTATAGTTTTGTTCACCAAAGTTCAAGATGTGTTCCAGTTCCATTGGGATTAGCTCCGAGGCAGTTTACATCTTCAGTGCTACTGCTAAAATAATCCTTTTCTTCCATTTCATAATTAACTAATTACCGCTGACACGTGGGAGAGCTACTAAGTTTTGTTTACTCCCATCTAGCCGCTCCTCTAAATTACATTCATCCTAACAGCTTTTCCTTTGTTTTGTTTTTCCCCCTAAGGGTTTCTAGATAGAAAGCCTTATTGTCTATAATTTAAAATACTTTATTTCTATCAGTGAACTCTACTTCTATTTGCTTATTCCAGATCAAGAGGAAATAATAACAGCAAATACCAACAGCTTATAGTGCCCTGCTCTAGTTCCGGTTTTTAATGTAAAAGCTGTTTTCCTCATTTTAAGGATGATGTTGGCTTGTTGCTTTACAGTAGTTTTTTAAAGAATTATTTATTTAACTTTACTGATGTAATTACTTATTTTTTTAATTTGACCTAAGAGAGACAGAGTGAGAGAGAGGGGGAGAGGGAAATAGAGAGATAGTGAGATAGTGAGAGAGAGAAAGAGAGTGAGAAAGCAAGCTGCCAGGTCTGGGACTTGAATCACAGTCGGCCATGTGGGAGCCCAGCGCCCTTAACCACCACACCATGTGCTGGCCTGTAGCTTTGTTAATGATAATAAAAATATCCATTATCTTTAACAAACGATAGCAAATATTATCAAATACTATTTTGGCATCATTGCATGGAAATTTACATTGGCACTTGGATTTCACATTGCACTTACTCATGTGAGCAGAGCGCTGATCTGTGCTCTGTCATGGAGCTCCTTTTGTTTTTCTGGGCCAAACAAATATTTGAGCCAAATTCACGGCTTACTACGAGCAAGTAGAAGAGCTTCTATAACATGCACCTGCAAACACCTGTCTGTCATATTTTTTTCTTCTATTTGCCCTTGTTTTTATCATTTATTATTATTAGTTTTTATCATCTTCAAGCCTTCCTATAAAACACGTAGACTTTTAGGAGAAATGGGGGCAGAAATTAAAAGGAAAAAAAAGACAAGAGTTAATAAACAGTGGAAGTTTAACAAGACAGACAGGACAGCATGCTACAGGAATTTCAAAAAGTGTAGGATGGCCCCCATAGCTGAGAGAGGGCAAATCGGGGCAGTCACCCTAAGCTGACATTGGAGAGGAACTGGAAGAGAGTGTGTGTGTATGCGTGTGTGTGTGTGTGTGTGTGTGTGCGCGCGCGCGCGCGTGCACCAGACAGGGGTTCCCTGCATAGCAGTCCTCCTGCCTCTGCCTCCCAAGCAGCTGGAACCACAGGTGCCAACCACCATGCAAGCTTTTTAGGGTCGGCTGGGAATGAACCCAGTCGGCCGAGCAGCAGCGCCCTGCCGAGTTCCTGGGGCTGGGCCGGGAAGTTTCTACCTGGCAGCAGGAGACAGTGAGAGTCTGCATCCTTGCAACACGTCTGTATCTCTCCTGTTAGGCCGAGCGAATCTGCAAGGCTCATCTCTCCACGTATAACCCACCCTCTGTAAGAGACAGGAGGCACAGATGCTGCTTGGAGCCGGCTACGTATGCTTTCAGAAATAATGTAGAGGAGAAAGTCCTAAAAACTTCTAGGATAAATATATTTTGCCCATTTATACTTGAGATGTGCTCAATACAGTCTGCTTTTAAACTGCTATGCTTAATTTCAAGCAGCCATCACTTCTTGTCTTTGCATGTCACTGTGCTGCTCACAGAAATACCTGAGGTGGGGCCTTTACAAAGGAAAGAGAGGTCTAGTCACAAAACTCGTGATTTGGGGAGATGGCCAATCGAGGGCAGCATGGGAGGGTGGAAGGCAGAACTCGGAGCAGGGCAGAGCAGAGCTGGTCTGTATCCAGGGACTTCTGCCTGCCCCACTTCCTCCTCACACACAGGCCAGAACCCAACCACCAATCCCTCGGGGCCCTACCCTAGGACATCAGCACCCCCAAAGGCCCGCCCTGGACACCATGAAGGAATTAACTTTCATTTAACACCCTTACAACACGATCAAGTCCCAGCCCATGAATTTTTAGGGGACATCCCAATTCAAAACACAAACTTTTGTTCAAGCATGAACGCGTTCACGGCGGAGATGGACAGTCCAGCACAATGTCCAAGACACCTACGAGCACTGCCTTCTGGGACACAACCGCAGAGCTGCCTGTCGTTACAGGGCCACGGAGCGCACAGGGCTGGCTCTGCTCCGAGACACGCCTCACCGCTCAGGCTGTGCATTCCACAGTCGACGTTATTTCCTGCCCAAACAGAGCACTTCACAGTCCCCAAATATGTCCCCTGCGTGTCCTTACCCGAGTCTCAGAAGAGGGGGATGATGAGGTCAGGACAGCGATACAGATGGGGAGACTGAGGGGCAATCCTAAGATGAACCATCGTGGCCAAAGCCCACACGTCACTCCTGCCCATGGCTCAGGCTTCTGATCCGAATGCCAGTCCTGCATGGGGTCCTCCTGCCTGTGAGGACACTGAGAAACCCGGCTGCCGACTTCATACTCTTCCAAACCACCACCTCCCAAAGACTCCCTCTACGAGGATTTCCATACTCCCTCCTACGAGGATTTCCACTCAGGCCAGAGGTAGAGGTAACCTTCGAAAGCCAGATCCAGGCTTCAGAGCATCTGGTTTCCCTGACTACTCTCCACTGAGGGAGAGACAGAACAGGAAAGCACAAGAGAATATAAAACTTCGAGGCAGAAACGAGATCCGAGTCTTCCACCTCTTTGGAACCAGGGCCTGAGCTACCATAATATTAGGAGAGAAAAGGTCCTTAGTACCTTAATTGTCAAAGCCCATTTTCCCCAGCTTTCTTTAGCCAGAATGTTCTGACAGAGAACGGAAGTGATGGATGGCACTTCTCGAGGCACGGAAGCACCGGCGTCCCGGGGTAAGTGTCTATTCTAATTGCTGCGGCACTGCAGAGTCCTTCAGAGTGCCCAGCTGTTACGGTTACCTGCTAAAACAGGTGTCTGGGTGATGAATTGCACGAGGGGCTCCGCTCAGCACCACGTGTGCGTTCTCATAAATATCACAGCGGAAGACAAAGGAAGGAAATGGGAAACATTTTCCCAGTGTGCACTGGAGGCTCTTTCTCCTTTATCTTTTCAACAGAGAAGTAGTTATGACATTTTAATCTAATTACAAGTGGCCAAACAGGTGGACGTGGAAGAACTAGTTCAGAGAAATCGAAAGGTTTCAGTCACAAATGGACGTCCACTCTGCTTCTCAAATACACCGAGAACAGCCCACTGTGAAAGTGATACGGAGGAAGTGCAGATATCCATTTGCTAAAAGGAAGGAATACGGTGGCCCTGGCTTCTCGGTGAGGAGAAAGAAACGCATTATAATCAAACCCCAATTTCCATTTTCCTGCAACCTTTGATACTGCTACTTTAAAGAAAGAGTGCACGTCCCCAATTTCCAGTGAAGACAAAATGACAGAGGGATGTAATCTAACTTGAATTTGTTATAGTTTCCTGTATCAGCAGAGAAAGTGCAGAAAAGGCTTTCAAAGTAGAGAAATAGAATTAAGAGTTCCAAGTGGTTATTTTCTCCACTGTAGCAGAACTCCAGTTCTGTAGCTCCCAGTACCGTGCAGTCATGAGCTCGGGGGGGGCTGGTCTCAACTCCAGGCGAGGTGGTGGGTATAACTGGCATGTCCTCTGGGTGGCCCCACCCCATGAACGATGGCTGAGTGGGCACAGGCCACGGTATCAATCAATGAGACAGGAGAGAAAGTTTGCAGAAAGGCTTCTGGAAACACTTGCACATGACTGAGAGAGATCCATGAAGAGATGGCCCTTGTTCCTCTCCGCCTGTGGAAGCAGCCGCCATCTTGCTACCAGCAGAACAGAAGGACGGAAAGAAGTCAGTCCTTGACGGTCCTGCTGCACGCTCACGGTCACTGGCCCGTGGCCCTCTGGACTCTCGGCTTACGCAGTGTGTGCTATTCTTGCATAGGCCGCTTTGAGCTGGGATTTCTCTTACTTTTAGCTGAGAGCACCTTACCTGGTGTGTTGTCAGGGCCGGGGCTGAGGAGAGGTAAGCTTGTCCCTGGTCCTAGCCCTCACATTATCATGCACACAAGTTCTTGTCCCACTCCCAAAGCAAGACGGTTCTAGAGTTTTACGTTATGCGATGGATGGGACATTTCTTCTTTGAATCCTTCTGTGGTTTCCACTGTCTTTAAGGTAAAGTACTAATTCCTCTGTACAGCAAATGCACATGATCCTACATGAGCTCCCTCTGTCAACATCTCCACTTGTCTGCTCCCTCAAACGCTGTGCTTTAACTGCTTAGAACGAGGATCCTCTGAACCTGCAGGTGTCTTTGCCCACAGTGTCTCCCTGCCGGGAATTTGCAACAGCCGCCCCCACTGCCGACACGGCCATGTCTGCCTGGTTAGTGCTCCTCAGTTTCGTCATCCCTAACACAGGAGTGCCTCCTCTTCCCCAACAGCCCTTCTGGGACTCCCCTTCCCCAGACATGCCCAGCTCCCCACAAACAGAAAGCAACAAATGTTGCCTCCCAGAGACATCAGCAGGGCTTCGATGTAATGTTACACATGGAGAAATGTTTTATAATCCCTTGTTTAGGAGGAGTCTTAGTGTTATCTATGAGCTCCCTGAGGATGGAAATCCTTGTCTTTAGTAACTAGTAAGATCCCGACTCACAGAGAAGCCGTGCTCTACTTACTGAAGAAATGAAGGGATGAATGAGTGGGGAAAGGCACTGCCCCAGGGCTCCCTGGCACTGGAATGTAACTGGGTAAGGTGCTACATATTCCGAAGGTAAGTAACCCATTTGTATTGGAAATAAAACTCTTCACTCATCAACAATTTTTCTTTCTTTTGGGGCCAGCGCTATAATAACAAAAACAACAGCTGCCCCTGCTCTCTGTTAGGAGCTGGATACCTCCTGAAGGACTTCACACTTCAGTGATCCCCTGTGGACTTGTCTGTGTTAAGTGTCCCCTCCTGCAAGGGCATCACCCCACGTACCACCCACTTGCACACAAAGGTCCCTCTGCTTTGAAGACTCAAAGAACGCCCTCTACTGCATTCTTGTTCTTCTACCTGGAGCTGCCAATTGGACAACCCGGACTATGGCACTGCAGGTGCAGAAGTCGACTTTTTCATGATTTTATTTTTTAGAGGTTTTTGCTATAGGGCGCATGCACTCGCCAAAAAGACAGAGAGAGACAGAGAGACAGAAAGCGAGAAATCACCCCCAGAGGGGATGGCCATGCCGCAATCCCTTCTCCTCCATTCTCCTCTCAGGATCTTGGGCACGCATGCACACACGCCGGTGCGAGTTTAAGCCACCAAGTCCAGGACTTGAACCGCAGTTGACTACATGGGAGTCCAGCAACACAGCCATTACGCTAACTACTGGTCCCTTTTTTCATGATTTTTTAAACTAAAACTAAGAGAAAACATGTTTTGCTCACATACGAGCCTTATGAAAATCAGCAGATTAAAAAGAACAATTTTGACTAATTTGTAGAAGTGATGACAAAAAGTTCTCCAGTCCCTCTGCAACAGAAGCTAGAGCTTCCTGCCTCACTCAGCCTGCAGTTTGCTCGAAAAGATAAGATTCCATCACTTGAGAAAGCCGTCCACCTTCCCGCTAAAGCAACACCCAAGATCTCACGTAAGCCTCCCACCAACCCAGTGCAGCAGTGTACACTCTAGATGAGGAATGAGAGCACAGAGGAGGCAGGTATATTCCCAAAGCGTCCAAGTAGTGGCTAGACTGGGGTTCAAAGATGGGCCATTCAGAGGCCAAAACGCCACCGGTCCGCTTTCCTGTCCCTTTCTACACTGGTTTTGGGCAGCAGACACCAGCATGAGCTCTGGGATCTGAGACAGCACGCAGTCAGGAAAAGCCTTCCCTTCATTAATAAACATAGACCGTATTGATCGTGATTAACTCCTGGGGGTGTGACAGACTTCAATTAAATAAACTTGACAAAGTGCTCTGAGAATGTAAACAGACATTATTTTAGGCCACACTATTAGAGAGAACATTTGCCTCTTGCAATGTCAATAATAGGGAAGCAGAAAAATAATACTGTTTTTAAAAAACAATCTTAAAATATCTGGACATAAACATTTGGCATCAGTAATTTAATTGAACATTAATATGTTTGCTTTAGATACCAAAATAAAATTGGTATTTCAGAAGTGAGTTTCCTCAAGAGATTAAAATAAAAATAAAAAGACAAACCACTGCCAGAAAATCGAATCTCTCTACTTTTGTAAATATCTTTTTTGCCATCAGTTAGACTTTTAATTGACTACTTCTTTAGTCTCAGCATTTGCTTCCCGAATTAAAGTGACCATGGTCTTCAAGGTCAATTGTTAATACAAATTTGAAAAGTGCTGAGAGCCATGAATTTAGGAATGGAGAAAATAGACACATACGAACTAAAAGCAGATGCATTTGTATGTGAAACTAACTTTCCTCAAAAGAAATAGACATAGTTCCTTCAACATAAGGATATATTCAGATTTTTTTCATGTTAAGTAACTTATTTAACATGGCAATGAGCAAAATGCAATCCATTAAAAAGCAATTTTCCTCTTACCACAGGGTATTTTATCATTTGATGTCTAGCATTCAATCAGAATGTAGCAATCCTTTAATATTTTATGAGCTGAAAACAACTTGGTTGGGCATGTAGACTTCAGAAACGTGAATGGTTTTTGTAAGCTTTGAAAAATGTCCAGATTGGCCTTTGAAGCTGATGGCAAGCCACAGGTCAAAGTCATAACTTACATGTGGGCTGGCACTGTGGCCTGGTGGTTCAAGCAGCTGGATCCCCCATGGCCAGCTGTGCGGTTCTCAAACCCCAAGGTTTGAGAAACACATCAGGTGTACGGGTGCATGCCCAAAACCCCAAAAAAGGGAGAGATGGAGAAGAAGGAATCCCGGCATGTGCAAACCCATGGGAGGACACTCTCTTGTTCTCTCTGTCTCCTTTCAGTGAGGGCAAACTCCCTCTAGGAAAAAAACACACACACAGACACACACACACACACACACACACACACACACACAGACACACACTGTATTTGTGTGTCTGTTTTTAAGAGAGATTTTTGCCATAGGGCACATGTGCTTGCCAGGAAAACAGAGACAGACAGACAGTAAGCAAGAAATCACCCCCCAGGGGGGATGGCCATGTCACAATCTCTTCTCCTCCATTCTTCATTCTTCTCTTGGGATCTTGGGCATGCATGCACATGTACCCAGCATGTTTTAAGCCGGGTCTGGGACTCAAAGCACAGTTGACTATGTTGGAGTCCAGCAATGTAACTATTATGCCAACTGTTGGTCACCAACACACATTAAATTTTTTAAATTTATTTATTTTTTTTATTATTCATGCATTAGATTGCTATACATCATTTAGATTGTGAATAGACTTTACCCAGCATGATATATACCTCAATCTAGCCCAGTTGAGACCACCACACACATCCTCGTCAACAGATAACAAACCTTATCTGTGTCCCACAAGTGTCTTAACTCTCCATTCCCCCCCAAATTTCCTATGTTCTTTCCCTCCCACACTCTCTTTCTACTTTGTCTCTAGTGTCCATTACAATTTTTAATACTTTTATGTTCTCCAGTCTTTCAGTCTCTACCATAGAGTGTGGACAGTTGGTATATGTTAAATGGAGACATACAATGTCTCTCTTTCATAGCCTGACTTGCCTCACTCAGCAACAAATCTCCCATATTCGTCCAATTTCTATCAAATTCCAGGGCCTTATTAGTTTTTATGACTGAATAGTATTCCATGGAGTATATGTGCCACAGTTTTTCAATCCATTCATCTGTTTGTGGACATTTGGATTGGTTCCATGTCTTAGCAATTGTGAATAATGCTGCAATGAAAATAGTTGTGCAAGCACTTTTCTGACTGAGTGCTCTCCTGTCCTTTGGGTAGATACCCAGGAGTGGAATTGCTGGATCATATGATAGTTTTATTTGAAGGTCTTTGAGGATTTGCTAAAGCCACCCTGTACAAGAAGACTGGAGTAGGTGGCATCTCACTTCCTGACCCCAAAATATATTACAAAGCTGTGATTATCAAGACAGCATGGTACTGGCACAAAAATAGACGAGGACCAATGGAACACAGTAGAGACCCTAGAAATAACCCCCAAAACATACAGCCAACTCATCTTTGACAAAGGGTACCAGTCAATCCAGTGGGAAAAGGGAAACCTCTTTAGCAAATTGTATTGGAAAAACTGGGTATCCACCTGCAGAAAGATGAATCTGAACCCCTATCTGTCACCATTAACAAAAGTCAACTCAAAGTGGATCAAAGATCTAAACCTAAGACTGCAAACTATAAAACTACTGGTGGAAAACACCGGAGAAACTCTGGGAGACATTGGGGTAGGCAAAGACCTCTTAAGCAAGACCCCCAAAGCACAGGCAATTATAACCCCTATTAGAGAGGAGGAATGACATCAGATTAAGGAGTTTATGCACAGCAAAGGACACTGTAATTAGTGTGAATCGACAACCCTTGGAATGGGAGAGAATTTTTGTTAACTGTGCCACATATTAAATTTAAAACTATCAAAACATTTTTAAAAATATAATTTAGAACAGAAAATGGGTGTTTATTTTAAAATACAGTAACATAACCCATGGCTAAATTTATCAGTCCTAGCTGCTCTTACACTTTCTCAACTGTCAGCAGTTTTGTGCTCCTGGGGGCAGGGCCATATCTGGTTCACCTTTCCGCCCAAAGCACTCATCATGGCTCCTGGGAAATGCAAGTGCTCAAAACCTTTCATTGAACCAGTGAATGAACATATTTGTCATCTTAGATGGACAGGAACTGCCCTGACAACGCCAGGCTCCCGTCACTCAATGTCAGTTCTGCTGCAGAATTCTGGCCTGACTGGGTGCTGAGGGAGCTGTGCAGCAGGTGAGGGCCTTCTCTCCACTAGAAAACAGAAGGTAAAACAGTCAAAGTGAAAAAAAAAATCTGTGGCTCCTCCCAGGATTGCTGAAGAGCTGGCCCTCATCTCCATTCTGTTATCTCAGTCCATAAAAATGGGGTTCTGTGCAGCTCCTGGATGGACTACCAGATCCTCAAAAGGTCAGCATGGCCACTGTACCCATGTAGGTCAGACCTGACCCAACTCCCTGCTGTGCACCTACCTCATTCCCCAGCACAGAGCAGACCCTCCCCAAATGAGGACTGCTGCGCAGGTTCTGTCCTGCGGCTCCCCTCTGACCTCCCTGTGAGGCCCCATGGACTTGGATGCCAGTCCACCTCTGGCGTGCCTGCCTGCCTGAGTTTTCCCTGCCTGTGCACACCCCAGAACTTGGCCAACTTCTCCAAGTGAGTCTCTCCAGGCTCTTATCTGCTCCCAAGGGGGTTCTCTCACTAATCCCACTGCAATTTCCAAACAAACACAACTGCTCAGGTTGTCACCCAAATACTAGCACTCTATTCCTAGAGGGACAGTGTGGGGCTGGAGGAGCCCCTCTGCACCCAGAGCTCTCGTCCCATGCTGCGTCACTGGTGTGCACTGCCTTTAGATGACGGACACTTTGGTCGGGCAAAGGACAAGAGCCGAAAACCAGGTATGGCACGTCAGGGCACCGAGAGTCGGTCTGCGGCTGCCATGGAGAAGAGAGGGCACAGCCGCGGCACGTCATTGGGAAGGGTGGAAAGGAAGGGACAAGGAGAGGGTGAGGGCGGGGGACAATAATTCAGATGCAGAAATACCAGCCTTGCAAAACACTCCTCTTGTTTACTGACACTCTCAGGTGGCCTCCACATGCGTTTTAGCAAGTGACTTTCGACAACTTCCTCCATGAAATGGAGAGAAACAAGAAGTAGCCAGAGTTACCAGGTGGAGGAATCTGGCAGGGGCTGTTTGATTTAGGAGTTACAGTCTCAAGCTGAATAAACAGGAAACATTGCTGCGGACTGAAATAGCAACGCTAGTCTCATCGGGGAGTAGGAAGGAAAACTTAAGTCAAGAGTCCATGGAAGACCCAGCCATGGTGGTGTGTGGTGCTAAGATGCTGTGTCGCATAGGCTGGGATCACAGGTTCAATTCCCACTTCAGCTTAAAGGCTGGGCACAGTAGTGGGTACCTGGACCCCCAGCGACTCAGGAAGGCTGCGACAAGAGGACCCTGAGCTCGCAGTTGGCCTGGGGTGACACAGTAAGCCCCAGTCTGAAAGAGCCAGGTGTAGTGGGGCCCTCCCGGAGCCCTCGCTGGGAGGCTGAGGTAAGAGGATCTTGACAGGGATCTTTAAACAATAAATAGAAAGATCCACGCAAACCGAAGTGTGTGTGTGTGTGTGTGTGTGTGTGTGTGTGTGTGTGTGTGTGGTTTTTTATTGTTTTATTTTTCTAGATGGGATCTCTCTGTATTGTGATCCGTTTGCCTCAGCCTGACTCCAGGCCTGTGCACCCTGCCTGTGGAACCAGACCCTGGCTCCCACGTGGCTTGAGCCTGTGGACAGCAGAAGCAGCGCTCTCTACCACAGCTGGGCCGAAACGGAAATCTCACATTTGGTGAGCAGCGAGCCAGAGTAGATGCACAGAGCCCTTGCGGGTTCGGCTGCTGTCATTCTAGTGCACAAATGCCGACCGGAGCTCCAGGGCAAGGGCACTCATGGCAGCTTCATGTCACTGTCCCCTTCACTCGACCTCACCGGGGGGCTTCCAGGTCTCCTGTCTGTTTCCTCCTTTCCGAGCACTAACTTTCCTGGGTTATCCCAGCAGCACGTCCAGCGCCGCTCCACAGGAAGCATAGCTCATTTCCCATTCAGTCATCGGATCCCTTCCCATGAATCATTTCAGAACATTATTTTAAGCTCTTGGGAAGTAACCGAATAGTAATGCTTTCACAATAAGACCAAAACCCCCACCATTTTTCCAGGATAAATAGCCTTCTTTGACGCTCATGTTCTTAAGCGTACGAGGGAAGATTTACAGGTGAGCCAGCTCTAGGACATGGCAGGAAAAGAAGCCAGGCCCTTCAGCAGCTCGGCCCAGATATCAGTGGGGCAGATTAAATCATGCCCCGTGGACCAAAGCCAAGTTACACCAATGAGCACAGGCAAGGAATCACCGTCCTCTCCTCTTCTGGGTATCCTCTCGTAAATTTCGTAATAGAAGGAAGAAAAGAGCACAGAGTATATCAGGGACCACATTTTTCATTTCAGCTCCCCATTTCTTCAATAATGACTTCATTCTCAGAGGTAGCGCAGCAACAGAATCACTGGGAGCAAGAGAATTTCATTAAGGTCCTCAATTTTTCTTCATAGAGATAAATTATTTTGAAAGAAAGAAAAGAATAGGATCTACTGGTAGGTTATAAACTGGGATGGTAGAAAGGAAAGCCATAGATCACTTGCCTAAGCAGAGGCCAGGCTGTCTTAAGACAGACTCATTTTCATGTCTGAAACTCAAGCCACAGTATCTGCAGATTTCTGCATTCCTAGAGGTTTTAATGACGTTCATTTTCAAAGCAGCCATGCAGCAAAACATTGGAAACTTGAACCAAAGACCACTGAGTCCACAGTGAGGCCTGTGTGAGGCTCTAGACTCTCCAGGAGCTCTTGCAGGGGAAGGCGTCTGACTCCGGAGCTGCCCCCACTGAGCTTCCCGCCCCCGGAAACGCTACTTACGCAGCTCGCCGACCTTCAGGATCTCACACAGCATCTTGGTCAGCTCTATACTGCTGCGGCCAAAGGGGCATTCGTGCTTATCTTCCCGGCTACTGTTCTCAAGCACAATCTGTGGTGGGAAACGGAACACGTCAGGGAGGGAATCCACCTGCTGGAACATCAAGAACACTGGCTCCACTCTAACAAAGAGACCGAATCCAGATCTGTAAATGAAGACCCCTGGGACCAGGATTAAGTAGTAAGCGAAATACCTAAGGCCCAAATCCTCATGTTCCCAGGTCTCCTACAACCCTCCTCAAACCTGTAAGGAGGTTGTTTACTTTTTGGTTTTGACGTACAAAGAAGAACCCACGAGAACTTTCCAAAAAGAATATATAGAGACTTTCTACTTAAGTAACAGGACTGCTCTCTTGTCCTCCCAGCACTGTCTTCCTACATTCTCTTCAGGGAGCACAGATCCTGGGCTGGTGGTTCCTTCTTGGAAAGAGCTGGCTGGAAATTCCACCTAAATTCCTTCTCCTGCCAAGTAGGGAGGCCATTGCTGAAGTCTCAGAAAGGCCCCTTGTGTCTTCCATCTCTCCATGATCTGTCTGAGCACAAGAGTCCTCTTAGACTTGGCCGAGTCACCGTCTTCCCCCCAAGCCAGTCCTTTCTGGCTCTAACTGGGAATTCCAGTTTGGGAAAGCAGGAGTGGAGTGGGAGGAACTGGATTCCCACTGATCTGTGAATCTTGTTTCTCTTTTAACATTTTAGTATCTGACACTCAGATCAAGGGGCTTCCTTGATGGATGATGGGGAAACAAACTGAACAGAAGATAAAGGAAAGGAGACAGGTAGCTTCCAGCAGGCTCCTCCGCCAGCTCCCAGCCCAGGCCCTTGCATCTCACATTAACACACTATTAACATTTCATGAGCGCATCAATAATTAATGGGGACGTGATCTACATACACAGTAGATGGAATTACTGTGGCCAATAAATGCTCAGAAACATTTCCAAGGCACAGTTTAGTAGCAGGCTCTAAATTAAGTAGTGATTTAAGTAATCAATATGTAAATCAGCTTGGAGAAGCTCTTCTCTGTTCTTTAATGCACCATCCATCTTACCATATTTACCTACCAGAAGAGAAAGAAACCCTCCTTGACTGGCTTCTGAAGTCAACGCAGACACAAATATTTAAACTCACTTGTACAAGTTTTAAGGTCAGCATTCTTACAGGAATATTTTGGAAAAGACTCTAGCTTTGAATGCTGCTTATTAGATATTACTGTCATGATAATTCTTTTTCAAAATTTTCTTTCTTTCTCTCATGAAAAAGAGAGATAAACAGGTGGACAGAGAGATAGGCACCCCCAACCGGGTCTTCATGCCAGCCCAGGCGGCCAGACCACGGACACCCGTGCATACACCTGGTGTGCACGGAGAGTTCCCGGGACACAGAGGCAGCACCTTCCCATGAGGGCCCGTCACCACACTGCTGAGCCACACAACTCAGCGAGAAAGGTAAGTCATCAGCACACAGGTTTTGCTTTTGTTTTTATTCACGCTGACATGGCTGTATTCAATCCTGACATCCCGGCGTTAACCATATCCACCTGAGATACTTAGAGAGGCTTCATTTGGAAATAGCAAGACATGTTTTCATCTTTAATTTTCTCACTCTTCAGTTTGCAGTGCAAACATGCCAGAAGAGAGATCACAATGAATGAAGTAGTAAAACCTGCAGTGATCGCTTACCTTCTAACGGGCCATACACCAAAAGAAGAAAAAAAAAACAAAGAATTGGGCTGTTGGAAAAGTCATGACACAGTTTTGCATAGAAAAACACAGAAAAATACATCATGACTTTTCAGCTGACCCAATACAAACTGGTTATCTGTGCAATTGTAAATGTAAATTTTAATGTCTTATGGATTAAAGGGCATATTTACATGTTCTCTATCAGCTGGTTCCAACAAGTCCACAGAACTGACAAGGCAGCTCTTGTTACTGTCTTACGAACATTGACACAGAGACAACTTGCTTAGGTCCTAGCTAGCCGATGTTGGTCCCGAAGTTCAACACTCAAGGTTTTCAGTGACCACACCTCTTTCTGCCCCTTTATAGTTTACAATTTGACTTCACAAAATATTGCCAGGAAACCCAATGGATGTCATGTCTACGATGGCCATGGGAACTTTCGTCAATTTCCCGTCTCCCTGAAGCACGTCTGTAGATCCCAGACTCTGCTGGACAAAGCTCTACGGTTCTCTCGCATCTCATTCATCCTCTGAAGATTGACAGTTCCCCAGGGTGAGTGACCAAAGCTGCTGGAAGACCCCACAGGTGGTATTTCCATGAGTTCTGGCCTCCACACCGAATGCTCTGGGTTTCTTTTCTTTCTCCCCTTGTGCAAATCAGGACTCTACTTACCCTGAGCATGAGGACTCAGTGCTGAGAAAGGGCCAGCCATGCTCACGAACCCATCCCATTTCTGGCTCCAGGGACCTCCCTTGCCCTCTCCCCTCAGCACACGGCTGACATACTCGGCTGCTGTCTCTCACATGCCCTCTCCCCTTCTTTGTTGATGCTCTCCCCTTTGGGGCAGGTCTGATCCTTTCTGCACCTCTTGTAGCCAGCCCTGAGCAAGCCTTGAGGCCTTCCGCCATCCCCTCATTTGATGGGATCTCCTCTCCACTCAATCTTTCCATGTTGCTGTGACTCTAACCTAGGGTCTGACAAAGGACAGTGGTCTCCTCGCAGGTCACTGAGGACAGGGCCAGAAGTCAGACTGTGCTCTGTGCAGAGAAGGGAAGGCTCAGGATCTGCATCATCTTGATTCTGACACCAAGCTGCTTCAGAAGCACCACCAGGGACAGACTCGGGACAAAGCTGCCATGACTGGAATGGCTCTGCAGAGGCATCGCATCTCTGTGAGATGTGGTGACAGACTAACACCCCTTCAAGGGACTGGGGAGCAGATCAACTCGCATGGCGAAGGCAAAGCGCCTACAAAGGTTTCCCGGAGTTGTGTCTATGACCCCTTACTGCCTGCTCTCTTCCAAGACTGGAGTGGCCCTTGGCCAACATTTCACGTATCACTTCTACCAGCAACTAGGCCAAAATCTTGTGCAGCAGGACTGCTTCTCTGACTGTGGGTCTCGCGAGCCAATGAAAGCCAGTCAGAGGCCTCCTCATTG
>NW_006159550.1:6284106-6287095 GCF_000334495.1 Tupaia belangeri chinensis | reverse complement strand
AGGAGAGGCACAGAGAGAGCTAAGGCAGCGTCCTCCCCGACCCATACCAGAAACGCAGGACAGTAAGTCTCATGAGCTCACATTCAGTCAGGGATCCCCTACAGGAAGACAAGATGGTTCAAGTGGAGAGAATGAACAAGATCCTGAAAACAAGGCCCTTCATGGCAGAACGATTCTGATGACACAGTCTCAACGCTGAACAGCTCCAGCCATGGGACACTGTCTTTAAGGCCTTGTCAGCCTCACCAGCCTATCTCTTGACCCATTAGAGAGAAATGCCAATCTTCTACCATGTGAAACCAACAAACCGAAAGCCTTATTTGCATCAGTGAAGTGTCCTTCACACTCTGACAGAAAAGCCACTTCAATTAGTGAGGAGTCGGGGACGCCTAGGGTGCACTTTGGTCCTTAGATCACATCGCTCAGACCCAGATCTTTTCCAGAGTCGAGGAGTGAGCCAGATGCCCCGCCACAGGGAGTCACTTCCGTGTAGACCCCTGGCACCAAAGCTGATGATGACTGGCCTCAAGAAAACCAGAGACAGGCCTTGGGAGAGACACAGGTCTCATGGGGGCAGCACAAGAGGTTAATTGTTGGGGCCAGCAGATGGCCTAGTGGTCATGTTGCTGGACTCTCACATGGCTGACTACAGTTTAAGTCCCAAACCCCGTGGCTTTAAAGTCACACCGGGCACATGTGCATGTATGCCCAAGGTCCTGGGAGGAGAAGGGATTGCATTTTCCTCTCACTGTCTCTTTCTGTCTCTTCCCCCGCAAACCTCACAAGCACACATTCCCTAAGGCAAAAACTTCCTAAAAGACAAGGAGGTTAATTGTGACCATGACTTTCAGCCAAGTCCATGGAATTAAGCGCGCCAAAGCTCTAATATGACTTTAAATGGGCAGAGAAGCTCACTGACGTTACGGAAAGTCTGCCGGGCAGGAAAGCAAGACAGAAGAGATCGAACCACAGGCCGCTCTGCCGATAAGGAACGTGCTTCTTCAAAACAAACACACCTAGAGAAAGGCACTTTAAAGGTTAGGGAAAATGGAGCAAAGAGAAGTAAGCACTGATTTGCAGAGGCCC
The DNA here is from genome assembly GCF_000334495.1 of Tupaia belangeri chinensis. Classification (NCBI taxonomy): domain Eukaryota; kingdom Metazoa; phylum Chordata; class Mammalia; order Scandentia; family Tupaiidae; genus Tupaia; species Tupaia belangeri. The sequence continues at coordinate 6,286,009 of NW_006159550.1, read as the reverse complement.
TGCTTCCCTCTGCCCGAAGGCTTGGTGCTGCCTGTCTCAGCTCACACCCACCCACCACAGATGGCAAGCGCTGCACCTGCCCCACTGTACGGATGGGGAAGGAGGAGGAGAGGTCTGCAATGGCCCCAAGTCACAGTGCGGAAATGGACAGACTCGGCCTGCCCTTCAGTGGCCTGACCTCAGAGCACACACTCTTGGTCACCACTTTCTACCAAGAACGACAACGGTGCGTTAATAAAGCTTTGAGTGGGAGAGGCCTTGACAGGATGCCAGATGAGCGGATAGCTTGTTGGTCTGAGCAACGAACTTCCTCATCTACTTCAGAGTCTACTTTTTGATCATTTTACGCACATTTCTTTCTGTTTCTTTTTTCAGCTTGCAGGTATACATGGTTACCAGAGAGAGACAGAAAAGGAGTCAGGGAGAGGGAGTCAGCACCTCCCCATAGGGCTTGGTCAGGCCACCATCCGTCCCCATGACTCTATGCTGTCGGAACTAGGGGTGCTTGCACATGCACCTGGTGTATTTTTCAAGCTTCCGGGACTGATACTCGAACCACAGTTAGCCATGTAGGATCCAGCTCCCTTCGCCACTAGGCCATGAGGCTGGCCTTTATGCACATTTCTTAACCTCAGTTTTCTTCTTTAAAATAGAGCCAGGAGCCAGCAGGTGGCTTGGTGGTTAAGGTGCTGGACTCCCACATGGCCAACTGCAGTTCGAGCCCCAGATCTATTCTCTTGCTTTCACACTTTCCCTCTCTCTCCCCTCTTTCTGCCTCTCTCTGGTAAGTACATATGCCCTAGAGCAAAATTTAAAAATAATAATAATAAAGAAGAGCCAAGCAGATGTTGTGATGGTTACATCACTGGATTCCCACACGGTCAACTGCAGTTCAAGTCCTAGACCCAGTGTCTTGAAACTCAAGCCAGGCACATGTGTGTGCACACCCAAAATCTTGAGAGGGGACTGGAGAAGGGACTGCGGCATGGCCATCTGCCCTAACGGTGATTTCTTGCTTTCTGTCTCTCCGACAAGTGCATGCATCCTATAGGACAATTCTTCCTTAAGAAGAAGAAAAAGTAATAATAATAAATGAAATTTAATAAATAGAGGCAGTAATGCCACAAGTGGTCCTACATGGTTGTAAAGATCATCTCAGTGCCACACACGGCACAGTACTTGATGGAGATGACCGATGTGAAAATTACCTGGATCTTGTCCTGGGGTGCTACCATTCGCGTTTCTGAAATATCCCTATGACGCTGGGGAAGCTGCTGGAAAAGACACGACAGAAAGAAAAACACGACTTTGCTTGTTGGCCAAGAAAGACTCAGGGGCAATAAATACAATTTCTACTTAGATGGGTTCCTCAAGGCCTTTCAGCATCTCTTTGGGACAGTGGTTCTCGAGCTTTAGTGCACACTCACGTCGAACGGAGGCTTATTGATCACAGACTACTGGGGGCCTCCGCCTAAGTTTAACTTAGTAGATCCGAAGCAGGACCCAAGAAAATAAGAAGGTCAGTAAACCAAACCCGAAGTTCTTCTGAGATTGGGGGGTGGGTTGAGAAAGGGAGTGTTATAAATGTTTGAGAATATGTTAAAATGATTTCTGAAAAAAAAGAAAAAAAGAAAAGGCAACACCTCACCTGCCTTCAGCCTTAAATCAGCCACAGGAAGAAGCAAGAGAGACAGCTGTCCAGGTCCGTCCAGGGCTGAGGGTAACCTCGAGGCTCTGGCCAGCAAGGAGGAAGCCAAGATGGCTTTGGAAGGCTGAGAGTGACCGAGTTCGGACTGTGAGTGTAACTGATCACCAAGAAAAATGACATACAGGACAAAGTTTGTGAAAACTTGAGGAACCGTTTCCAAGAACCGAAGAACAATGTGTTCCAGGAAAAGAAAAA
>NW_006159550.1:6274175-6279667 GCF_000334495.1 Tupaia belangeri chinensis | reverse complement strand
AGTAGAAAATGCACACAGGAAACTGAGATAAATAGCAATGTGGACAAATGAGGGGAATGGTAAAAGCCCAGCTAATGAGGTGAAATGCTTCCAGAATAAAATCAGGCGACTGCACATACAGGGGCATAAGAAAGGCCATAAATACAAAATGGCAAGGAATTGACTGGATAATGGTGTAGTAATTAAAGCCTGGAGGTTCATAATAGACCTTGAATTGAACATTAATCAACCAAAAAGGAAATGCTCCCTGCGCTGATACGGTGCCTCGCGCACGGGCTGTGTGAAACGTGTGCACACGCTCTGCTGAAAGCCCTCCCTCTGCACCGGGAGTCGGGCAGCACAAAGACGGGAAGGATTAAGTGACAGCAGGCATTTCTGTCCGTGCCTGCACAGGGACCGCCATTGCTGAAGGAAGCTCAGGAACCAGCTTTGCTGACTATTTAAGGGCCAAGGTAGAAAGGACCATTCTACAACACTGACCCACCAGAGAGACTGGGCTTGGAAGGCCCCCTCTTAGACCAGCAAAGGAGTTCCTGGACCCGAGGATGAGAACAGGTATGAGTGGTACCTGCCAGCACCGCATTTTATTCAATGCTCTGGCTCCCTAACTTGTCTTCGTGTTAGAATTCTCTGGACGCTTACTAAAACACAGATTGCTGGGTCCCATACCCAGAATTATGATTCGGTTGTTTCAAGGTGAACCCACGAATTTGTGTTTCTAGAAAGTAAAGTCCCCAGTTAATGTGGACGCTGCCATTTGAGACCCTACTTTGTACCACTGGTTTCAAGTTATGCCACGCCCATACTCACAGTGTCCGTCATTAGGAAGACTCCCGTTTTTAAAGACAGGCAAAGTAATGAGAGTAAACAGAAACATTAATCTGGTTGTCATTGTTGCATGTGTGTGTGTGTGTGTGTGTGTGTGTGTGTGTGTAAAATAAAGACATCAGAAAGAGGAGTTAAAATCCAGGAGCCAGATGTGCTGCAGAAGTAAAATGCCATGTTCTGCAAGACTGATCCACAAGGGAAGGTTCTAGTTTTGTGCCTGGAGCTCTTCCTAAGTATGCCGGATGTGTGAGTGCCCACGATCCAGGGCTGGCTGAAGCTGGGGGGTGGGTCACAGCACCAGACTCTGTTGGGGGTTCTGTCTCTCTTCTCTCTTTCTGTTTCTCTGTATCTCTAGTTCCCTCACTCATGAGAGAAATAGAAAACAAATAAACTAGCTAAAACCCATATACTATGATAGCTAACTTTGTATATTAACTTGACTGGACCGAAGGATGCCTGGAAGGCTGGTGGACTTTGTTTCTGTGTGTGTCTGCAAGTGCTGCCAGGCAGGGCTGGAGTGAGTCAGTGGGCAGAGCAAGGAGGACCCACCTTCAGCGAGGGAAGGCACCGGCCAGTCTCCTCCTCCCTCTGCTCTTCCTTACAAAGCAGACCATTTTCTTCCCCTCCACATTGCTGCTCCACTGTGTTCCTCCTCTCGGCCCTTGGCTGTATTTGTCCCCTAGCCTCTGTGCCACTCCAGACAGACAGACTCCAAGGTCTCTGACCTTAGACTCTGGACTTACAACAGTAGCCCCCTGAAGGTGCTCAGGGCTGAAGCCTCTCAAGAGCCCCCTTCAGGCTTCAGACTGGAACTGTACCAGCTTCCTGCTTTAAAGCGTTTCGACTTTTCTCCAACTTGCAGACAGCCTACTGTGGAAACCCTCCCCTTGAGGAGGTGAGATGATTCGGACAATCAATCCTTTATGTTAAATACATATTTATCGTACTGGATAAGCCCGACCAGTACAGAAAGGAAGTAGAGACTGGTGGTTACCAGAGGCGGAGGAGAAAGGAGGCGGTCACCATTTAAGGGATATGTGTGATTACGATGTCAGAGGTAGACAGTAGTGCAGTCACATAGAACTGTAAATGTACTAAATGCTGCTGAATAATTCACTTTAAAATAGATCATCTTACAGTATGTGAATTTCACCTGAATTAAAAGGAAAGAATACACAGCCACTGATTGCCATGTAAACTCCAAAGTGTTTCACTCATTTGGTCCTGGCGAGGCTCTGGGCAGAAGTACAGTTTACAGACGAGGGTACCATGCTCTGGAGCTGAAGCATCTAGCCTGTCAGTTAGTACCGACCAGATAGAGACACCGCTGTGGTCTGAAGGATTGTGTTCCCTCCTGAATTTAGGTTGAAACTTACCCCCAGTCCAACAGTATTAGAAGGTGTGGCCTTTGGGAGGTGATTAAGTCCCAAGGTCTCCCCTCTCATGAGTGAGATTAGCACCCTCATAAAAGAGACTGAGGCTGAAGGGACCATTTTCTTGCCCTTCTTTCCCTTCTGCCATGTGAAGACACAGTGCTCACCCCTACATGGGTTTTGGCAGTCACTGTGCCATCCTGGATGTAGGGAGACGCTCTCAGCAGCCCCTAACCCTGCCTGTACCTTGATCACGTACCTCCAGTCTTCAGGATCCTGAGAAATGCTGTTTTGTCCTCTAGAAATGTTCGGACTGTAGTATTTTGTCATGGCAGCACAGACAGACCAAGACGCACACAATCCCGGGCCCAGGAGGGCAGTCCTTTGGGGTACCCGAGGGCAAGACACTGTCGACGTAAGGGGAAGAAGGGAGAGGTCCTACACAGCCTTTCGCCACTGAGAACGGCACACTGCCTCCCGCAAAGCACATGGATTTTGTGAATGTGTTTTTGAAGGCTCCTGTTTTTAATTATTTTGCAGACATGTACTAGCCACGTCCTCTCGAACTGTAAGGTTCTCCTAAATCTTGTTAAAATGCAGATTCTGAATCAGCCCGTGTGGGCCGGAGCCCAACCCCACATTTCTAACAGACTCCCAGATGACACTGGTGCGACAGGGCCAAGGTTCACAGTCTGAAAGATAAGGTTCCACCTCCCCAAGTCTATCGGTGAATTCCAGCCCTACCCTTCCCACACCCCTGCATTGTTCTCTGGTTGATTCATTCATTTACTGATTGTTTTTGAGCAGTTTTGATTGCTGAGCAACATGAGATGCTAAAAATACATGTGTGGACAGAACACCATCTTGATGGAAGGTACAGGAGAACAGGGTTTGTAGGGTGGGCACACTCTCTCCTCCTCCTTAGCTCTTCTTTTCCGAATTTCTATAATTTATGCATTTGTTACAAGGCAGGGAGAGGCAGGGGGAGCTTCTTAGAGAGGATAAACCTTGAGTTCAGTCTTAAAGGAGAAGAAATGCATACCAAACTCTTCTGAAGCATCTACTTGGCATTCCGCACCAGGGGTGAGTACCGAATGCAATAAAGATTAATTACAACTGGGAAATGGATGCTGAATGAAGGCAAAGAAGTCCCTCTGCATCTTGGGCAATATTAGCAATAAATCTCAACATCACAGGGCAGAATTTGACTCACTCCACACGCCATTACTGAATACAAATGCCTCGTCTCCTTCAGGAGCTGCAATGACCCTAAGATGGTTGCTTTGTCTGACAGTCACTGTCAGGTGAAAAATGAGGCTCAGCACTTGTCAAGCCTGATTTCTTACTCAGAACTTGTCGCCACTGTCTTAACAGTTATTGCAGTCTTAAAGCAAAGTTATCTTCCACATAGACCGTCTGCAACGTATTCTGATAGAACTCGCTTTACTAAACAAACACATTACAGGCGAGCTCGTGAGAAAATTAATTCCTTTAAGTCGGCTCCCTTATTCCCTCACTTAGCTCACAGACGTAGGCATTCCCAGCGGTTTGGGAGGATGGCTTGAGGAGAAGGGAAGCTGAAGTGGGAAAATTAGTTCACGTCATCCTCTTCTGGACAAATACTAAGTGGGCCATTTCAGGAACATGTTTTTAAATAGAAAAATGTTAATTTTCTGATTATGCACATGTTAAGGTAGCTACCGGGGGCCATTATCAATTGAAACCTAAGTAAGAAGTTGTTTTATTTGAACTTAAAAGTACATGAAAAGGATTTTCTTTTTCTCTATGAAATCTAGCTTTTTAAAGTGGAATTTGTCTCATTACATGCCAGGCTGTTGAAGAATCCCAAACCTTGGCTACTTCCGCTCGAGGAAGGGTCCTCCCATGGCACAGCCCTCCTTCACGGAGGGGGTGCACAGGGGTGCTTCCTCATGTCAGCTGCCCCCTCCCCCATACTTCTCCTCTAGGCCCTGACCCGGTTTTCCTTCCCCTTCAGACCCAACCCAAATGTCACTTTCTCCATAAAACCCTCTGCAGTTCCTTCCTCTGCAAGCTTTTATCTTTCTCCCTCTCAGAGACTCTGTCTTAAACTGCCATGCGATGTCTGTGTCCTACTCCCTGTTGGAGTCAAAGCCTTGATGCTGGGAGCCGGTCTTCTTGACCCGGGACCTCCCCATGCAGCAGCCCACACAGCGCAGGCGATTAGTAATGAAACAGTAGACACAGGAGTGGACGGTACAGGGCACAGCTCTGCCCCGCTAGGCTGCAATGCCCACCGAGGGGCCAGGCAACAGCTCGCCCTCTGTGGCGAACGCCACCTCCCTGGCTCTAACGAGACACTCCGCCACTTGGCATTTCCACACGTTCAGATGCACCGTAAGGGGCGACATCGTGTCTCCTGCCACGCACTCTCCCCGGTCGGCTTCCGTGGATTTGTCAGGAGCACGCGTCGCGTGTTGCTCCCAGAGCCTGCAGCCTCCCTCTTTATCGTGGGGCTCAGCCAGAAGTGACTCAGCCGGGGCACTCCACACACGGCATCCAGGCTGTGGAGGAAAGCTCCTCTGGACACTATCTGTGTGGACTGCACAGGCAGGTGTGGCCTCAGGGCGATGGCGCCACATGGAAAGACAGACAAGCAAATTCTCTCTGGGCCTAAACCCCTTTCAGGGAAATCGTGCCCTCATCCTTCAGGGTGCATTGTGAAAATACATTTATGGAACGTTGGGATGTGTGAAAAATGTCCTTAGTTGTGTGTTTATGGAAAACACTTGGCAAGAATTTGCTGTAAACGCTGTGAGGAAAGAGCATGAAATGACAGAGCCAATTTCCACAGCAAAGGAAGCCCCTTCTCCAGATCCGTGAGGCTTCTTCCCTCCAGCCTGCAGGAGGCCCCAGCTGCTCTAGCTGCGAGGTTTGGGTGGGAACGAGCTGCAAAGGGGCCTTCGAGGCTCGGCCTCAGCCCGGAGTGCAGAGAGAAGCCTGGACAGCGCTTCCTAGGTGACCACGGCCCCTCCCAGGAAGGTAGGACTTCCTGCCCCTCCGCACAGATGGGCTTGCAGCTCTGCTTCCAAGTCTCCTGTCCCAGCTGGAAAGGTGCCCTGCACGCCCCCTCTGCTTTCCCAGCCCGGGGACCAGCCTGCCTCTAGCTGACTCCAGAATGCTTCCAGGTGGAAACGAGCGGGCAACAAGAGCCTCACAGAATATTTCTGTAAAACAAGATGAATGGGGACATTTCTCTTCATTTCTTTATAACTGACAAAGATCTGGAAGATATGAAAACAGAGGGGAAGA
>NW_006159550.1:6259133-6274162 GCF_000334495.1 Tupaia belangeri chinensis | reverse complement strand
GATCACTGGTTTTCCCGGGAAGCAGCCTGGCAGGCACGGCAGAGAAGCAGGGCTGCTGGCGTGGCTCCCCAGCAGCCCACACGACCAGTAAGGGCTAAGGTACGAGGGAGGTCACTGAACTTGCAGACGCCCAGGCTTTCTCTCCTTTCTTCTTTATTTCATCTTTCTAATAACATCTTTCTAATAAACATCTACACATACTCGGCAAGCTGAAGCCTGCCGAGCAGAGGCCCAGCAGGCCGGCTGTGTCCACTCTGCACAGTGCCCAGTCCGGCCCCTCACACGGCCTTGCCTCCAGGACCCCTCCCTCCCTCTGCCCAAGGTGCTCTCTCTGCCCTTACGGGCCCAGAGAAGCGTGTCCTCGCACGGCAATTTGAGGCCAATGTGCTACTTTATTTACTTAGAGAATGCTTCTAGAAATGGAGAAGTTAAGTCAAACGATCTTGCTGCATAACGGGGCTAGAGAATAAAATAAATATAATTTATATCATTAATAAAAGAGATCTTAGCACTTCTGCCACTTAAAATACACTGATAAACCATCATCTAAAAATGTGCGTCATTTCACACTCCCCAAAGCAATGGGGAGCAGATCAACTCGCTGGCTCACCTGGACCGAGGGTGGGGAGGAAACCTGTATGTCCTCAATGTTCTCCTCAGACGGGGGAAGGAGGTGGCCAGCGGGCATCACCCTGTCCCAGTCAGCCCCAGAGCCAGGCCTCCAGAGCCGCAGAGCAGACTGGAGGTGACCGCCCAGGACCCGCTCGCCTAGAAGGGGCTGCACCCTTCAATGACTGCGGGTGCTGGTGAGGAGAGGTGACTTAGCTGCAGGATCCGTGGAGAAGAGCAGCTGCACCAAGCACATATTTGTGAATATCAAAGAATGAAGACGATTCTGAATTCAGGAGCTTGCGATTGTTTGGCCCCTTTCCTCCAACCTCCAGCACACACACCAGACGTGGCAGCTTGGACCACTTGGTGCCCATCCCTGCCCGCCGGAGACCTCCCTTGTGGGTTCTGCAGCACTCCTGGTGGGAGACTCTTGCAGGTCTGGGTCCAGCTCTGTGAGAGAGCGAGAGTGTCCCTCACCTCACTCTGTCACATGTTGGCACATGAACTGGACATGTGACTCACCAACGGAAAAGATTGGGACACTGCCACTAGCCCCACCTGTTCCACAGCCGACGGCGTCAGCGATGCCGATGAGCAGGGGCCACGCTGCACGTGCAGGACAACACTGGGGACCACTAACCCCACCTGTTCCACAGCCGACGGCGTCAGCGATGCCGATGAGCAGGGGCCACGCTGCATGTGCAGGACAGCACTGGGGGCCACTAACCCCACCTGTTCCACAGCCGACAGCATCAGCGATGCCGATGAGCAGGGGCCATGCTGCATGTGCAGGATAGCACTGGGGGCGGAGCCAGCACTGAGCCAGGGCGGCTGCCCCCGGGCAGCTGTCAGCAGGTCTGCAGGCCATGACCTCTGGCCACTCAAATCGGCCACGGTGGGTAGAGCTACCAGAGAACAGCACATGCTGCAGGCCGCCAGTCAGACCTCTGCCGGACCGCTCGCGGACTAGCACACGGCTGAGTTAGGTGTGAAGGATGAGAGCTACCACCCGCACTGCCAGGGTCAGGTCGCGAGTCGGCCATTCACCGTCTCTCCTAACAGTGGACAAGCGCCTGACCTCTCTGACCTGTGGTGTCTTCCTCTGCAAAACGGGTGTCTGAGCTTCTACCCCAGAGGCTGGGTGTCAAAGTCTGTAAGGAACGCTGTACGGTATGGGGACGGTGCCCGGCAACATCCGCCACCCAGTACCAGAGCTTCCTGAAGTTCTTATCGCAGACTGCAACCCGAACCGCTAGGCCAGCAGCAGAAGCAACCTCTCTGCAGAAATACCTAGCCAAACTGCGGTCTTCTTAGTCATGGCTTCATGCAGAACGCATGTCTGCGTGTGATGCACACACATCCCATGGCTTGCATCATTGAGACTGAACACGGGGAATGACACTGTGGAGCTCAAACTGTGCCCACTTTGATGGTCCACCAGCAGATCCCTCAAGGTAGGCTTCAGTTTTGACCATCTGACACACGTCACTTGTGGTCATAATGGACGCAGAGAAGAACAGAAGGCAACAACGCTGACCAGAGATTCGATGTATTCTCCCAGCAGTCATTTAATGATCCCATGAAAGAATAGCAAGGGCAGGGGGCAAAGGACACATAGTCGTGGCCCCCGAATTTCATGACAGGGCCAGCTCCATAGCCTAGTGGCTAAGGGAGCCAGGTCCCACATGACCAACCACAGTTGGAATCCAGGTTCCAACAGCCTGAAAAACATACCAGGAGTGTGTGCATGTGTGCCCCAAATCCAAACAGGATGAACAGGTGGAGGACAAGGGACTACAGCACGACCATGCCCCAGCTGGGGGTGCTCGCTCTCTCTGCCTCTTTCTCTCTCTCTCTGCCTCTCTCTGTCTCTCTCTCTCTCTATCTCTCTCTCCCTCCCTCTCTCTCCCTTTCTCTCTCTCTCTCTCTCCCCCTCTCTCTCTGCCTCTCTCTCCACCTCTCTCTCTGCCTCTCTCTCTCTCCCCCCTCTCCCTCTCTCTCTGCCTCTCTCTTTCTCTCTCCCTCTCTCTCTGCCCCCCTCTCTCTCTCTGTCTCTGTCTCTCTCTGAGCACACATGCCCTTCTGGCTATTAAAGAAATTCATGTGCTCAATCATAAGGCATGTTATTGGACAGTTCTGAATTAATTAAAAGGCTTATGGTGAGTCACACGGAAACGAAGCTGATAAGAGAGGAGCCTGGAGAATGAAGTCCTGAAGGTAACCAGGAGTGAAGTGGGCAGAGGGAAGAGGAGAGAAGAGGGGCTGATCAGAGGGGACAGCACACGCAGAGGCCCTGCGGCACAGAACCGTCACCGCTCAAGAGCTACACGGTCAACCCGGCCGACTTCCCCGATCCCGGTAACTACATGTGTGTAGACAGGGCTTCACGACCCTACCAGGGTCTTAGATTCTAAAACTCCAGGGATCAGGACCCTTGCTACACAACAGCAGTTGGTAAATCAGGCAAAGGGAAGCTGTTAGGCTGTTATATCTGTTACTGAAATGGCTTCAGCTCCATTACAAAAGATGAGAAAATGCTATTTATGATTTATATTAAATTTTGGAGTCCTGGGTTTTATCAATTCAGGGTAAAAGTTGATCAAGTCAAGCGCAATGTGAAAATAAAACTACCCACTAATGTCCAACCCTCCTGGGTGGACCAAGTGTGCACACAGTTCCTAAGGGAGAAGTTATTTTTATCACATACAAGGGGACATTGGGAACATTACCACCTAAAATTGTTGTCCACTAACAAAATGCCTCCTGGTGTGGCAGGCATGTTGCTAATGCCGGCTGGCCTCTGGTCACATGAACACAACTGAAGAAAGCAAGTCGGCAGTGACTCGCCCAGGTGGTGGGCCAGGCCCTGTGGGGACAGCAACGCAGCCGCTAGTCTGGCTTCCAGTGTGAGACAGGGCAGCGGATCTCTCTCCCCCTCTCTCTCTGCCTCTCTCTCCACCTCTCTCTCTGCCTCTCTCTCTCTCCCCCCTCTCCCTCTCTCTCTGCCTCTCTCTTTCTCTCTCCCTCTCTCTCTGCCCCCCTCTCTCTCTCTGTCTCTGTCTCTCTCTGAGCACACATGCCCTTCTGGCTATTAAAGAAATTCATGTGCTCAATCATAAGGCATGTTATTGGACAGTTCTGAATTAATTAAAAGGCTTATGGTGAGTCACACGGAAACGAAGCTGATAAGAGAGGAGCCTGGAGAATGAAGTCCTGAAGGTAACCAGGAGTGAAGTGGGCAGAGGGAAGAGGAGAGAAGAGGGGCTGATCAGAGGGGACAGCACACGCAGAGGCCCTGCGGCACAGAACCGTCACCGCTCAAGAGCTACACGGTCAACCCGGCCGACTTCCCCGATCCCGGTAACTACATGTGTGTAGACAGGGCTTCACGACCCTACCAGGGTCTTAGATTCTAAAACTCCAGGGATCAGGACCCTTGCTACACAACAGCAGTTGGTAAATCAGGCAAAGGGAAGCTGTTAGGCTGTTATATCTGTTACTGAAATGGCTTCAGCTCCATTACAAAAGATGAGAAAATGCTATTTATGATTTATATTAAATTTTGGAGTCCTGGGTTTTATCAATTCAGGGTAAAAGTTGATCAAGTCAAGCGCAATGTGAAAATAAAACTACCCACTAATGTCCAACCCTCCTGGGTGGACCAAGTGTGCACACAGTTCCTAAGGGAGAAGTTATTTTTATCACATACAAGGGGACATTGGGAACATTACCACCTAAAATTGTTGTCCACTAACAAAATGCCTCCTGGTGTGGCAGGCATGTTGCTAATGCCGGCTGGCCTCTGGTCACATGAACACAACTGAAGAAAGCAAGTCGGCAGTGACTCGCCCAGGTGGTGGGCCAGGCCCTGTGGGGACAGCAACGCAGCCGCTAGTCTGGCTTCCAGTGTGAGCAAGGCCAGAGGAAACCTGGCTCTGTGGCTCCCTTCCTCCGGGCTCACCCTGCTGAAGATGGACCACCAGGGGTCTGGCGGAATCCTGCCACTCACTGAGCCTTCCATGAGCTTGCCGTGGCTCTGGGTTCCTTTCAGCAGGGCCCAACAGCTACTTGGCACCCTCGTGAGAGGACAAGCTAGTGAGAGTGAACGGAAATAGCTGGAACAAAACGAGTGTTAACCCCGGAGACAGGCCAAGGGTAAGGCAGGAGGGGACAAGGGGCTGGAGCCGAGCGTCTGGCGGTGAAGAAGGGGGCTCTGATGCTTAAAGAAGTGAGAGGCCACGCGACTGTGTGGGGACACATTCTGGGGAGTGACAACACGCAGGGCGGGGGCTACAGTGCACCTGGTCCGTTCAAGGCCAGCAGGGACGCTCTGGGCTGACCAGTGGGCCCACGAAATTCGGATGCTGAAACCCTAACCCTAGCACCTCGGTGTGTGAGTTGGGAGCTAGGATCTTTAAAGGAGAGATTAAACTGAAACGGGGCCACTGGAGACGAGTCCTAGCCTAATACAATAGGTGTTCTCACAGGACGGTGCGGACCTAAGTGCACAGGACCAGGGCAGTGGGCAGCAAGAGGGAGCCATCGACGCCCAGGAGGAAGGCCACCGGGAGACCCAGCCTGCTGGTCCTGGGAAGATCAATGCCTGCTCCTTGACTGCAGGTCTGGGGGCTCTGCTGCAGCAGCCCCAGCTAGCCGGTCCCGGCAGGGAGGAGCCCTCCACCCCGGGCCGACGGGGTGAGGAAGAGCAGAGGCAGAGGAGGACCAGAGGCAGAGCACTACGAAGCCTCAGGGGCACGGCGAGGGCTCTGGGCTCGTCCCCGCAGTGTGGCACAGCGAGTGGAAGAGACAAGGGGGGGCAACGGCAGACCTCCAGGCGGAGCTCCGCAGCTCTACACGGTCAAGGAGGCATGTGAGGGTAGGAGAGAGCCAGGCCTCTGTGGACAGTTATTCGGGGAACCTAGGAACTGGCTGGAGTAATAACCGGAAGCTCCTAACTGGGTCTAGCATAGGAAACCCACAATGCGGCTGCGGGTTGAAGCCTGCCGCCACTTCCGTGAGGACTCTCCGGCATGCCAGCCTTCTGGGGTCTAGCCACAATTCACGTGACCGGGCCGACCACGTGCCAGAGCCATACAGCTTGTTACGTAACTCGGCTCACTATTTTCTCAACATATGCATGCCTGTTTTAAATTCCCACTGTGTTTTAAAGTTAGCAAGGAGAAAAATCAGATAGAGGTAAGTCAAAAACTCGGAACCAAATGCCCACCTTAGGCTGGTATCGGCAGAGAGTGGCAAAGATGAGTAGGAGGTTTTGGACCGGCTTGGATGTCAGATACTGAATCCCGTCTCAGGTGAACCCAGGACAGAGCCCTGGGTGGCTGAACACAGACACGCGAGCTGTTCACGCAGCGTCTCTGGGCACCTCTGGGTCCACGCACCCCTCGGCCTCGCTGGCAGGTCTTCTAAGAGCAAACCGCCCATGTGCAACACTGACCTCATCCCGCGGCCTGAAGCATTCCGTTCAAACCCTGGGCTTTGGCAGTCAGAAACTGTGCCTTGCATCTCAATTAGTCAATCTAATCACATATATTCACACTCTGAAGGGGTCCTGATTGTTTGGCAGTAACAGCTTGGTTATTCACAATCAATGAAATTAATGCCACTATTTTTAAAACATGAAAAAAATAAAGTCCCGTACATAAAAACAAGCCTCCATGCTGTGGACTTTGGTCAAAGAAAGAATAAAAATGAAAGCCAGAAATAAAGTATTTAAATGAATTATGAGACAAAGAATCATTATGAGAGTCCCAGCAAGGTTGTGTGCCGGGGCCCATGTTATGCTGAACTGAATCCTGGAGGAAAACGTCACTCAAATAGAAAAGGTTCCTTTACGTGAAACTGTGGTTAACTGGCAACATGTAATTTTATTAAAAAATACATATATCAGGAGCAGTTGCTGCTGAAGCCGCTGCAGGGACAAGGGGAGGGGAGGACCTGTCAGCATTGTGGGAATGAAGCAGTGACGTGCCACCCAGTTTTCTTCCAACTGTGTGCTTTAGAGTTAGTTTAATTACACATTACGCACTGTCCTGCAATTATGCCGCTTGGGAAACTGCCAATTTCCCCCTTGGAACATTGAAAGTTCCCCAGTTTATTGTAAAGACTCAGCAGTGGCTCCACCTGTGCCTGCCTTGGCTTGTGGTCCTTGGTTCCTGCTCCCTCTCCCTGCAGGCTGGTGGGTGGCTGGGAGGGCCGGGGGAGAGGCTGTGTCGTCGTCTGACTGTGCAGAGCCCCGGAGCACCAGTTCATCTTTATGGTAAGATCCAGCGAACTATTTCTTTAAAATCCACAATGGGGAAACTGAGCAAGCTGCCTCTCCCTTTCCCTGTGGCTCAGAGGGTTAGAATGAAAGTCCTCTAGTTTCACCGAGAGGGTAAACACCTAGTGCAAGATGAAATGGCTGCTCTCTGGGGGAGTTTACTGCAAGGTTGGAAAGACAGCAAATGCTGAACAAATACACAAGAAGGCCCAGAAGATGGTACATCAATCAACAAACACATACCACTCTATGTCCCGGAAAAGGGGCAGTCAATTCAAATCGAGCGCCTTCAATGTGCGAGCAATGTGCTCAGAACCTCCTGGAGGGCACTGCAGACCTTCAGCATTGATGGCCACTAACTCAAGTATATTCAAGAACCAGGCAGATGGGACCAGCAGTTGGCCTAATGGCTACATTGCTGGACTCCCATGTAGCTGACTGCGGTTCAAGTCCTGGACCCGGTGGCTTAAACTCACGCCAGGCACATGTGCGTGCCCAAGATCCCAAGAGGAGAATGGAGGAGAAGGGATTGCGGTGTGGCCATCCCCCGGGGGGTGATTTCTCGCTTTCTGTCTCTCTGTCTCTCTCTGGCTTTCTGGCGAGCGCATGCCCTATAGCGAAAACCTCTCCAAATAAAACAAAAAGAACCAGGCAGATGTCTTACCCTCTATGTTTTTCTCCCTAATTACCTTCTCTACACTCGTCCCCTCTCCCACGCTCCTTCCACACTGTTGCCAGTGTCCATAACTATTTTACTGTTTTTATGCCCTCCAATCTTTCAGTCTCCACCATAGAGCGTGGACAGTCGGTATATGTTAACTGGAGGCACACAATGTCTCTCTGTCTAGCCTGACTCACTTCACTCAGCAATGACATTTGTGGGACACAGAAATGGATGACTACCTGTTGATGATGACGTGTATTCTCAACTTGGCTGGTCTGAGGTGTATTTTGTGTTGGGTAAATTCTCCATACAAGCTAAATGATGTATAGCAATTAAATGTATAAAAATAATAAAATATAAAAAAGAAATAAAATAGCCACAGAAAAATTTTAAAAGAAAGAACCAGGCAGAAAACTAAGAATGTAATAATAATAACTGCATAGGAGAAAAGGAGTCTGGGCTCCTAGTTATTTGGAGAGGGAATGTATGCCCTGCCTACAAGCAACTCGAATTCCCTTCCCTCTCAAAATACTGAACACGTAGCTCAAGGCACATCTGCAGGGTTCATTTGACCTGTGGTTCGGCCTCCGTGCGAATAAACAACCCTTAAAAGACCCAGGGAATGGACCGTGGATACACGCCCTGACGTGAAATTCTGCTCTGGTATCTCTTAGCTGTTGGACTTGGGTACGTCCCTTCACTACTCTGAGCATCAGTGCCTCGTCTGTAGAATGGAACTGACCTCAGAGGAGCGCTGTAAGAAACTAATGAAGTGTTTATCGTAGTTGCTAGTTCACAGCGAGTGTCAAATATGCTTTTGCTCTTAGATGTAGGCTTATCTCTCTGACACAGGAGAGGGAATCTGAAGAGAGTTTCTCCCATGGCTCTGAACTTAACATGGGCCACGGGAGATGTGCAGAGGGGAGGAAGAGGGCACAGAGATAAGGAGAGACTGCAAATAACGCATGGCAAGTCTCAGAATGGCGAGAGCTCAGAGGTGTGGCTTTTCTCACAAACTACAGCCATCTTGACCTGACAATCGGCCTCCCTTGACCCCGCTGTGAACTGGAGTCTAACCCAGTATTTCTACAAGTGACTTTTAAAAACTACTATTCAGCATAGTAAACTATGCATGCATCATGAGAAGGAAGAACCCCCTTTAAAGCTTTGAAATAGTGTAAATATACCTCACACTTTTCATCTGTTAAAAATGGCTACAGGCCTCCCTGCAACAGCACGGATGGCAGCTTGCTGCCCTGCAGTGTTGGAAGCCGCACGGCCAGTGTGGGTTTGGATCCCGAGCTGACCTGAAACACAGTGGACTCCTGCACACCCAAGATGCCAACTGGGTAGAGGGCTGAGAGAAAGAGATCTCTGCATGATGAGATCTTGCCAGGAGTGCCTGTCTCTCTCACAGTCTCACCTCATTAAAAAAAAAAACCAAACTCTTAAAACAATGGCTATAATGTGGGCCAGTCCCTGCCATGGTGTCATGGTGGCTGGATTCCATGTGGCTGACCACGTGGTTTGAGACCCAGACCCAAGAGCTCGAAAAACACACTGACCATGTGTGTGTGCACATGCCCGAAATCCCACTAGGAGAGAGGGCTGGAGGAGAAGGGACTGTAATGTGACCATCCCCGAGGAGAAATGGTCTCTTTCTCTTTTTCTCTCTCTAGCGTGAGTAGGGGCGCCCTCTAAGAAATTGGAAACAAAACATGATTCTAGTGAAAGAAGTTTGAGAAAACAATTCTTAGGTAGAAACAAACATCCATCTATCCCCAAAGTTCCATTTACTTGACAGTTATAAATATTTTTGGTCTGATTTGGTAAGACATGTGAGATATATATATATATATATATATGCATGCCCAGATTCACAATCGCATCAAACCATTATAATTAGTCTTATATTAAAAGGCATTTTCATTTTCCCTTCTTGGGAAATTCGTAATTTCCTATGACAGCTACCCAGTTTGCAAAGACATCCCAACTGAGTGGGTCACAAATTACGAGGGACGCTGGGGCAAGAGTTGCTGGGTGTGTCATCAAGTTGTCTACATGAATGATGCGGAGTGTGTGTGTATGTGTGTGTGTGTGTGTGTGTGTGAGTTTTGTATATCAATATACCAAAATAGAGCTGGAAGAGGAAAAACAGAGAAAGAAAGAATTGTAGGATATGTTAAGAACAAGCAGTTTCCAAGATTTACTTTTCATTTTGTTCCTGGACGCCTCCAGATTTTATTAATCCTATTGAGTAACGGGCTTCTTGGGGAGTAAGATTTCATAAATTAGTTGGGTAGCAGCCTCTCTAAAAAGCATCTCATCTAGGGTACAGTATTAAGCCAACTGAACCAGAGAGACATGGTTGGTTAATCTGTTCCACATTGACCAGCCAAACCACTGGAATGTGTCTCTGAGAAATAGCACCATGGGGGACCAGCAATTAGCATAATGGTTATGTCGCTGGACTCCTATGTAGCTGACTGCAGTTTGAGTCCTGGACCCGGTGGCTTAAACTCACGCCGGGTGTATGTGCGTGCATGCCCAAGATCCCGAGAGGAGAATGGAGGAGAAGGGATTGCGGTGTGACCATCCCCCCTGGGGGGTGATTTCTCACTTTATGTCTCTCTCTGTCTTTCTGGCGAGTGCATGCCCTATAGCAGAAACTTCTCAAAAAAAAAAGAAAAAAAAAAAAAAAAAAAAAAAAAAAAAAACAGCACCAGGCTCCAGTTAGGCTGCTGGAGAAGGAAGCAAGTTCTAACAATTTAAAAATGGTGAGATAGCTACCTGCCTGATACTTTGTGAAACTGCGAAGTGAAATCAAGGTTTTATAATTCAATACTTGTGCCCGATACAGATCACACCAGATCAAAACCAGAAAAGAGCCCTCCAAGCAAAAAACAAATGGGGCTGGACAGTGGTCCAGTGGCAAATGGATGCTCTGCAAAGCTGGCCCACGTGGTCCTGGGTTCATGACCAAAGTCCTCCCTGAGGGAACCAGCCACTACGTGTCTGCAGCTCAGGGCTGGCTGAGGCGGGGGCGGATCCCAGTGTCAGATCAGGCTAAGGTGCTGTCTCTCTGTCTGCCCCTCTGTGTCACTCCGGCTCATGGAAGAACAAATATACTTCAGACAAGTAAAACAAGACTCTTTTCTGACTGCTTGCTTTTTGATTTCTGGTATTCAGAAACCAGATCCTGCCTTGCCTCACCACCACATCCACAGGGCAAGGCACCAGAGTGGATATTTGATATTTCCCAAATGAGCCAATAAATGAGTAAATGTGAAAGTAACAGATTTTATTTTGATACTTAGATGCATCTGTGTGCTTTATAAAAATGGTGCATGCCCCGTCTTCTTTTTCTTTTTTAAGCCCACTCGAGACCCTTTTTTTTTTAAGCCCCCCCCCCCCCCGATAGACTACGTTCACTCACTGGAGAAACAGAGAGAGAGAGTGAGAAGGAAAGTAAGAAATCACCCCCCAGGGCAGACGGCCACACCGTAATGCCTTCTCCTCCATTCTCCTCCTGGGACTTTGGGCACACATGCACATGCACCTGCCATGACTTTCCAGCCACTGGGTCTGGGATTCAAACCGCACTTGGCCATGGGGGAGTCCAAGGCCTTAATCACCATGCCACTTGCTGGCCCCTCTTATTCCTAATTTGCCTTTCACGAGGCAGCTCATCCTCCTTGTCCTCCCTATGCACCCCCATGCCTCTCCATTCCCGCCCGCACACCATAGCACCAGGAGGTCCTGCCCAGCGCTCACTCTGGGAGCCTCCAGGACAAGCGTGACCGAGCTTTCAGCTACGCGCTTCTGAGCATGTAAGAATGCAGACTGTTTCTATTTTCTGAAGGTATTCTTCTTTTCAGAAATGTACAATTTGCATGCATAGGTTTGTATTTTTGCACACTAAACATCTGACATTTTTAGTGTCTTGCACTAATACGCAGCATGCTTCTGTCTGGATATGCCAAGAGGGTGCCAGGAGACTGACGTGTGTTGATCGTTCAGATACTTCAGCATTTACTTCTCATGCCACGGTCTGAAATTAAAGACTGCACCTGAAATGTGCAAAGCTCTGCAACAACACCTTCACTGGGCATATTGATTCTTTAAAATAACACCACCCAAGTGCCGGTCAAACATTTTGTAAAATGTTGATATGTAAGGGGCCAGCAGTTAGCGCCATGGCTATGTGGCTGGACTCCCACGTAGTCGACCGTGGTTAGCGTCCCGGACCCGGTAGCTGAAAATTCACATTGGGCGTGTGTGCATGCGTGCCCAAGATCCTGAGAGGAGAATGGAGGAGAAGGGATTGCGGCGTGGCCATCCCCCTGGGGGGTGATTTCTTGCTTTCTGTCTCTCTGTCTCTCTCTGGCGAGTGCACACGCCCTAGCACAAAAATCTCTCAAAAAAAAAAAAAAAGTTGATATGTAAGAAAGAGACAGCCTTGGTCTTCAAGAGATTTTCAGTCTAATGAAGACGATGAGAGTGCGTAGGGAGTGGCCCCGATCTGAGCAAGCACGGGGCCCTCCCCATGAAATGCACACAGGGTTTATAGTAAAACAGAGAGGGGAGGCACAGCCTCTCTCACTTGTAGAAATGCCTTCCTGACCATGCTAGATTAGGAAGATCCTGAGCTCCTAAGTATGCAAGTTCAATTCCACTCTCTACTAGCTGTTTGGTGCAGTGAAACTCTCTGAATCTCAAGTCCCAGGTCCTGAACCCAGAAAATGGTGCTAACAATGGTTACAGCCTGGGGAGTCCTTGTTTGTTCTTTTTTTTAAAGGTTTGTCAGAAGGCACGTGCACTCACAGGAGAGAAAGAGAGACAGAAGGCACGTGCACTCACGGGAGAGACAGAGAGAGAGAGACAGAAGGCACGTGCACTCACAGGAGAGAAGGAGAGGCAGAAGGCACGTGCACTCACGGGAGAGAAGGAGAGGCCCCAGTGAAGAATGGTCACACTGCAATCCCTTCTCCTTCATTCCTCTCTCCATTCAAGGTTTTGGGCATGTACACACATGTACTCCACATGTTACTCTGTTACTCCAGCTTCTGGGTCTGGGACTTGAACTGCATAGTTGGCCATGTGAGATCCAACCACCTTAACCACGAGGCCAGAGCTGGTTCTCTGAAGGTTTCATGAAGACTGAGCTAACACATGCATGTCTTGAATGCTACCTAACCCGCACAAGGAATTCATTTTGACCATCCTAAAGCCATCCTTCCTGTTAAACATGCTACTTTTTACTACCCCAGTCCACCTCACACCTGGCTACCACGTGTTTGGGAGCCTCGGGCTTTCTTACTCCTCACTGCTTTGCGGCTGAGTCTTGGCCCCATTGTGCTCAACACAGGTCTTGAGACGAAGGAAGACCCGCTCACTGCGTTTCTCCATAGCTCCCAATGACCAGGTGAATGCTGGGGTGTTGGAAAAGTCGTGACAAACTGTTTATGTTTTTCTCTGCAAAAATGCGCCATGACTTTTCTGAGCACCTAACACCTTGAGAACACAGGTTCTAGGTCTGAAAGTCTCACTTCCAGTGGGGTCACTAAGCTGCTCTCTTCCACAACATAGCAATTTGGCAAAACACACACAAAGCACATGGTGCACTAGGCTCTGGACGTTATCCTGAAGCCAGGACAGCAGGTGCAGGGAAGGAGCCGAGCACCGCCCTCCACCGCCCCTCGTGAGCCCGCCTAGCAGAGCCCTCTTGGTGGGAAAAGCTGGGAGTGAGGCGTTACCAGAAAGAGTAAATACGACTTGGAAGTCTGAACTGGTGCGACGCCTCTGCACCTTACTCCACGCACGGCGAGACGCGCTGCTGTGTCATTCCTCCCCGTGTTCCGTGCCCGTCCACTGTGGGTAACTCAATTATGTCCCCCGCTTCCATCAGTACATGGGAAGAGGAGATTCCAGTGTGACGTGAGAAGCCAGGCTGCCATCAAGACCTTCGGGTGGCAACAATATATCTTTACAACTGCTAAAAGGAGTGAAGGCCGTGATTCTCAGATGATGAAAAGAAGTGATCATTGGCAAGAGTCCATTTATATAAAAACTAAAGAAACTCTTTACTCAACAAGAAATTACTAAAAGCCACTTTGTGCTTGGCGCTGCATCAAGGACTAGGAATATAAACGACCTCAGGTGCTTGCTCACAAGGCTACAATCAATTAGAAGGCACAGAAGGTAAACACATTAAAAGCTACGAAATGTGACAGGGATTAAATGGTTAGTGTGGACAGGTAGACGGGGTCAGGAAGCCTTCTTCAGACGAAGACCTTTTCCAGGAGAGTGTTCAGAGGCAGATAGTGTAGGAAGGCACTCAGGGAGGGCGAGGGCGAGGGCGAGGGGGACGGGCAGGGCAGGGACTCAGCCCTGGGGCTTCGGCTGGCTAGCCTGTGGCCACCATCACAAAGGACACCAGGACAATGGGGAGGCTGGGGGAGAAAGGCTGGTGGACGGTGAAACAGCCACAGAGCGAGGCTGGCAGCCAGGCTCGGTCCCTGAAGCCTTCTGCACTATGTTTGGGATGATCACCTGGGCCAGCCCCATAGTTTAGTGATTTAGGGCGCCGGGTCCCACATGGCCAACCATTGTTTGAATCCCAGCACCAGTGGATCAAAACACACACTGGGGGGAACCAGCAGTTAGCGTAATGGCTATGTCGCTGGACTCCCACGTAGTCGACCGCGGTTCGTGTCCCGGACCCGGTGGCTTAAAACTCACGCCGGGCGCGTGTGCGTGCGTGCCCAAGATCCCGAGAGGAGAATGGAGGAGAAGGGATTGCGGCGTGACCATCCCCCCTGGGGGGTGATTTCTCGCTTTCTGTCTCTATGTCTCTCTCTGTCTGTCTGGCGAGTGCACGCGCCCTACAGTGAAAATCTCTCAAAAACAAAACAAAACAAAACAAAAAACACACACTGGGCACATTTGTGTGCATACCCAAGTCTGACAGGATAGAGAAGCAGAAGAGAAGGGGTTGTGGGGTGACCATACCCCCATTGGGGGTGCTTTCTCTATGTTTCTCCCTTTCTCTCTCTCCTTCTCTAGAAAGTGTATGCACCCTCTGGTAAAAGAGAGGCGAGGTGAGGCGAGGCAGGGAGAAGAGGAAGGAGGCAGAGGGGAGAGAGAGAAGAGGGAGGGAGGGAGGAAGTCGGGTCAGCACAGTGGCGTGGCTGGCATGGACGGTGGGCTGATTGGGCCAGAGTTTGGCCAGGAGCCCATTAAGATAATCCTGCAACAACACAGATGAGGGGACGGGGGAAGGAGAACATTTGAAGAGACAGTGATGAAGGATGTGGTGTCCCTATGGGTGTGTGCTCTGCCACCCATGTGTCACCGCCTACCAGACAGGCCTGCCAAGGGCCACGGCACAGAGGAGTCCAGACAATGGTCCCGGCAGACCTGTACTGCTGACTTCGCTGACAGCACTGTCAACACTTCCTGAGCCAGAAATAC
>NW_006159550.1:6221249-6258982 GCF_000334495.1 Tupaia belangeri chinensis | reverse complement strand
CCGCTCTTCTTCGCAGAGTCCAGTTCTTGTCGCTCCGAAGTAACCTTTCACACTGCCTCTCTCCACCGGCCCTGCCACTGCCAGCTTCAGGTGACCGCCACTTCTATTCCCACATGTGACTTTTGCCAGTAACCTTGAGTTCTCACATTGATTTTCTAGCAGGAGAGTAATTTTTCTAAAACTCATTCTCGTCATCTGCACTTACAACACTTCACAAATCTTCTCTGCCTTTAGGTCCAAATGAACACCTCCCCGTGACTGAACACCCCAGTAAGCTGGCCCTCTCTCACCTCTCCCGCCATGGCCATGGCTCCCACTCCCTGTCTTAGCCGGCTCTGTAGCCCGGCTCCTTGAACAAAGCGTGCACCCCGAAGCTCTGTTCACGAAGCTCCTGCACGTGGAGCCCCCTCCCCAGGCTCTGTCCTCACCTGGCTGACTAGTTCTCTCCAACAGCTCTTAGCTTAGATGCCACTTCCTCCATGAAGCCTTCTTTACGTGACCCTTCTCTTTACTGAGGGTTCTCCTCCGTGCTCCCAGTACTCCCCTCCCCAGTCACAATGCATTCCAAGGGACTTGGAGACTGCCCGGTGTTTGTCCTGTCACCCCCCCCACCCCTCCGCCCCTCTTTTCCATCTCTAGACAGTCTGCTCCTCAATGTTGGGACTCAGGATCCAGATGTCCCTGGGAGAGTCCCTGTCACCTAGCTCCCCATTGGGCATGTGACAACTACCCAGGAAACATGGCAGCCTGGGGACAGCATGCCAGGGACCCTGGGCAGTGGACAGGCAGGCCAAGGAAGAGAAAACCAGAAGGGCTAGGCAGTGGTTGAGGAGAGAACCAACAGAGATGGCACCGGCTGCAGGGCAAGGAGGGAGGGCTGGTCACTGCCGCCCGCACAGGTGAAGGAGCTGGAGAACATTCTGCCATGGCAGGGCAGCTCCTGCACACTGATGGGGAGGAGCCCTGGGGCCGGGTGTTGAAAGGAGCAGCAGGAAGTTAGAGCCCAGGGTAACATGGGTGCAGAGTGGCCGGGGGACACAATACCTGGAGGAGTGGGGGAGTCTCACGGGCAAGAGGGACTTCCTACACAATGGAAGTGTGTACACACGCGTGTGCTGTGATTCTTGTAAAAACCTCACCCATAAGTCTGAGTGACAAAATGAATGGTGAAGCTGCATTCAGGTACAAAATAAACATTTGTCAAATGAAAGCTATAAAGAATGACTAATTCCTTATAAATTTTTTATAAAAATGATTTGCCTTGTCAAAATAGGCACATTTTCATCCAAATGGAAACTTAAAAAAAGAATGAATACCTCTTTTTATTTCAGAAGAAACCTTTGAACTCAAGGGTCAAATATTTTTACTTGTGAACGTTTCATTCGTGATAGAAAGCATGTACGCATATGTAAGCGAGATGGGCAGGGAGAGGGAGAAGAGAGGACCGCGACAGGCCCCGTGGTGCCAGGGCCCCTTCCTCCAGCCCAGCCTGTCAAGGTCGCGGGCACGCGGGCACACAAGCCTGGCGTGTTCCTGTCTCGCGGACCGGGGACCCGCTCCTGCACTGGCCCTGCGGCCTGCAGCCCTGCGGTAAGCAGCGATAGCCTGAGCCCTGCTTTGGCCGTGATGTCACTCTACACCGTCCAGCACACGGCTGCAACATCACAGACACGTCTGTCTCGACTGTCAGCGCGAACTTTGTAGAAATCCTCAGACTCTATATGAGGGCACTTGACACAGTTCACAGAAAAAGAGAGTTCAAGTACAGGTTTATTTAGTACAAAAAAAAAAAAAAATGAAAAAAGAAAGAAAAAGAAAAAAGCTTGAAATTTATGTAGTTTTTCCTTTTTTTTCCCTTTATTTTTCCAGAGCGCATGTGTGTTAGCAATAGAGAGAGAGACAGAGGGGAAATGGCACCTCCCCCAATGGGGTGTGGTCACGCTGCAATTCCTACTCCACGGTCTCCATCTTATAGGGACTGTGGGCATGTGTGCGCACGCATGCACACGTGCGCACACACACCCAGCATGTTTTTCAAGCAGCTGGGGCCAGATCTTGGACGGCACAATCACCCACGTGAGATCTAGCCCCCTTCATCACTGGGTCACTGGTCGGCCACATAGTTTTTTCACACTGACTTGTCAGAAAAGTCACGATACAATTTTGCACAGGAAAACATGTCACGAATAATATGCATTTTCTGTGAACTTTTAGAAGACCCCTCACACATGATCCACGAACCCTTCCCAGTCACATAAATAACCTCAACTTCCTGTCCAGCAGTCGACATCTGAAATTGAGGTGGGCACAGAAAACATCAGGGAAGGGACACTTTTGAGAAGACCATGGTGACAGTTCCTTACTATCTATCAATAAAGAGCAGTTCACATAGGGGGGACAAGCGGGGGCACACTTTTTCTCCAGATAGGTTTGTCCTGCAAGTTCCCGTAAGGTATAAAGTTCTGTCAGGTTCCATGGTATTAATTTCACTTGAAAGATGGCTTAAATCATTAAATTGCTTTTCAGAAGGCATGCTTCTTAGCTATGAACAATACACTCGCATCAATAAACTCATTTTAGAAACGTTCACCTGCAAGCATGAATCAGCTAGTGGAAGAGTCCATTTCTATTCGGCTTCTTATTGCACTTAACTGCCAAGGCCACACCCTGCATGCCATCTCAAAATATCATTCCCGTACTATGGAAGCAGAGGACTCCCCAGGAGACGTCTGTGCAACAAGCAAATACACATAATGCAATCAAATGGTCTTGAGAGAACAATTTTCTTACAGAGGACTGCATTTCTGACTGAGCCCCAGATCCCAGACCTTTCAGAAAAATGACCCTAACACTGTTATATAATCACATTACAAATACTATTTCAGAATAAGTTGAAGCTTCCTAATTTAGACAGAGAAACGTAAATGAAAAATGACCACCTGCAGAACGTTCTGAGACCTGGCATGGTTTTCTACAAGCGGCCACTGCCGTGTGGCACAACTTCTCACAGAAAAGTGTCCATCCCTTACAGGTCTGGGCCAGTGCACACCACGAGGCACGGCGACAGTGAAAGAAACATGTGCCCCTTCGTTTCCTAACGCCGTCCGGAGGAATACTGCCCCAGCTGCGAGCTGTCAGCCTTCCTTGTTTACAGAAGAGATGGCAGCCCAGGCAAAATTAATCGCCCACATTTCTGTCCCTGTCTGAGTAATGACAGCGCCAGGTCTCAAACCCAGGTCTCCCCAGCGCCACCAAGAATCCAGCGGAGCGTGTCCAAGTAACAGACTCGTCTATGTCACTTTAAGCTCAGTGTCACTTGCCCTGCCGGAATGTGTTCACCGCGAAAGCTACCGAGCCACTGCTGCAGCCGCTCTCCTCTGCCTCGTCCCACTCACTCATGACCACGGGGTCACTGTCTTCGATCTAGCTCACCCTCCTTCTCTGTGAGGACTGGAGGGAGACCGTGGCACAAAATCAGTGCTTCTACTGAGCAGCCCCGAAGAACAGGTCCATGAGGCCCCGTCACCCAGGCTCCCCCCATGCACACTCGGCCCCACCCACTAACCCAGCTCAGTGGCGGAGTTCGGCGAGGCTGCGCTGACCTGCAGGCAGCTGCTGTCCCCTCCCCACCTGTCCATCCCGTGGTTCAGCTCCCGGTGTCAGCGGCCTTGAACCAGAGAAACTGTTCTGGGGAGCTCCCGGCCCCTTTCCAGTCCTGAGAAGCCTAAAGGAGTCTCTCCTAAATTTGGGATCTGACAGGTTTTTGAGAGATATTTCATTTTGATTCCTTGTCATTAAAAACTTGTTGTCATAATTCAATATTAAACTAGGTTTTCTCAGTATCTACTGCATTTTTTTAATGTTTCGTAATGTGCAAAAGAATTTAAAATTTGGGGTCTCCCAATTGATTTCCTTTCATTTTAATTTTTGTGTGTGTTGAGTGATGAAAGCCAAAACCCTGGGGTTCGTCACCTAAAAGTGAGCCCTCTGCGCGTGTACGCGCGACACGGGACGCAGGAGACACAGAGAACACAGAAGGGCCCGCGTGCTTACCCGGATGTACGCGTCCTGGTGGTGCTTAGCGAAGTAGAGCATGTTGTCCAGGGCCAGCATTCCAGGGGGCGTCTGGGTGAAGTCCATGGCAGGGTTGACATGATTCTGTGGCCAGAACAGAACACGTGCCGAGTTACTTCTTCAGCAGGTGCCATCAGCCCCCAGACCCGGCTTTCCTCCTCAGAACCGAGCGGCCACAAGGTGAGCCAAGTGAGCGGAACACAGCGGCCTTGCTTGCTTGCTTTCTCTCTCCTTCTTTCTTTTTATTGTACTAGAGGAAGATGTGCACTCTCTAGAGAGACACAGAGACGGGGGAGGGGGGAAGAGGGAGAACGCACCCCACTGGGGCAGTAACCCTGAACCTCTCCTCCACTTCTCCACCCTGTAGGGATCGGGGGCACGCGTACACATGCACCTGGTGCTTTTCAAGTTACCCGGGCCGGGATTCAAACTGTAGTTGGCCAAGTGGGATCCAGGTCCCTTAACAGGCCACCGGGCTAGTCCCTTTCCTTCCTTTTTAAGGTTAATTTATTCAGAGAGAGAGAGAATGAGAGACGAGTCCTCAACAGGGTCTCCTGCTGTGGTCCTTCCCCAGCTTTTCTTGGTCACCCAGGGCCTGACGTGGGGACCACGCGCTGCCCTTCCACGCAGCTCCCGCACCGCAGAGCATGGGCTGATGTTGTGTCGCCGCTGCTGGGCCCTCGGGTTGGGGCAGATAATCCTCTCTAGCGTAGCTCGGGTTCAGGCGC
The DNA here is from genome assembly GCF_000334495.1 of Tupaia belangeri chinensis. NCBI lineage: Eukaryota > Metazoa > Chordata > Mammalia > Scandentia > Tupaiidae > Tupaia > Tupaia belangeri. The sequence continues at coordinate 6,254,180 of NW_006159550.1, read as the reverse complement.
GCCAGCTCCACGGGGTGCGGGCGGGGTGCGGGAATCCCAGCCGATACCAAAATCTAGGATTGCTCTGGGACACGTGGCAGCATGAGAAATGACACAGAAGTTACGGCTGGGCTGAAGTGAAACCAGCAGGGCTCGGGGAGAAGGCCTGGGATGGAGCCACACTTCTGCCACAGACTCGGAAGCGGACTGGGAGGAGGCCGTTCCCTGAATGCCTCTTCCTCTCCTCCCCACGTGTGGCCGCTCTAGTGAGCCCCTGAGAACTGTCTGGGTTCCAGAGTCCACAGGCCTGGACAGAGTCCGACCTGTGCCTGTGCTCGCAGACGGTCATCACGAATCCCCGAGAGGAAACCCTAGTGACGGGTCAGTCGAACGGGGTATCCCTCTGCTCGAGGTCACCCAGCAAACACAACTGTTCCTCAGGGCGTGCCCTCACCAACACTCACAGCAGAAACAACCCTCAAGACCTGTTCTGAAAATTCAAATTGAAGTGGCGAATGAATTAAAGTTTCCTTTTTCATGCTCAACAGACAAAAAAGAAACCAGTTCCATCTCATGACCCTGACACGGCATGAAATGACCCATTTTCATTCTGACCCGGAATATTCTTTTCCTTATTCACAACAGAGCATGTGTATACACGTGTGAGAGTGAGAGAAAGATGGGAGAGGCCCCGCCACTTCATCATGTCGGACACTGACATCTACCCAGCATGCCTCAGGCCAACTGGGCCTAGGATTTGAACCCTGGTCACCATGTGGCACCTGGCTTCTCAAGCAGCTCACTGCACTGTGTCATGGAGACAACCTTGACCCTGAACACTTTTTAGTAAACAGCCCAAATGTCTGTTTTGCCAGGGAGTCTCAACAGCTCCCCCTTTTATTCTATTTCCAGTATAGGAAGGCCTCGGTGTTCACTTTCAAGGTTAAAATAACCCATACTTCTCCACATCATCCGGGGTGCTCCAAACGGTTCTTCCCGTGCTGACTGGGAAGTGTGTCTGAGTGGATAAACAACGCTGGAGACCGGGGGTGTGGGGCGCTGTCTACTGGCCACAGAGTGATGTCATGGGACACTCGGGGCAGACCTGCCGAGTAGGCTGTCTCAGGATGACAACCGAGGTGTTTTGTTTTAGCATTTTTATCTTGATTTACTTAAAAAATGTTGGAAAATTTAAAAAAATACCAAAGTACTAGGACTAATGATAAGAACCCACACCTCAAGGCCAGGCCGTGGAGAAACTGGACCCGCGGGAAGAGGGCCTGGGTTCCCATCCCAGGACCCGCGGGGTGCACGTGGGCCTGCTTAGGATGGAGGGCAGCCAGGGAAACCCTGATGGGGGTCCACCTATCTGTCTGTCTCTCATGGAGGAAATGAGGAAACTTTTTTTGAAAGGAAGATATAGCTCATATAATAAATACAATTGTAATAAAAACAAAAAACACATTCAGCATGGCCAGGGCAGAGGGGTTGGGTCGTAACCTGATATTCTTTGGAATCGGATCATCTGGTTCACATTCAATAGTGGGGAAGAGATAAAGGTCAAAATGCGGGAAATAAACGACCAGAGATTAAATCTAAGAAGTTACTCACAGGCCAGCCAGTGGCATGGTGTTAAGGCACTTGGACTCCAATGGCTGACTATGCAGCTCAAGTCCCAAACCTGACAGCTTGGAAAACATGCCAGACATGTGTACATGTGTGCCTAAAATCCGGAGACAAGAATGGAGGAAAAGGGACAGGCATGGCCTTCCCCCACCAGGGGGACTTCTCACCCCACCTCTCTCTCTCACACACACACTGAGTCCTACAGCACGTGCGTGCCCTGGGTACTGGGTTACCCTCACATCACTTAGGAGCAAACGGGTCCTCATGGGCTCAGGGGTCCCCACGGACCTCACAGCTTAGCTCTCACAGGGCAGGCACCGTCTCCTTCACAGAGAACGCGTCGATGTGTCTTTGGTTCCCACTGTTCCTCACCAAAATGCTTAGCTCAGAACAGCGCGTCTATCCCCTCCGGAGTGGGTGCAATGAGTTAATTCCCTGATGCCCTGGAGGGTCTTCTCATCTTGTTTTCCTATCCCGTCCTCTTCACAGGAAGAGAAAGTTTCACTGAGAAAGTAAGACAGCGAAACCCTCGGGCAAGTCCTTATTTCGAGAGCAAACGCCTGTGCTCCCTCCGCCCGGCTGTGTGTTTTGGTGCTGCTTGCTGGAACTTGATGGAGAAAGAGAAAAGTCCGAGAGAAAGGAGGGGTGTGGCGACATTAGTAACCATGCGGTGTGGGCCAGCAACAGAGGAGGGTGAGCCGAACAGCAGGAAAATAGGGCACTCGCTTCAAATCTACTTATAGCCCTGGTCCATGGGGATATTCCAAAAATAAATCCACAAAAGATAAATTAGGTGAAAAATGTGAGTTTCTCTGGATCTAATTCCAGCAACCCCCGAAGCTAGGTACGGGTGAGCTGAGGAGAAGACCCCCAGGGCTCTGGAGTCTTGGTCTTGTTTGAAGTCTGCACCCGGGACCCCTCGGAGCCTCTTCCTGCCCACGCAACCCTCCTCACGCACATCAAAGAGGGCCCTGTTGTCTTCAAAAGATGCTTACACTTAAGACACAAGATCATTGACGTCAGGTTAGAGAACCACACAGTTAATTAGCAGTCTCCGCAAAATCGTGTCTATATGCCAGGCGCCGGGCACTGCGCGAAGGATCTTGCACCTGGAGCTTGTTTTTTCCTTTGCTCTTAAGTTTGCTATAGGGTGCGTGAGCTCACCAGAGAGACGGAGAGTGAGAAATCACTTCCCAGGGGGAGTGGCCATGTCAGTTCCTTCTCCATTCTCCTCTTGGGATTTTGTGCACGTGAGGGCCCAGTGTGTTTTACAAACCACAGGTCTGGGACTCAAACCCAGTCGGCCATGTGGGATCTAGCCGCCTTAACCACATGCTGCTGGCTGGCCCAACATCTAGACCTCTTAATCCCCCCACCAGGTAGAGACCATCGCTATTTTCCTCGACAGGAATGAAACGGAGGCGCTGAGCATTTGGGTAGCTCCCTCAAAGTTTCGGGGCCAGTATGTGAATATGAACTCAGAGAACAGGCTTGGAGGCGGGGATGTGGCCAAGATGTCCGACGTGGGTCCCCAAGTGTGGCAGCTCTCCTGAACTGATACGACTCGCTCAGGCAGAGCTGTAATTCTCCACCCCTTCCAGACTTTGTAACAGACCAAAGCCTTTCTCAGGTTCAATAAACCGTGTCCAAATCGTCTTCAGCAAACAGGCTCTTATTAAACGAAGGCCAATTAGAAAACTGCCTTTAATTTTTCAAGACTTGCCCTAAATTATGACACATCATTACATTTTAGAGGGGAAAATAAATCTTTTTGTTGTTGCTGGGAGTGAACTATGTTCTTCCAGGAATTATTTTCCCACCCTCTCTCTTCTTGAAATGATTACTTTCCTGTTCTGGTTTTAATTGTCAGTGGAATCATGTTACAACCACAGATTTTGATAATGGGAAAAAGGAAAGAATTACCGGCGGAAACGTTTAAAAGCTTCCCACACTGTGACAAAAATACTCTGAGTACCCAGCAAGGCCAACAGCTCCCCACTCCTGCCTTATTTATGAGATGCTCTGGATACAGATTTACTTTAGTTTCTTGTTCTATGTTCTTTTTTCCACCTGTCTTGAAATGAGAGCTGCAAGAGCTTCGATAAATGGCTTGAAATTCCGCCTTGTTTTACTGCCAGGCCTTTGCACCACCTTCTGAAACGCCATTTGCTAGCTCCTGAGAAAGTGCTGCTCTGGGAATCTCAGTGGACAGCTCGCGGCCCCTGGAGAAAGGGGGACGGCTGTGTCCTGCTCCAAGGCACCAGAGTTCCCTACTTGGGGACGTGATGCCAGCCAGCTGAGGACGCTGTTAGCTCGCTGACTCACAGTGGGCGCCCTGTGTACGGGTAGGGTATCCATGTCCTTAAGACCCGTTTCTCCTGTTACTCACCAGCCAGTTTTTCAGCCGCATTCTCTCGGTCAACACTGAAGGGAAGAGCAGAAGCTCTGGAGATTAGAAAAATCTCTACACCTGTTCTGGGCCCACATGCCCGAGTCATTGGACAGCTGCAGCTTAAATATAATCTAGGCTGGCCACCTGATTCTATAAACAAGAAAACAGCCTCTGGTGGAGAACTGCCATGCTAACCTATGAGCAGGCATTCAAATCTCGTGGAGGGCTTCTTAGAGCGCTGGGAGTGCCACCCAGAGGCCCAAGGAGCAGCCTGCAGTGGGTCTGAGGACCTGCAGAGGCCCCAAGGAGCAGGCCTGGGATGATCTGAGGACCCGCAGAGGCCCCGAGGAGCAGCCTGGGGTACGTCTGAGGACCCGCAGAGGCCCCGAGGAGCAGCCTGGGGTGGGTCTGAAGACTCGCATCTCTAACAAATGCTCAGGCGATACAGCGATGCTGGCTGGGGACAGAATGGCTCATCACAAATAACACAATATGGGACCAGCAGTTAGTGTAATGGCTATGTCGCTGGACTCTCATTTAGTTGACCGTGGTTCACGTCCTGGACCTGGAGGCTTAAATTCATACCAGGCGTGTGTGTGTGCATGCCCAAGATCCTGAGAGGAGAATGGAGGAGAAGGGATTGTGGCGTGGCCATCCCCTCTAGGGGGTGATTTCTCACTTTCTGTCTCTCTGTCTCTCTTTCTGGTGAGTGCACCTGTCCTATAGCAAAAACCTCTCAAAAAAAAAAAACCCCAAAAAACAAACATAAAAACAAACAAACAAAAACACCACAATATCAAAAGATCTAGAACTCGAGCTGACACCTTCACTCTCACCCAGCTTCCATCACACCATGTTTTAACCCCGTGTTCCAAGGTGCAAATGTTCATGTGATTTTTTCATGGCCTCTATCAATGAACAAACCCCTTTATGCAAAAAAGGGGACTGTAATTTAGAAGCCTCTCACTTCTCCTATTGCTCTCAGGTTCCTGACTACAGTAAGATGTGTTAGCACCTCCACGGGGAAGTGGGGGACTGGAGCCTGTCGCTATCTCCTACTCTCGAACGCTCTCCGGTGGGGGAGCCACGCTGGCCTTAGCCCGAATGACTTAGAAATGATCTGCGTTTTTCCATGACCATTGCCATGCTAGTCCTTCATTAGCATGGATAATAAAGAGATTGCATAATGCCTGCCAGGTGGCATCTGGGGAGCCTTGCAGGACCCAGGAGTTAGCATTTGTGCTACGAGTTCCTACATATGTGGAGCAAATACAGCAGCATAAGTAACCTTTAAAGCATATCACATTGAGTGAACACTCATCTAGCCAGTGCAAAGCCCTACTCAAGGGTATTTTGAGACTGGTACTTTAAGGTCCCGCTCTCCAAGGAGAAGGAGGTCACAGGGGAACACTGGCAAACTATGCATGCTCCGCCTCCTCACCTCCCCCAGAAGAAATGGGATGTGGGTGTTCAATAAGCTCCCTCGACCTGCAGTTCCAAATCCGTTAAAATCCCGCGACTGGACTTTAAATCTCCTAGAGTGAGTCCAATGCCCGGCCGAGATGGAAGAGCCACTTTCCAGTCAGTGGTTCTCCACCTTGAAGGAGCATCAGACTGTCCCAGTGGGTCTGCTAAATCCAGATTGTTGGGTTTCAACTCTGGAGTTTCTGATCCAGCAGGGCTGGGAGTCTGAGAATTTCATCCATACAAGTTCCCAGGTGCTGCTGATGGGAAGTGAGAACCACCATCTCAGGCCACAGAAAGCAAACGCAGGAGGGTGTTGAGGTGCCATCGTGCCCAGCGATGGGCTGGCCTGGGCTCCCTGTGAGGTGTGCCCTTCACTGAGATGACTGTGTTCAGCAGGCCATGTTTTTTTGGACATGCATCTCCTGATTGGCGGGCCCGCCACTGTCCCACCTGGCTTCCTCACACCTGTGTGACAGGCTCTTGAAAGCATCTGTCACTCGGCACAGACCCGCGTCACAACAGCCCCTAGAAGGAACCTCTAGGGCTCTCTGGATTCTGGCCTTGGTCCTTTCGCACTAAATGCAATAAAAATGAGTCGTCTAGAAGAAAAAAGACAGCCCATGGATTCTACCCTAAAGCCGAGAGAGAGTGAGGATGCCGAGGAGCCAGAGTCGGGCTGTGGCGAGGTGCTGCCCTGGTCCTGGCGGGCATGGCGCCAGGCACTGCAAACACACGGCCTGCGTTCTTGGTCCCAAGTGCCCGATGAGGCCAGCTCTAGTAACGAGGTAGATGTCCGTGTTCTCATCTGCAGTGAGGACCAGAACGTGCGATTTGGGCATGATCACAGCCAGTGAGCATAGTCACCCCTTTAATTCTGCAGCTTGTTCCCTACTGAGGTTCAGAAGGTCTTCAGAGACTGGGAACATGGGCTCCATTAGCAAGAAGAGATTTAATCAGAGAAACGTAAGGTCCTGCGAAAGGCTTTTAGAAATTCAAGCACGTACCTACAGGATAAGGGAAACCTGGCTGACGAACAATTCATGAGAGCCCAGCTCCTCCTCATTAAAAATGGATCCTTTTAGGTAAAACACAAAGGACCCTCATGAAGGCAGCACTTGAGGAGATGCTCAGGTCTGGCCTGTGGACTCGAGCCCCCTCCACTCGCAGCGCACCCTCTTCCGTCGGCACTCCCTTCTCAGTGCCTGGCTCCCCAACTCCTATGCTGGGCCCTCCGAGTTTATTGGCCCACCTGCTACTCCTTGGCAGGCTCTTCTGGTTTGGCAACTCCACAACTAATCTTCTGCATAGAGATCGGTTCAATTGGGCTATGAGACCACATCCAGCCACCTGCTCCCACTAGGGAACCTCATCTCTGCCCCTGGACATTTGGAATCCTGGAAGACTCCATGATGATCCATAGGAAGAACTTAGCAGTAAATGTTAAGAGGAGCTGTCGCCCTGTGGCAGCCAGAGGGCTCTGATATGTCGGGTTTCTTTAACAGGCACAGACTGGGAAGGGCAGAGGAGGTTCCCTGGACTCGACCCGGGACAGGTCGTGCATGGACACAGCATGCAGCTCCGAGGGCTGCACTGAGCCAACGCCCACCACACAGGACGTGCACAGAACGGCGGCCAAGAGGAAGCAGAAGCGTCGTAATAGAGAGCCCAGAGCTTCAAACACCTAGCCCAGGCTGAAAAGAAGCAGTGTGTGGCGTGGTGCTGGAGTGGGATGGGGGTTACCGGTCGAACTATCATGTCTGGAGGCATACGTATTCCATGCGACTGCAGAAAACAGGATCAGCAGAGAAACCCTTGCCCTTACAAATACTGAAGCAGGAGGGCCGACAGATGGCATAGTGGTTAAGGTACTGGACTCCCAGTTGACCATGGTTCAAGTCCTAGACCTGGGGGCTTGCTTTCTCATTCACCCCCCCTTCTCTCTCTGGTGTATAAAAAATAATAATATAATTTAAAGAAAGAAATACTGCAGCAGGGTTTGGAGGAACCGCAGGAACACCTGGAGAGAACAGGGGGCAGGGCTTGCAGCAAAAGACCTCCAGGCACCATGAAGCCTGGGCCATGCTCTCTCTCCACATAACTGTAGATGCCTACTACTGCAGACAGAAGTGACATATTTCATCTAAAGATAAACCAAAAATAGTGCCCGCCTTCAGGAAACTTCGATTTCAGAATGACTTATTAACGGATTTAGGAGTACAGCTGAGGAAGGCGCTCACTCACTCACATATGAGAGCAGTGACCTGGGGCCAGCAGTCTTAGCTGGAAACAATGTCCCGGGGTCAGCAGGTGGCATGGTGGTTAAGGCACTGGACACTGCCGCATGGCCAACCCTGGTTCCAGTCCCGGTCCCAGTGACTTGCTTTCTCACATTCCCTCTCTCTCTTTTTGTTCTCTCTGGTCAAATTAAAATAAACAGATAATAAATAAAATTAAGTAATTCTTTAAAAAAAGAAAAATAATAATGTCCTTTAAAAAAAATCATTCTTGGGGACCAGCAGGTGGCATGGTGGTTAAGGTGCTGGACACTCCCACATGGCCGACCATGGTTCGAGTCCCAAATCTGGCGGCTTGCTTTCTCACTTCTTTCTCTCTCTCTCTGGTCAAATTAAAATAAATGAATAAATAAAATTAAATAAATAATACTTAAAAAAATCATTCTTAAAAAGTCAGAAAAGGAGCTGACTCCATAGATACTGATTAAAGGAACCCAGATCCCACATGGCTGACTGTGGTTCAAATCCCAGCCCAAGGGGCTTGAAAAACACACTGAGCATGTGTACATATGGAATCCCGACAGGATGAGAGCTGGGGAGAATATGCAATTCATGAACATCTGGATCGACTCTCACTTCATTATCATGAAGAGGCAGGCTGAGACGGACTGAGTCAAAGACTAAACGCGAGCATAGTCTGTATGTTGATTCAACTGTCACTACAAAGTATTACCATAAAAACTCAATTAACAAAGGCCTGGGGAATAAATTTTCTCTAAAATGAAGTTGGTTATGTTTTTAAGGTCTTTGTGAATAATGCAACGGTGCTGTCAGGGTCATGCAGATATCTGCGATTCCCTGCTCAGCCACACTTGGGATGCCGACAATCCAGTGTCAGGGCTCCTCCAACAGCGACAGCCACTGCTCCTGACCCTCCCTCCCGGCTCCTCCCACTGCTCCTGACCCTCCCTCCCGGCTCCTCCCACTGCTCCTGACCCTCCCTCCTGGCGCCCGCGGCGCCTGCCCCCCCCCCCCGGCTCCTCCCACTGCTCCTGACCCTCCCTCCCGGCTCCTCCCACTGCTCCTGACCCCTCCCTCCCGGCTCCTCCCACTGCTCCTGACCCTCCCTCCTGGCTCTGCCCACTGCTCCTTTTAGGGCCTCCTTCCCAATGGCTCTTGCCCCTTTAAAATCAGGGTGATAGGACCAGGAGAAGGCTTAATGGTGATGTCGCTGGACTCCCACGTAGTCACCCGGGGTTCAAATCCTGGACCAGATGGCGTAAGACTCACACTAGGCACGTATGTGTACACGTGTGCCCAAGATCTCGAGAGGAGAATGGAAAAGGGATTGTGGCATGACCATCCTCCCTGGGGGGGGGGGGATTTCTTGCTTTCTGTCTTTTGCTGCACACATGCCCTATAGCAAACACCTCACTAAATAAAATAAAATAAAACAAAACCAGGTGATAACGGTTTGAGTCTCTGACCTGGAATATCACACTGCGCATGTGTGTGTGCATGCTCCAAATCCTGAAAGGAGAAGGGATTATGGTGTGGCCATTCTCCCAGGAAGTGATTTTTCCCTTTCCCTCTCTCTGAATCTGTCTCTCTCCTTCCTCATGAGTGCACATACCCTGTGAGAAAAACCTAAAAAAAAAAAACCAAAAAACCCAGGGTCACACATGGTGGGTTCCTCGTCACCTCCAGTGGGAGTGCAGGAGAGGACACAGAATGTGTGTGGCCATCACTCCGGAGGGCCTCGCCGATCATCACGAACCCCATTCCCTGGGAACCCAGCACACATCTCCAGACAGTCCCTGGTGAGGGGTGGCCACCAGCCAGGGGGAAGCTCTCTGCAGTGGAGCGAGGAGCCATCACCCCGGCTGCGGCAGTGGCCTCCCAGGAAGTCAAGAACACAGAGGCTCACGAGTGGCACCCTGCTTCCTGCAGAACTGTGCACCGTCTGGCCGTGGCAGATGGCTGCAGGACGGTCAGCCACTGCAGAAGGAGACCCCAAAACAGAAAGCCTTTGTATGTGAAGGCAGTCTTCGGGCCTGTATTTACAAGAGCAGAGGCTGAGATGGTGCCGATGGTGATAACGAGGGCAGTTCTGATGGGAGGAGAGCACGCCCACGTGAAGTTAGTGGGTACCCAGTCCTGTCCCACGCCAGGGTGGGTGAACAACAGCCTACGGGGTGCTTCAGATCCACTGCTCGTTTCTGTACAGCTGTGAGTCTAAAATTATTTTTTTACATTTTAATTTTCGGAGAGTGCGTGCACCTGCCAGGGAGAGGAGGAGGGAGTGAGCGCCCCGTGGGCACAGTCGCGCTGCAGTCCTTCCTTTTCCATTTCTCCATCCATCAGGATTTGGGGCATGTCTGCACTCGCCTTGTGTGTTTCCCAAAGTGTCTGGGTCGGGACTCGAACCTCGGCTGGCCTGCGGGATGTGGCTCTCTTAATCCCAGTTTTGGTTTGTTTGTTTTACCGAAGGAAGAACTGGTAACATGGAACGCACGTGAGCTCCTAACCAGTGGGCACAGTGAGCGTCTCACCAGAACTCCGTCCTGTCACTGTCGGCCAGTCTGTGGCTATTCCTACACTTCCTGTGCACCCCGACCTGGGGGTGGCTCCCAAAGCCTGAGGCACCCTCTCCCTGGCCCTTTAGAAAAAGCACTTTCTGAACCTTGTTCTAAGAACGGTCCTCACTGGGATCCCGGAAAGTCAGTCCTTAATCAAAAGTTACAATCTCAGCTGACAAAGAGATGCGAAGGCCTGACTCCCAGACAGCAACAGGACACACGTGACCCCTTAGTCAACGTTGAATGCTTTACTTCCTGGGCGACCTTAATGATTCGGTGATCCCGGGTGTTTAACCGGGCAAGGCCTGTACCCTGCCTACACTAGACTGGAAGGAATGCTTTCGGTCACGTGAGCTCAAGATGAGAGCTGTAGCGAGTGTCCCAGGGACTCTGTCCAGCCCCGCTGTCTTCTCCGAAGGCAAACTTCGATTGGGATCTTCAATTTATTCAGATATAAAAGCCCACCCGTGGGCCAGCACCAAGACCTCATGGTTATGGGAACCAGATCCCACGGGGCTGACCCCTCCCCAGTGGCTGGGAGCACATGTGTGCATGCCTCAAATCCAGCAAAGATGGGGAAATGGAAACGGGGTTGTGCCACAACCATGCTCCATGGAAAGTGCCTTCTCCTGCTGTCTAAGGCACACAGGTGCCCCCTGGTGATCGGAAAACCAGAAAGTCCACCTGCTCTGTGATGTGCCGGGGACCTAGGTCACGGCCGGTGAGCATGCCTCCTTCCTCCCTTCAATGCAGCTCCTACAGATGGCAAACTGGGGCTTTAAAGGCTTACTGACTTATTGAGAGGAAGGCAGGCTCCCTCCGCAGGGTCTTAGCACACTGCAATTGCCTCCCCACCCTCCAGCCAGTCGACACCCTGGGCTGGCACGCCAGCGGGTTCCAGCGTGCATTGGCATCAGGTGCGTGGTCAGCCGGGAGGCTTCCAGCACTACAGACCCATGGTACTGCCTGCTCCAAAGCGCGGAGACTGCAGCCAGCTTTCAGCGCTAGCTCGGCACGATTCTGACACTTACTTTAACGATTCACAAACGAGCACAGAGAAGCCAAGCATCTTGCCCACATTCACACCGCCGGAGCGCTGGGATTCGAGTCCACCAGTGCAGAATCCATTCTCCACTAATATCCCCAGAGGAAAATAGCTAACTACATGGCAGAAAGCCCTACCCATGGGACGGCACACCACCTCCTAAAATTGCAGTCAGAGAGTGCTTCGTTATCACAGAGCGAAGGGGGGAAACAGACTGCATGGTGAGTGCGTTTCATCCGGTTTCTGTAGTACCATACATGTACGCCTTGCCCGTGTGTACTTCGTGTAGAAATGCTTCCACAGCCTTGTTTCCTAAAGAACACGTGTATTAGCAGTGTCAAGACACAGACTGTGTGTTTGTGTGTGTTTGTCTTAGAGAGAGGGAGGGCCAGAGGGACAGAGACCGGCATTTCCGACAGGTTCTCGCCATGTCAGGACCCTCTCAATAGCAAGCATTCAAGGGACAATAACGCTGGGCATGTTCAGGTTGGCCCAGAACCAAGCTGGCTGCCCACGCGACTTCCTGCCCTCTGTGCGGTGGTATACAGAGCCGTAATCACGTATTGCTTAAAGACACACTAGGGGCCGGCTCTGGCAATGCGCTGCTCAGGAGAAGCTGGCCCAACCAATTTGAATCCTTGGCCCCATCCCCTGAAACGCACCTGCTCGAGCCCTGACAGCCAGGTCCGGCAGGCAGAGCTGGAGGGCCGGGTGACGGCATGGCCAGACCCGATGGAGGATGCTCTCCACCCGACTGTCGCCCTGTCATGTGCACACGTGCGCACTCTATCACACACTAAGAAACTGGAAGGAAACTCACCAAAGCATTAATGACGACCCGGAGAAGACGGAAATGGGTCATTTCCCCTTCCGTGTCCATATTTCTCTGACGCCTCCTAATGAAGACATGCTGGTTTTTCTGGTATTTGATTGGGGCTGTGCTCACTGTTCTCTAATAAGGCACTAAGACCTTTCTGCAGGCGAACATGAGAAGAGGTTTGCATTCCCATCTCAGGCCTTTGTTGAAGCCCCCTCTGCAGGCCAGTCCAGCCGTGCCGGGGGGCACGCCCTGGGCTGAGAGGCTCCTGCCTGTCAGGCCGATGGCCGACCTGCCACAGCATTTCAGACAGTGCAGGAGAGAAGGGGGTTGTTCCAGCAGAGGAGCCGGGAAGAACCGTCTGATCCAAATCCACAGGACTGAGGCTCTCAGGCTCTCTCAGGTCCTGAGGCCGCTCAGGCTTCGGCCACTCCAGGGTTCGCCCAGTTTGTCTGCTCTGCCAGGGGACAGCCCTCTGGGTTTTAGAAAGCCCTCCTCCTTTTCCCTGACCTTTCCAACAAGTTCCTCCTAGGGCCGGACAGTTCACGCCATGCCCAGTCTGTCAGGAACCCAGGGTCAGGGCTCCCCCAGGTGAGTCATCCCACGGGAATTCTACGCAGTCCCAGCCAATGGCCTACAAAAGCTGACGGTTGGATAATACGACCTTCTAGTTCCACAGCCCTCTGATCTGTGAACACGCAGGGCTCCATGAACAAACTGACAACTGCTGGTCCCGTGCAGCCATCTTTGACCTGCACGCACCGTCGCGGGGCCAGCCTCTGACGGTGGAGCTGGATAGATGCAGTCACGGCCCTGACCGTGCAAGATTCTAGAAGGAGGTGGCTTTCTGGAAAACCTAACGAAAGCAATTCCACAGAGAACCAGACGAAGCTGAGCCAGCAGTTTTAGTACAATTTGGGTTTAAAAATCACAACTGCATGAATTTTTTAAATTAATTTTTTGGGACCAGCAGATGCTGTAATGGTTACATTACATAATGGTCGCTGGACTCCCACATAGCTGACTGCAGTTCAAGTCCTGGACCCACCGGCTTAAAACTCACACTGGGTGTGTGTGTGTGCGTGCCCAAGATCCTGAGAGGAGAACGAAGGAGAAGGGACTGTGGTGTGGCCCTCCCACAGGGGGGTGATTTCTTGTTTTCTGTCTCTCTCTTCAGCAAGCACATGTGCCCTTTAGCAAAAATCTCCCCCCCCCCCAAAAAAAATCAGTTTTTAAATGAATCTTGCAACATTCCACCGTGAACCCAGCAAATACCGGGGCGGAGTTTACCACTGTCTTTCAAGATCCCTGCTCGTGGTCACCAAAAACACACAACCTCTGCTTCGTTTGGTTTTAGTCCCTGCGAATCTGCCTGTCTTCAGGGCAACGGCACCTTTCTAGGCCCTCAGAATAAAGACTCGAGACTATGAGACCGAGGAGCAACGGCCCTTGGAGGAGGATGCGAAGTGCTAGAAATGCCAGGTAAATAGCATGTGAAAACCACACTGTCCCAACCTTAACAAATAGGAGAAATAAAATAACTACGATATTAAAAAGATAAAAAGACAGCAGATGGCATGGAGGTTAAGGTGCTGGATCCACATAGCGCACTGCACTTGAGTCTCGGACCCCGCAGCTTGGGAAACATGCTAGGCACGTGTGCATGCCCCAAATCCCGAGAGGAGACAGGAGGACAGGACACTGAGTGTGGCTACATCCCCAGGGGATGGGGAAGGGGTGGTGTTCCTTTCCCTCCTGTCTCTCCGGCGAGCGTGCGTGCCCTGTAGGAATCATTAAGTAAGCATTGGCGGTCCTTGCGAGCCTCACTGGTCCAGGTCCCTGTGGGGTCCGGTGTGACCTCTGCCCTTGGTGGACATGCCACTCCCAGCCCACAGCAGTCAGGGAAGCCCCAGGCCCAGGAGTGCGGTCCTGAGTCACCACTGATCCGGATTGCGTCGGGAAGACCTGGGCGACAGTCCTGGCTCTGCCAACGTGTCATGGCACCTTGTTGCACAAGCTCCCACAGTGCAAACTGCTGCTAGCTATCTTCATTTCCCTTTAAGAATTATTTTATTTAACTTTATCTATTTATTTTATTTGACCAGAGAGGGACAGAGGAAGAGACAGACAGAGAGAAAGTGAGAAAGCAAGTTGCCAGGTCTGGTCACAAACCACGGTCGGCCATGTGGGTGCCCAGCGCCCTTAACCACCACCGCCTGCCAGCCCGTCATCTTGATGGTTTTGACTCCGCAGTGCCAGGGGTCTTCTAAAGCTGCATAGGAAATGCATATTATGAAAGCACGCATTTCAAAAATGTTTGCACCGAAATAAACCCACACTCCAATTCCTTTTCTCCACAAACTTTTGAAGTCCCCTGGTAATAGCCACTTAGTGCTAGGATGAAGCAAGTGATGCAGTGTACAAAACTGACCCTGCGTTTGCACAGCAAGGACCAAACACTCACGTGGATGTGCGTGTGCAGGCGTACATGTGCGTGTGCTCACACAGGCGTGTACGGGTATGCGTGTGCAGGCGTACATGTGTGTGTACTCACACGGACGTGTATGGGTATGCATGTGCAGGTGTACATGTGTATATACGATTGTGAGAGTGTCCAGAAGAGGTGGGACAAGGCCAGCCCATGGCCTCGTGTTTGGGGAGTTGGATCTCACATGTCCATCAGTTTGACTCCCAGCCCCAGTGGCCTAAAAAACACACTGGGCATATGTGTTTGAGTGTCCCAAATCCCAACAGAATGGAGAAATGGAGGAGAAGGAATTGTGGCGTACTCTTGTCCCGTAGGGGGGAGGAGGCTTTCTCCTTTTCCCTCTCTCTTTCTCCCTGTCTCTCTCTGACACACACATGCAATCTCTGGAAAAAAAAGAAAAGAAAAGAAACGAGGAAAAGAAAAGAAAAGAGGAGAAGAAATGGTAGGCGGCCGGGCCAGCAGGTGGTACAGGGATTAAAGTGTTGTACTCCCACCTGGCCAGCCGCGGTTCAAACCTCGGATCAGGTGGCTTGAAACTCATGCCAGCCACATGTGCATGCGTGCCCAAAATCCCAAGGAGAGAATGGAGAAGGGATTGCAGCATGGCTATCTTCCTTGGGGGGTGATTTCTCACTTTCCTTCTCTCTATCTCACTCTCTCTCTTCCCCCGGTGAGCACACATGCCCGGTGGCAAAAACCTTTAAAATATTTTTTTTTAAATGAAAGCATCGGCAGGCTGCGTGTGCTCCAGACGGCGGTACCACATGTGAGGGAGAGAAGGTCAGGCCTAAAGATGAAGGCAGCTTCACCTGATGGAGTGAAAGAGAGAAGGCCATGCTAAGAAAAGGCAGTGGCAGTGACGGTCAGGGGAAACTGCAGCTTCTTACCATCTGACTTATTTGTTGCTGGCTACTTCACTAAGCTCAAACTTCGATCATCATATTCCACAGAAAAATGACTTTTAAAACAGACCTACAGTTCTAAGCTGATATTGTTGCTATAAAATACAGTTGTAAAGAAAATTTCACTTAGATTTTAAAAATGTTAAACCCTTTTTTAAAGAAATATTTAGTTTTATTTATCATTACTATTATTTGCTATAGGGCACCTGCATTCACCAGAGAGAGAAAGGGAAAGTGAGGGAAAGTGAGAAAGCAAGCTACCAGGTCCGGGACTTGAACCACGGTTGGCCATGTGGGAGTCCAGCACCTTAACCATCATTCTACCTGCTCTTCCCTCGCTTACTATTTTCACAACTTTTTTTGGTAGATTTGCTACAGGATGTCTGCGCTCACCAGAGAAACAAAGAAAGACAGAGAGACAGGAAGCGGGAAATCACTCCTCGGGGGGATGGCCACACTGCAATCCCTTCTCCATTCTCCTCTCGGGATTTTGGACACATGCCCAGCATTAAGCTGCCAGGTCCAGGACTTGAACTGTGATCAATGATATGGGAGTCCATCGATCTAGCCATTCTGCCATCTGCTAGTCCCAGTTTTCACAACTATTTTTTTGAAGTATAAAATCACACAGGGGAAAGACCATGACAGGTGAAAGGAGGGAGGGAAAGGAGAAGGGAAGGGGTGGACATCAACTGTACCTACGTGCTAGCTCTGTAACAGTCACAAAACAAAGTCATCTTTGCATACTAATATTTTGCTACGTATTAGTATCTGTTAAATCTGAGTGGTGGTTGTCAGAAGGTGGTATGGGGATTAAGGTGCTGGACTCCCACATGGCTGACCACGGTTCGAGTCCTGAACCTGGCAGTTTGAAAATCATGCTAGGTATGTATATGTGCATGCCCAAATCCTCGGAGAATGAGGGATTACGGTGTGGCTGTCCCCTTGAGGAGTGATTTCTCATTGTCTCTGTCACTCTCCAGTGAGCGCACATGCCCTATGGCCAAAATGTTACAAGGCAATGATAATGTGAGTGGGGGGTAGGTATATAATTACCATTTATATTCTGGGTTTTCGTCCCCTCTGGTCAAAATACTTCAGAATGAACATCTTAATATAGAAAGTATATACTTTACGACTCTAGAGTATAATTAAACTAGTACTGACTGTCGCAAACTCAAGTAGGTTCAATAACTTCAGGACTTTGTGCTTTAAGTATTAAATAATAATACAAAGTAAGATCAGAAGTGGCTGCTGCCCAAAATGCAAATATGCACACACGTCTGCTAACCCCCACCGAGGACGCTGTCCCCTCGCTGCCCCACCGTGTGCTGGTATGTAAAGGAGGACCGAGGGTATTTCAGCCACGAGGGAGGACTCCACTATTACAGACACCGGCGGAGATCAGTCTCTGCACTGCAGTTCGGGAAGCGCAGGGGATGCCTCTGCATCTCTCCGGTACGGAACGCTAATGGGGGCATTTTGTCCTCCTCGCACGAATCCTTCCTGACGCGCGTCCTGACATAGCTGCATAAAACCCTCTCGACGACGAGAGCGTCTCTGCCTGGCTCCCCGACTTCCCAAGAGAGGTGGCCATGCTGGCAGCCCTTCTCCTCCATCCTTCTCTTGTGATTCTGGGCACGCACGTACACGCACCCATTGTGCTTTGCAAGCCACTGGGACTGGGACACAAACTCTGATCGACTGTGTGGGACTCCAGTGCCTTAACCTCCATGCCACCTGCTGGCCCCAAATAGGAGACTTCTCATTACCACCTTAGGAAAATGACTAGGTGCACCAGATAAAGTGATCAACGCGATGTTCAAACGCAGGGATTTCCTCTTCACTGACGTGTGTATTCACTGAGTGGCATTTGCTATAAAGTCTTCCAATAAGGCATTCCAGAAAGCCTTCAACTGACCAAATAAATACATATCTCAGTTAGGGACCAGCAGTTAGCATAATGGCTATGTCGCTGGACCCCCCTGTAGTCGACTGCATCCCGGACCCGGTGGCTTAAAACTCATGCCGGACACATGTGCGTGCATGCCCAAGATCCCGAGAGGAGAATGGAGGAGAAGGGATTGCAGCATGGCCATCCCCCCGGGGGGTGATTTCTTGCTTTCTGTCTCTCTGTCTCTCTCTGTCTTTCTGGCAAGTGCATGTGCCCTATAGCAAAAACCTCTCAAAAACAAACAAACAAACAAAAAAAAAAACAGCAAACAAAATCAAATATAAGGATATCCTCATTAATAAATAATCTTTGGTCAGGTTTATTTTTTGGGGAAAAAGCTCCCATATAAAATTGGCAGGATTTGCCACACTACTTTTTATACTTAGTTCCAAGTTTTAAATGATTTTCTTAACCAGATGGCTATAATATTTCTCATTCCAGAGAAAGGAAAAACATAGACAGGGCTTGAGCCACGTTGGCTTGCAAATGTAAATATTTTTCTGTTGATTTTCTCTTCAATTAGAAGATCATCCTCAAGTCAGATTTCTGGATTTCTGAAATCTGAATTCCAGAAATTGCTGAATGTGCACTGCTTTTACCTATTATCAGTTCTATAAATAAATCTGTGGAGAATTTCACAATCCATGGCATCTTTCAATTGTTATCAGCTACACAGCAATCACAAAGTGGTTTTCATTACAAGGGTGTATGTGACGATTAAAACACCAGCACTGAATTAGCTGAGTGGGATGAAAGCCCTGAGAAATATTTAGTGGGGTTTTTTAATTATTTTTTATTTAAGTTTATTTTATTTATTTTAATTTGACCAGAAAGGGACAGAGAGAGAGAGAGAGAGAGAGAGAGAGAGAGAGAGAGAGAGAAAGAGAGAAAGCAAGCCACCAGGTCTGGGACTCAAACCGTGATTGACCATGTGGGAGTCCAGCGCGCTTAATAACCATGGCACCTGCTAGCCCCAATTTTTATTCATTTTGTGTTTGCTAGAGGGCACATGTACTCCCGAGAGAGAGAGAGAGAGAGAATAAATAAGAAGGCACTCCTTGGGAGAATTGCCACACTGCAATCTCTTCTCCATACTCCTCTTGGGATTTGGGGCACACACACACACTGGGGATGTCTTGTAAGCTGCCTTTTCTGGGACTCAAATGGAAAGTTCGGCATGCGGGATTCAACCGTCTTAACCTCCACACCACTGGCTGGCCGAGAAGGAACTTTTTTTTTTTTTTATCATTATATACCCTGACAAACTTTTGAACTTTGAATTTTTATCTGTTTAATACATAAGTGAACGCATTTAAAATATTTTGAAAATAAAAACCTGTCATTTGAAAACACTTGTACCATTTAGAAGATACACAGTATTGGACGATGACAGAAACGAGCAGTCGTGGGGCCTCCAGGGACCACCCTGTGATATAACTCTCAGAGACAGAACTGAGATTTTAGAACTTAGAATGAGCACAATATCTAGGAGAAAAAAAAAACAACCCTTAATTCCACTTGGAAAGTTCTAATTTTAGACAGCGCTTTTTGTTAACTTCATTTGTTTCTCCTCTCTCTAAAAATTCCCCATTCTCAGAAATTCTGTAAAGGGTCAAGGGTGGAGATAGAATTGTTCATACTTTTATTAAAAGAAGAAAAAAGTTATCTCAAACTCAAGTCCTCTTCTGAGCCGCGTGATCTAGAAAAACAACTTACTCGCAGTATCTAGGAAATGTTCTCGGTATTTCTTTTAAGATAAAAAAGACTGCAGCCAGGAACCAGCAGTTAGCGTATTTGCTATGTCGCTGGACTCCCACATAGTCGACCTTCGGTTCGCGTCCCGGACCCGGTGGCTTAAAACTCACACCAGGCGCGTGTGCATGTGTGCCCAAGATCCCGAGAGGAGAATGGAGGAGAAGGGATTGCGGTGTGACCATCCCCCCCGGGGGGTGATTTCTCGCTTTCTGTCTCTATGTCTCTCTCTGTCTGTGTGGCGAGCGCACGCGCCCTACAGTGAAAACCTCTTAAAAAAAAAAAAAAGACTGCAGCCAGCAAGTGGCATGGTGGTTAAGGCGCTGGAGTCCCACATGGCTGACTGCAGTTCGAGTCCTAGTCTGGGTGACTTGAAAATTATGACAAATATATGCATAAATAAATAGATTTTTTTTTAAAGAAAAAGATTTCACAGGAAAAAAAATAAAAAGGGAGGAGGAAGACTAAGGAGAGTGTTTAGCACATCCCTCGTTGCATCTCCTCGCCTTCGCTCCCGTCTGAAGCGCCACCACATAAGCACCTGCTCACGGTGCTGTTGTCCCCGTCGTTCCGTAGACTTCACCCATCAAATGCAGCAAAGATCTGGCATGACCTTTCTGCAAACCGAGCCTGTTCTGCTACCAGGAGGTACCAGTAGCCTGGGTTAGGATATTAGCTTCTACATTTCATGGCCGAATGTTTGTCTCAGGTGGACACATCATCGACCATGCCAGAAACAGAACTCGTGTCAGCTACCCAACTACCGCCCAGTGGGGGCACTAAGGTGCTGTGCCTTCCAGGAGCACCGCCTCCTCGCGCCGGGGCTCCGTGTACGCATACGAGAGCCCGTGCTTGGGATGGTAAGCAGAGTGTCCACGATTTCTACTGAGGCCACGTGTCCCACCACTGGCGGAGGGTTCTCCCCCAACCCTAACTCCCGGCGGACTGACTTTCTACCATGCAAGGGCTGGAGGCAGCCTCAGCTCCCATCCTGAAGCAATGAGAAAGCCGAGCGGAAGAGGACCTGCTAGGGCCTTCTGGTACAGTAAATAACTGTCACAAGACCCACCTTCTCCCCAGTGAGCTGTGAAACCGCATCGCCCGTATCTGTATTTCATCTGCCTAATAAAACATCTCCAAGGATTACATCATCTGCAACGGCGCAGAACTGACGGCCAACTCATGCGACTCTGGAGAGGCAGGCTGGGAGGTTAGACTTCGGGACTGCAGTGATCCCGCTCTCTGGCCTGGCCGCATGCGCACCTGCGCCTGCAGCCCACCCCTCCTGCTGTGCGCCACCCCACCTGGGGGCCTGAGTCACACCTGAGCTTCCGAGAAAAAGCACCACTAGAGGGGGGCACCCCAAGTCACAAGGTCCACTTTGATGGAAGAAAGTCACGGGGTGGGTGACCAAAAACTCCTTTGGATTTGCCTTATTGTGTTTTTTCAAATCTGCCTCTGATCGTACATATGGACAGTTATCCAGACACTAGCTTAAAAATAAATAAAGCCTCTTTGCAAAAGCTCCAATGCCCTAGTTCACACTCACCTCTCTGGTTGCACTGCACTTGCATGTCTGCTATATGGTTATGACTCTGCTGTTTCACGCCGGTGCATGTAATGAGTATGTGTGTTCAACAGTTAGGTTTGGGCAGTGAGCCACAACTGTCTGCAGCCCGTCTAAGAGAAAGCACCCGGTCAGCTGCACTGCTCTGTCCTGCTGGCCAGCCCTGCTCTCTCGGCCCTGTCCAGCCTGGTAAGCCCTGGTGGTCTAGGCTTGGTGCGGTCCAGCTCCGCATGCTGTGACCGCGTGCTGTGAGCTCCCAGAGGGAGGAAGTGCTTCCACACACGTGACAAGCTCCCAGAAGGAGGAAACGCTCGCAAACACCATCATGGGCTTTGTGAGCCCACCCTGAACTCAGCAACAAACAGGACATCAGTGCCTTGTGTCGTTTTCCAACTCTCTGAGTCTCAGTTCGACCCACCTTTCAAGGAAGGAAAGAACCTTGCACAACAAGGTGGCCTTCCCACAGCTGAGCCACTCCAAGCATTACTAATCGACTACCTGGCCCTATCTACCCATCCCCGGTGACACTTAGTGATCTGGTTCATTTCCTGAGTAACACCGAGCGAGCTAGATGCTCACTATGCTCAGCCCCGCTTGCTCCCTGAATCTGTCTGAAGCACCTTGTCGAATTCCTTAATTTAGGAAGTGACACCCTCACTGGAAAGTTTAGATCTTCTGTCTCGTACCCCTCCCCGCTGCACCCCAGCTTAAGTTACACAACCCAAGCCAATGACAGTATCTGTTCCATATTTAATACCCTCCCCACCTCTTTATTGCCTTTGTGCCTGCAGTCTGCTCAGTTCTTAAAAAATTAATCCGTCCACAGCACAGAAGCCCTGACAGGGACTGACTGCACCTCAGCACTGACCAAGGGAGGCCCGCGTGCGTCACTGTATGCACCTCTGCCCGTGGTCTTTAGGGTTTGGGGAATCCGTTTAGAAGTCTAGTTTAATCACCAAATATCGAACCCCCCCAGTTTCAGCTGAAAAACAAATTAAAACGTTTTCTGATCATTTCTAAACAGACAACACAGATGCTGTAGCCAAAGAGAGAAGGGTCAGTCTGCCTCTGGGCTTCTGGAATCGTCAGCCTGAAGCTCCAGAACTCATCAGCCATCTGCCCTGAGCAGCTGTCTGGGGAGGCATGTCAGAGCTCTCATAATCCGGCAGCAGGCAATTGAGTTTAAATGTCACTCCTGGCTGGAAATCCAGGCACAGCCCGTGCTCACAGGTCCCTTGGGGAAGACAGACTCTGGGCACCAGTACGTGATATGAGCCATTGAATTGCACCTGCTTTACGATCTGTGGCCAGCACACTGTTAATTACACGGCAAGGAGAGGTCAAAATCAGGCCAAAATGGAATCCGCTGTCCCAGAACATAATCGAGTCCACCTGAGACACGGAGCTGTCACCCTTAAATCACCCCATAAGCACCAGTCCCTGCAACCTCTGTACTGTCAACAACACAGATCCTGAATCCTGCAGATTTTCATTATACAATGACATTTCCTTCGCATGCTTCAAATCTAAAACCTGTTTCCCAGTGGAAAGGGAAGGGACTTGAGAAGGGCAAAAACCGAGGAGGAACTGGGGTCTGAAGAGGAAGCAGGAACAGGAGAGAGAGGAGAGAGGAAGGTCCCAGCGTAAGATGGCTCTGCCTCACAACGTTGACGCTGCAGCGGTGTGCACGTGATAACCATCCAGCAGAAACGGCACGTTCAGTACCAGGACGGCCATTCGGCTTTTCGCTCCACCCATGTCCGATCAACTACAGAGACATCCAACCTGGCGTCATAGAGCAGGCTTTGTTAGGTGTTTGGCTCAGCTGTGCACAGAGTGACTGCACTAAACGCGTTTAAGGTAGTGCAGGTTCTGTACATCAAGTGTATTAAATGCAGTTGTTAAAGTTTATCCATTTCCTCCATGAGAGAAAGAGGCAGACACAGAGACAGTGAGAGACGGGCCCCTCTCATGGGGCCTGCGGTCCACCCCCGTGTCAGCCGCGTGGCCAGGGACTGCAGGGAGGGCTGGACACATGCCAGGGCCTTCCCACTGGGTCCGGCTGTGTTACCATGAGCCACTTTCTGGGCCCATACATGCATTTCTGATTTACACGGTTTTCAACTTATCAGACCGTAACCCTATCACAAGTCAAGGGACATCTGTATGAAAAAAAGAAGGGGGAAAGGGAGGAAAATCAGCATTTGAAATATCAGGAAGAGACTGAGCCAGCAGGTGGCAAGGTGATTACTCGCTGGATGCCCACTGGCCAGTCACGGTCTGGGTGTTGGACCTGGCGGCTTTCCTCTCCTCTCTCTCCAGTGAGTGCGTGTGCCCCAGAGCAAATTCAAAAATGATAATAATGATAAATAAAATGAAATAATTCTTAAAAGAAGAAATATCAGAAAGAGACAAAGATAGACAAAAAAAAGAAAAAGAAAAGAAAAAAAGAGAAAAAGGGAGTGAAAGATTGGGCATTTTGGGAGGTGATACGGCGCTCCCTCCAAACCCTGAGTACGGACAAGCTGTCACGGCCTTTCACTACCGTCCTACCCAGCGTGAATTAGGCATTACCCACATCTCCTCAAACCTGCCAGCACACGCTCACCGTCCCACTGCAGTGGGGTGACAGCAGTGACCGTTCACAGAGGAACCGTCTGGACAGGAGGTCCTCTCCTCAGGGCAAGAGAGCCACACAGCAGTGGAGACGGACAGCCCTGCCATGGGGTTACGCCGAGGGTCACCACACACATGGTCACGATCTTAACCACACAGGGACACTTGGCTTAAACTCTTCCCCGTGCCCAGCTCAAAACCTAACATGATCCATGATCACAGGAGAATGGTCGGGGTCTCTGTTCTCAACGTACAGGGTCTCTATTCTCAAAGCAGAAAGTAACGCTTTTAATGCCAAGTCAGACTGTAAACCTTAGAAATGATTTTCCACAACAGCGAGAGATGCAGACTAGACATAAAAGAAAAATGTTCAAGTGATACTGGAATGATGTGCAGGAGCCCAAGGCTGGCTTTAAAGGGGCTTGGGATATGGCTGAGGATCTACCGCTCTTTACTAGAGGTCATCTCGCTGGAGACGGCAGTGGCCTAGACAAACTCGTTTCCAAACGGCCTTTCACAACCCAGCAATTTGGCAAGCTCCCCGAGGACTCATTGGCTGGTAGGTTTCCACCGTGGTTTCTGAAAAGAACCTCCTCAGAACACCAGCCGCTCCAGGTAAAAGGGCTGCTTCCAAGTAGGCGTCCTCCGTCACCTCCTCGCTCGGGGTTGGCGGTGCCCTTCCTGTAACCGACGGTGCACAAACAGCACAAACGCGACGGAGCGAAAGGGACAGACACCCAAGAAGCACAGCCATCTTCAAACGCTTTGATCTATCCGGATGAAATCATTCAAAAGGAAAAGGGAAGCTGAGAACAGAGAGATGTAAAGGAAAGCTGTTTACAAACGTCCAGTAATAAAACATACCGACATATCTGACAACCCATCAAATCAGTGACATGCACAGCCTTAAAGAGGATCGTTATGTAACAAGAGAAAACAGTGCTTATTCTTTAAATACAGAATAACTTGTCTACTCACATGACAATTATTTCATTATCTTAAAAATGATCAAAAGTGGACCAGCAGTTAGCGTAATGGCTATGTCGCTGGACTCCCATGTAGTCGACCATGGTTCGCGTCCCTGACCCAGTGGCTTAAAACTCACACTGGGCGCGTGTGTGTGTGTGCCCAAGATCCTGAGAGGAGAATGGAGGAGAAGGGATTGCGGCGTGACCATCCCCCCTGGGGGGTGATTTCTCACTTTCTATCTCTCTGTCTTTCTCTGTCTGTCAGGCGAGCGCACGCGCCCTATAGCAAAAACCTCTCCAAAAAAAAGATCAAAACTGATAAAAAAAGATTAAAAAAGAACAAGTAGCTGGCCCACCCTCTAGGGACGACAGCTGATTTTTCTTTTGGTCCTTATTATGGTGATGCTAACTCATGCAATAAATAAAATCTGCAAGAAAATTTAAAGAAGGACAGAGGGAAATACAGTTCTCAGGCTCTAGAAAAACACATGCCCACAATCCGTTAGACAACACTGATGTCGGCCCCTGTGGAACACACACCTCAGTCAGAAAGTGCAGGCTCTGGGTAGCTCTGGAGGAACTGCAGGTGCTCTGGTGGGAAGTGACCCCACATAGAAATGGATACCGTGTGAGGAAAACTTAGACATAAGTACAAGGTAGGGCTCAGGTGGCATGGGGGTTGAGGTTCGAGTCCTGGGCCCAGTAGTTTGAAAATCATGCCAGGTGTGCATGTGTCCAAAATTTAGAGAGGAGGATGGAGGAGAAGTGAATGCAGTGTGGCCATCCCCCAGGGGGTGATCTCTCTCTCTCTGCCCCCCCAGTAAGCACATATGCCCGATGGCAAACCACCACCACAAAAAATAAGTACAAGGTAAAAGGTGCGAGCGAAGTTCTCAGTGAAACTGAAATGACGAGCTCCAAAGAGTCACAGATCACCTTCCCAAGACACACTGTCCTCGGATCCCTAAGCACAGCATGCTCTAGCAGGAAGCTGGGCTGGAGCAACCCTGAGGCGTTCTCTCGGCCCTGGGAGAACCTTCTGCACACGTGTGCCTCATGAAACTCACAGTACTCGACCCCTGGCAAGAATTGCCAAGAGCATCCACACCTCAAGCAAGAAATCCTAGCCATTAAAAACACCGAAGGCACAAGACGTACAGAGGAGGAACATGGGAATCGTGCTTATTTGGATAGTTCTCAAATTTCACAGCTAATTAAAAATTATTTTTCCAGTTGGAAACATAGGTAATAAGAGATATTCAAATTGCAACACAATAATTTAGAATGTGCTTGCTGGAGATAGAGAGAGACAGTGAGAGGGAAAGTGAGAGATGTCTCCCCAGGGGATTGGCCCTGCTGCAATCCCTTCTCCTTTCTGAGATTTTAGGCACATGTGCACACACCCAGTGTGATTTTCAAGCTGCCAGGTGGATCGTGTGGGAGTCCAGCACCATAACCACCGTGACCTGCTGGCTCCAAGGTAACATTCTTTCTTTCTTTTTTGGAGAGATTTTTGCTACAGGGCACGTGCGCTCACCAGACAGAGAGAGACAGAGAGACAGAAAGCGAGAAATCACCCCCCCCGGGGGGATGGTCACGCCACAGTCCCTTCTCCATTCTCCTCTCGGGATCTTGGGCATGTATGCACACATGCCTGGCATGAGTTTTAAGCCACCGGGTCCGGGACGCGAACTGCGGTCGACTAAGTGGGAGTCCAGCGACATAGCCATTACGCTAACTGCTGGTTCCCAAGGTAACATTATTTCTAAAAGGCTTTCCGCTGTCAGACGTTTCAGCTCACACTGTCCCTCTGCGTTCACCAGGACGTTCCTATAAAGACCCTAAAGGTGCGTCACGGAGGAGAGGAGGCGCAGGGCGGCCGTCCTGGCTGCTCAGTGGCGTAGATTCATTATGGCCCGTGGTGGCCCCTGCCCTTCTTGTTGGCCCTCTCTAATATTCAGTAATTAGACCACCTAGACAGCCCATAAGACAGAGGACATCTATGTCATCCTGTGTAACAGCAGGGAGTTTTGTTTTGTTTTGTTTTGTTTTCAAGAGAGTTTTGCCTTTGGGCACATGCACTTGACGGAGAGACAGAGACAGCGAGAGGGAAAGTGAGAAATCACCCCCTGGGGGGGAAGAGCCATGCCACAATTGCTTCTCCATTCCCTTCCCAGGAGCTTGGGCATACCATGCACATGCACCTGGCGTGATTCTCAAAGCACCCAGTCAGGGACTTGGTCCGCCGCGGTCTGCCACGTGGGAGCCCAGCGGTGTAACCACGACGCCATCTGTCGGCCCCATTATGCACAGATCCTTGCAACTGAAAAGACTCTCCCTCCGAAACGCAGGACAGTCAGTGTGTGCGCTGTAGGCCTCGGGCATGCTGGGACTCCCAGCGCTGCTCACTGACGCGAACTTGACCAGGCCGCGCAATGCCCGAACAGCTGACAAACCACTACTCAGGGTGAGCCTGTGCGGTGTTTCTGGAAGAGACCAGCGCCTGAATCATCTGATCAAAGCCAGTGACCGGGTGGTTATGGCGGCTGAATCCCACAGGTGGCGAACACCTGGTATGAGCCAGTGGCTTGAAGACCATGCCAGGTCCATGTGTGTGCATGCCCCAGATCCAGACCGGTGGGAGAGCTGGAGGAGAAAGAATTGCGGCATGACCATTCCTCACCCCAGGGGCTGCTCTTCCGCTTCCCCTCCGGCTCCTCCTCTCTCTGGTGAGTGCATGTGCCCTACAGCAAATACGGGGACATGTATCCATGCGTGAACAAAGTGAGCAAGCAGGCAGCCATCCCCATGAGGGTGGGCACCGCCAATCCACTGAGGCTCAAGAACGAGGCAGAAGGTGAGGGAGCTGGACACCCCCTCTCTGTCTGCCCGCCTGACCTCTCGGGCCTTCCGAACCACACTGGCTCTTGGGCTTCCCAAGTGTCAGGCTGAAAGCAGGTCATGGGGCCTCCCAGCCTCCACAAGCTGTGTGAGCAGACATCTTAGAACAAGTCCTTACACACCCAGGCACTCGCTCCTCCCTGGGGAAGCTGGGCCAGCACACTCACTGGGTCGTGTTCTCTCATTATCTGACTCCTGTGAATGACACTCAGGTCGTGAGTCACCGAACACAGCCGAGAGGAAACCTCGAGGTTCGTGCGCTTTGTCCAGCAATCGCTAAACGTTTTGTAACGCCAGATCCCACACCTTTCGGGCGGAGTTCAGAGCCTGGAGAAAGCACGTGAAGAAGGCAAAGCAACGTGGTCGTCCGTGGACCCCACACAGCTGCTGGGGAGGGTGCTAAGGGCCTTGTGCGGAAATCCGAGTACCCGATCCAGGGCAGCCATTTTCAAAAGCAGTGTGACTACTGTAGAGAGGTTAAAACTACACGACAGAAGAGTAAAATAAGAACTGCAGAGAGACGCCATGCACGTCCTGACGTGACGAGAAGGGCTCCTCCCCTCCGTGGTGTTCTTTCCAAAACCCACAACGCAGCCACAGCATGAGAAAATGCCAGACAAAGTCACGCTGAAGACCTCCTCGTCAGAGTGCAGCCTCTCACTACACAGGACGGGTGGAGGGGCACGACTGTGACGGCTGAACGTGGGACCCCGGAAGAGGAAAACGATGCTAGTGATCCACCCGTGGGACCCGGGTCACAACCCCGGGGTCTCGCTCACAGCATGGCGTCCCGTCAGCGTGACGTTCTGATGAACGTGCTCGGATCACGAAGGGGCCAGCACTGCCTGAGCAGGTGACAGTCGGGGGCAGGCCCGTGCCCTTGGGAGGATTCCCAAACGAAACAGTGCACAAGCAGAGGCAACGTTTTACAACAGAGGTTCTTAGTAGGAACAGACCGGGGAGGGGATTTGTTGGTATAGTTTAAAAACAGTCCACACTGGGGGCTGGACAGTGGTTCAAGAGTAAAGTGACACTGTATAAGTCTGGCCCACGCGGGGAGGTCCTCGATCTGCACCTGAAGGTCTCTGGGCACGTGCCAGGAGTGCATGCTGTCACCTGGCGCTGCCTGAAACGGGTTCGTCACAGCACCAAGACCGTATTGGACTGTGGGCTCTCTCTGTCATAGAAATAAGTAAAGTTTTTGTTTCTTTGTTTTAGGTTTTTGCATAGGGTGCATGCATTCGCTGGAAAGAGACAGATGGTAAAAAGAAAGTGAGAAATCACCCCCACCTCCCAGCCGCCAAGCAGGGTTGGTCATGCTGCAATCCCTTCTCCATTTTCCTCTTGCGATTCTGGGCATGCACTCAAATGCACCTGGCATGATTTTCAGTCTGCTGGGTTGGGACTCGAACCACTGTTGGCCATGTGAGAGTTCAAAACTTTAACTACCATGCTAACTGCTTGCCTCAGAAATTATTTTTTAAATTCCAAATTTAATCTGAATATATTCGCATTTTATTTTTTCATTCCAGCTTTTGAAACAAAAGTCTAAATACTTTCCGGAAAAGCTGAGTTATCGAGTACTTCAGGAAGGGGAAAAGAAAAGCCACAATTTAGGAGAGGCTGGATAAAGAGGAGAGAAAGCATATTAACAGGCCAGAGCTATTTCCCTGGGTGTGTGTTTAATGTCCGCTATAAAACAATACTACAACAGTCAGGAGAAAGATTTGTTGGTATAGTTTAAAAACAGTCCACACTGGGGGCTGGACAGTGGTTCAA
This sequence comes from Tupaia belangeri chinensis, assembly GCF_000334495.1. Taxonomy (NCBI): domain Eukaryota; kingdom Metazoa; phylum Chordata; class Mammalia; order Scandentia; family Tupaiidae; genus Tupaia; species Tupaia belangeri. The sequence continues at coordinate 6,225,114 of NW_006159550.1, read as the reverse complement.
GAGTAAAGTGACACTGTATAAGTCTGGCCCACGCGGGGAGGTCCTCGATCTGCACCTGAAGGTCTCTGGGCACGTGCCAGGAGTGCATGCTGTCACCTGGCGCTGCCTGAAACGGGTTCGTCACAGCACCAAGACCGTATTGGACTGTGGGCTCTCTCTGTCATAGAAATAAGTAAAGTTTTTGTTTCTTTGTTTTAGGTTTTTGCATAGGGTGCATGCATTCGCTGGAAAGAGACAGATGGTAAAAAGAAAGTGAGAAATCACCCCCACCTCCCAGCCGCCAAGCAGGGTTGGTCATGCTGCAATCCCTTCTCCATTTTCCTCTTGCGATTCTGGGCATGCACTCAAATGCACCTGGCATGATTTTCAGTCTGCTGGGTTGGGACTCGAACCACTGTTGGCCATGTGAGAGTTCAAAACTTTAACTACCATGCTAACTGCTTGCCTCAGAAATTATTTTTTAAATTCCAAATTTAATCTGAATATATTCGCATTTTATTTTTTCATTCCAGCTTTTGAAACAAAAGTCTAAATACTTTCCGGAAAAGCTGAGTTATCGAGTACTTCAGGAAGGGGAAAAGAAAAGCCACAATTTAGGAGAGGCTGGATAAAGAGGAGAGAAAGCATATTAACAGGCCAGAGCTATTTCCCTGGGTGTGTGTTTAATGTCCGCTATAAAACAATACTACAACAGTCAGGAGAAATTAGTAGCCTTTGTGGATTTGCTTTTTATCCTCAGAGTAGCACCAGGATTCGGCTTTGCAGAAGGACATGAAGGTGCTGATGAAGGAAGCACTCCGCCCTCCCCCTCGCAGCCTGGGGTACCTCAGCGTACCACAGAGCGACGGATTATCTCCACCGTCCACACTGCAAACTGCCACGGCTCCTCCGACGTCTAACAACCGAGCCCACACACAGCAGCTTTGTGTGGCACACGGGAGACAGAGCAGGGTTTCAGCACACAGGGCCGCACCGCACGCTCCGTCACACCTGAGTCTGGAAGCCACATGCCCCCGGGGCACAGTCCCGGATGGAAGCCGAGGGGCTGCGGTTCCGTGGTCTCCAGGACCTGTGGTAACGCCAGGGTGCTCTCAGGACTCCAGCCCGTACAGCGCCAGGCTAGGGCCGCCTTCCATACCCGACTGCAGACACCTGGAGGGTAAACCACGCTCCTATGGACAGCTTTCAGAAATCAGGACTCATCTTTCTATAGGGGAAGAGGGTGTGAAATAGAATAAGCACTCAATGGAGCCAGGAGGCGGCATGGCATGGTGGTTAAAGTGCTGGCCTCCCACATGGGCTACCAGGGTTCAAGTCCTGGACCCAGAGGCTTGAACATCACACTGGGCGTGCGCGTGTGTGTGTGTGTGTGTGTGTGTGTGTGTGTGTCCAAAACCCCAAGAAAGGAATGGAGAAGAAAGCCATCCCCCCTGGAGTGATTTCTCACTTTCCTTCTCTCTCTCTCTCTCTCAGTGAGCACATGAACCCTATGGCAAAATCCTAAAAAGTAAAATAATAAGTATTTGAATGTAATCATGAAAAAAAGTAACCAAACTGAAATAAAGAGAGACAATGCACAAAACTGTCCTGTACTCTTCAGGAAAGTCAAGGTCGAGAGGCTCAGGCCACGGAAGGGTCAGCCACGCCTGCCAGGAGGACCCACGTGGTACCGTTCAGGGCTTGTCCGGAGACGTCCCTGCGAACACTGGCACGCGTGCCCGACCCAGGGCCAGGCTGGGGGGCACTGAGACCACAAGGCCCATTAGGAGTGTGCCCCCCCACTACATTGTGGGTGTGTAGTGTGTGTGTGTAAAGGTGTGTATGTATGCATGTGGTGTATGTGTATGCATATACATGTGTGTGCATATGTGTGTGTCTGTGTGTATGTACCAGAGGGCAGGGTGGCAGAGGCGTACACGAGACAGTACAAGCAGTCGGGGACTCTGCCTGGGTTACGCAGGAGTCCCTGTGCTAGCCTCATGCCCTATCTCCAGGTGCATGCTGTGTGTAGTGTGCGTGTGTGTGTGCATGTGTGTGTGCCTTCTCTCCAGAGGAACGTTATGTGTAGTGTGTGTACGTGTGTGCATGTGTGTGTGCCTTCTCTCTAGGGGAACACTGTGTGTAGTGTATGTGTATATGTGTAGGTGTGTTTGCATGTGTGTGTGTGTGCATATGTGTGTGCCTTCTCTCCAGGGGAATGTTATGTGTAGTGTATGTGTGTATGTACGTGTGTGTGCATATGTGTGTGCCTTCTCTCCAGGGGAACATTGTGTGTAGTGTATGTGTATATATGTGTGTATGTGTGTTTGCATGTGTGCATGCATGTGTGTGTGTCTTCTCTCTAGGTGAACACTGTGTGTAGTATGTGTGTATATGTACATGTGTGTACATCTGTGTGCCTTCTCTCCAGGTGAACGCTATGTGTCGTGTATATGTGTGTGTGTACGTGTGTGTATGTGTGTGCCTTCGCTCCAGGTGAATATTGTGTGTAATGTGTGTGTGTATGTGTGTTTGTACGTGTGTATGTGTGAGCATGTGTGTGCCTTCTCTCCAGGTGACTATTATGTGTAGTGTATGTGTGTAAATGTGTGTATGTGTGTGCATGTGTGTGTGTCTTCTCTCCAGGAGAACGTGTGTAGTGTGTGTGTATGTGTGTGCCTTTTCTCCAGGGAATGTTGCACCACAGTAGAAGGTTAGAAACGAATGAGTGTGGAACAGGCAGGCGGGGCTGCACACTGCTGTGAGTGAGTGTGCTAACGACACTGTTTGCTTGAAAACGGCTCATTTTCTCTTCCATGCATTTCACTCGATAACAATAAAAACAGTAAGTGAGAGTCTCCAGACCCGTACCTCCAGGGCGCAGCTGCCCACTGTCAGAAGGGGAGCGGGGACGGACAGCTGTTAGACAGCAAAGTGTGGGCACGCCCAGGGCCACGAGGGCCAGCACCCTGCCCTGAACCATCGAACCCCACCCTCGGCCCTGCTCCTCCTGGACGCAGGACTAGCTACTGGGGACCAGGAGGGCTGCCATCCCGTGGTGGACGCTCATCCAGGCTGCCTGCTGGGGTTCACCCCAATTCACTCTTCTCAGCTCACATCACCCTGCACCCGCGGATGCGGTCACCTCTGACCTCCCGTGTCGTGTGGCTGTGACAGAAACCCCAGCCACAGTTACGCAGTCAGGAAGCTGGCTGATGGGAAACTGGGCAGGGAGGCAGGTACACAGACCCGCACGCGGACCACGCTCTGCGTGAGAATATTCCCACAGCACCTGCTGCGTGAAAGGCGAGGACTCTCCGTCCTCAGGTGAGTATGGATGCTCAGAGCAGCTCAGTAGCCTGCCCAAGGGCACACCTGAGGGCTGAGTCGGTCTGCGGCAGGTCTGCGGATGCCCAGGTCCAGGCTTTGCACAGGGACTCGGAGTCCGGACTGCGATGGCAGAGCCCGGGGCCTTCAATTGCTTCCTTGGTCTTTGGGGGGTAGTACTGACTTGTGGTTGAGGGGACTGGCTGAGCGCTGCAGGCCTGCAGAGCGAGGAGCTGCTTATCCTCAGGTAGAGGAAAGGACTGCACATAAAAGCCCCGTTCTTACCAAGAATCCAGTATTTTAAATGTCTGTGCAAGGCCTCTTTCCTCCCTATTACTGCCCCTTTTCAAACAGACGAACTAAGCTATTAAAGATTGGCTTTCCCCAGACTGGACTGTTGGATATGGAAAACACAGAGGACAATGGGGTGTCGAGCTCCCCGCCTCCCTGATCCGGGCCAGCCGCAGACCAGGCCACGTGACGCCGCCGCCCCCTGCCGGCCGCGAGGCGACGCGCTCAGAGCCGACAAGCCAGAGTCGCCCGCCGCCACAGGGCTGGC
>NW_006159550.1:6211990-6221082 GCF_000334495.1 Tupaia belangeri chinensis | reverse complement strand
TGCACTGGGGCTGTGCGGCCTGGCCAGTCACTGCAACAGTCCCACAGGTGCACCTGCACTCCATGTGCTCCGAGACCAAGAAAAGGCGCAGAGGGCCCTGCCCGGAGGAGCAGCGCGGGTAAGGGCCTGGACAGGCAGGACTAGGACGCTGAAGACACCGCCTCTCCCACGGGCGCTCCCCACGCGCATTCTTGGGCCCCCTTGCCCTCTTATCTTACGTAGATGCAGTATGGTTTGACACAAAACAAAACCAACAAAAACGCCGAGTCTTGGGTTTGAGAAATGGTGAACTGGGGCGTCCCTCCTCGCTGAGACCGCGCAGGCCGGTTCTGAGTGTGTGCGGACACAGGGGAAGGGGCAGGATGTCTACCTGCAGCTGGCTGCAAATGGGAACCCCGGGGAGCAGAGTTTACCCCACACCAGCCGAGGGCCAGCCAGGGGACGCTGGGCCCTTCCGGAAAGGTGGAGGGTTCTCAGCCCCTGGCTCCCCGTGCACCCGGGTGCCACCGTGTCCCTTACCTGCCACCTGGGGCTGGGGGTTGAGGCTGCATGGGCACCTTGTGAAGGTGCGCTCCCCCCCCTCCGGTTTTCTCATGGAAAAGAGGAATAAACTGAATAAGGGCATAAATATTTTCATTCCTCTTCCCCTGACGGCAGGCACCTGAAGGGCAGCTTGCTCATCGCTCTGCTAGTCTCTCTTATTTTCCGCCCAGAAACCCTGCAAACCAAAGGAACAAAAGTGAACATGGAACTAGGTTTAAAGCAGAAAGACCAAGACGCACGTAAGTGACCCGCGAGTGGACACACGATACAGAACTAGCTTAAAGGGGGACGGAAGGGCCCTTCCACAAGTGTGTGGTCACGCAACTAAAGTGCAGGCTGGGTTTTGGTGCAAAAAACCCCCCCAAAATCCATACACGGTTGTGTTCCCAATGCACATTTTCCAGTTGTTGAAGGCCCCTCCTCGTCTCGGAATGGACGTCATAAAAACTGCTCAGAGTGACCAGTCAGGGAATCGAAGCCACTAAAGGTGGTGACGCTGAGGAGGAAAGGTGCAGAGAGCAGGGACGGGCCCATCGCAGTGAACGACGTTTTGTGGTGAAAACACAAGTTGACTATAAAGAAAACCAGCGGACGCCCGCAGCCGGGGTCAGTAAGCCGTGAGGCTTCGGTGCTGCGGGCCGTCTGCTCCCACCCCAGAGCACCTGCATTAAGGACAATAAGGAGGCGGGGGTCAGGCACAGGGACCAGGAGACCCCGCACTTCATTCTTCACGCAGGCTCCTACCAGGGACAGGGTAAGGAGCACCGAGGAGCTGCCTCTTCTCCGTGGCCCTGCAGAGGACAGAGGTAAGAGGACGAAGCAGATTTGTCCTGGGGGAGGGACAGCACGGGCTGGCCGAGTACAGGGGGCTCAGACAGAACAGAGCCAGCTGTTCGTTCGGCACCTTGCCAAACAGAACCTATGCTCTGAAACTACTACACAACACTGCAGATGAGATTGAAGAAAGCCTAAAAGAATGCACGACATCCCATGTTCATGGTTGGAAGGCTTCGTATTGTTAGTTGGCAAAACTCCCCAAATCGATCTACGGATGCGATGCGGCAAGGCCTTTCAGCGTGTCGGCTGACTTTGTTGTAGGAAGTGACAAAACGGAAATTCATATGGGAATTCTGGATACCCATCACAGAGAAAACACTGCTGTATCCTGTAAAAGAAAAGCAAAGGCAGAGGACTAGTGCTTCCTGGGTCAAAACTAAAGGCAAATACTGCATAGGGGATGGACGCGAGGGTCCGGAAACGAGTCCTCACAAGGGTGCCAGGGGACGTCAGCGAGGACCGGATAGTTCTCCAACAAGTGATGCTGTGACCCAGCTGTGACGCAGACCCCACAGCACCCCAGCACTCTGGAGACACGGGTCCCCTGCTGGCCTGCACATGCCAGGCACAGGCTGGCTGGAAAAGGCTGGGAGAAGGTCCTGGGATGATGACCTGCTGGCACTGTTTCTTGCTCTCTCTCATGAAATAAATTTATAAATAAACTTAAAATTAAAAAAAAGACAGGTGGTGCTGGGACAACTGGATACTCGCTGCGAAAATAAGGCCGTGCTTAGACCACACACAGCTCAAAAGGGCAATGTATATGCGCTAAGACCACAGGCCAGCCGGATTGCACGGTGGCTAAGGTGCTGGACTACCACACCACTGACTGTGGTTCGCGGCCCAGACCCGAAGGTGTGATGATCACGCTAGGCATATGCGTGCCCAAAATCCCAAGAGGAGAATGAAGGCGAAGGGACTGCAGCATGGCCATCTCCCCTGGAGGTGATCTCTCACTTTTCCTCTCTCTGTCTCTGTCTCTCTCTGGTGAACGTATTGGCTCTACAGCAAAAACAAAAGCAAAAACAAAAACAAAACTAAGAAAAAGGAAGCAAAAAAGAATATTAAAGAAAGAGCTAAGTCTATAAAGCTCTTAGAAGAAAACACAGTATCCATCCTCACAATGTAACACCAACACTTGAAGCAATGAAAGAGAGGAGTGGGTCAGCTAGACATCATCAAATCAGAAAACGTAAGACTGAGAAGACACATTGAGAAAGTTAGAGCATAATCACGGAATGCAAGACAAATTTTAAATTCATATACCTGCGAGAGACTTGCTTCCAGAATATATCCAGAGCTATCCAACTCAATGATAAAGACACCTAACCCAACTAAAGACTAGGCAAAGGATCCGAAGAGAAGTTTCTCCAAAGAAGACCCAGAAATGACCAATAAGCACAGGACACATGCTCAATATCGTTAGTCACCGCGGAAATGCAAAGAAAAGCAACAATGAAATACCACTTTACTCCCACTAGACGGAAAACAGGAAGAATCGATGTGGACATTGAGAAATTGGAACCCAATCACCTGCTGGTTAGATTATAAATTTGTACAAGTACCTCAGAAAAGTCTGGCGTTTTCCCAAATGGTTAAACATGGAGTTACTATGTGATCTGAGCACTTTCCTATCAGATAGAGAACTGAGAAAAATGAAACATTATGTCCATGCAGAAACGTGTACACAGCGTTTACAGCAGCATTAGTCCCAATAACCGGAAAATGCAAACAACTCAAATGCTCTTAACTGGTTAACCGATAAAGAAAACGTGGTACATATGTGCGTGTGTGTGTATGCATATTGTAACGAGGTAAACACTTCTACAGGACAAGCTCAAACCCTGAAAAGGTGCTAAGTGAAAGGAGCCAGTCACAGAAGACCACGTCTGATAAGGTTTTACATACAGGGGATATCAGCGTAGACAAATCTGCACAGACAGCAGGGAGACTAGCAGGTGCTAGGTCTGGGGGATGAGCAAATCGGGGTAACAGCTAAGAGGTCTTACCAAGATAACAGAGTGCTCTGAAATTGGCTTGGCAATGATTGCACAGTACCGCAAACACACTAAAGCGTAAGACGATACATTCAAAATGACACGGTAAATTAGCAAATTATATGGCATGTAAATTATCAACAACAAAGAAATTCTACTAGTCGAATAAAAATGGCAGCATAGTTAAATTGCATTACCCTAAATATAAAGATTTAAATGCAGTGAAATAAAATAATTTGACTATTGCAATTCGAAGAGAAAAACACCGTAGCTAACTTTTATGGAGAATAAAAATTACTAAACACTTGAATTTCCAGTGTTTGGAAGAGCACAATTTGTTGCTGTCATTGTTTTTAGTTTCTGCTACAGGTACATGCTCTTGCCAGAGACGGTGTGAGGGATGAGGATGGAAGGGACTGAGCAAACGCACCCTAGGGGATGACCATGCTGCAACCCCTTCTTCTCTGTTCTAGTCTCAGGATTTTGGGCACACACATATGTGCCTAGTGTGAGTTCCAAGTCACTGGGTCTGGGATGCAAACCATGCTTTGGCCATGTGGGATCCAGCACCTGAACCCCCATACTACCTGCTGGCTCCAGCACACTTTTTTTTTTAAAATGCCAAGTTCATTTCTTAAGTTATTCCCTGAATATTAAATTTCTGGAAGTCTCTATTACAGTGTAAAATAAGGCATCTAAAGGAATGTAGTTAGTTAATGCCTATAGGTCTACTCAGTCTAAATGTCCCTAACCCTGTGACAAGAAGTTCCATTCATAGAGTTAGAAAAAGTTATCAAGGGCCAGCAGGAGGCAAAGTGGTTAGGGTGCTGGATTCCCAAATGGCCGACCACGGTTTGAGTTCCATACCCAGCAGCTTGACACTCACACTGGGTGTATGTGTGCGTGCGTGCCCAAAATCCCAAGAGGAGAATGGAGAAGGGATTGTGGCAGGCCACCCCTGCTGGGTGGTAAGTTTTCCCTTTCTCTCTGTCTCTCTGTGTCTCCAGTGAGCACGCACACCCTACAGAAAAAATGTCTCCCAGTACAAAGTCATCAAAATCTTGTTTCAACACTAATCTGTTATCTGCAGACTGTCTAAGAGATTAGTGTGCTCGCATGCGATCTCCTTTGGTCTCCGTTAACCTTGTCATGTAGGACTCACCACTGCTGTGCAGATGACAGATGTCAGTGACCGGAATTTACACGGAGTTCAGTCTCAACTACGTAAAGAACGGAGTTCACAGAAAAAGACAGCAGCAGTGTTTGCCGCGGGAAGGTGGGAGTGGGAGTGGTTTCTGGAGTGTGCGCTTTTCTTTTTCACAATTTCCCCTCTGAAGTTTTCCCACAGAGATGCAGCACATAGTTTTTAATTGCCAGAGGTGTGTGCACTTGCTAGAGAAATAGAGGCACAGAGAGAGAAAATCCCCCGTGGGGTGTGGCCACAGCGCCATCCCTTCTCACTCCTCTGCCTATGAGGACTTGGGGCACACATGCACTGCTGGGCATGGTTTTCAGGCTGCTGGGGCCAGGGTCGAACCGTGCAGTCAGCGACATGGGGTCTGGTTCTCTTAGTCGCTAGGCTACAAGGCCTGCCCGTGAAGGTAATTCTTTCCAATCTGAAAAACAAAGCTGTATACAGAGGTCTTCACTCACTCGGAAAACGTGTGTAATGAATGAGTGTGGGACCAGCGGGTGGCGGGTAGTGAAAGCACTGGACTCCCACGTGACCGACTGCGGTGAGTCCCAGACCTGGTGGCCTGCTTTCTCACCTTCCTACTCTCTCTCTCCAGTGTGTGCACATGCCCGACCGCAAATGAAAAATAATAATGACGAATACAATTAAATAGTTCTTTAAAAAATAATGATGCATGGATTTCAAAAAAATTTTACATGAAAGTAAACTCATTGTTTAATTCCATTTTCTACAAGTTTTTTTTTTTTTTTTTTGGAGAGGTTTTCGCTATAAGGCACGTGCACTCGCCAGACAGTCAGACCGAGACATAGAGACAGAAAGTGAAAATTCACCCCCCAGAGGGGATGGCCACGCCGCAATCCCTTCTCCATTCTCCTCTCGGGATCTTGGGCACACACGCACACGTGCCCAGCGTGAGTTTTAAGCCACTGGGTCCAGGATGCGAACCGCGTTTGACTACGTGGGAGTCCAGCGACATAGCCATTACGCTAACTGCTGGTTCCCCATTTTCTACAAGTTTTTTGAAATGCCTTGACTAAGCAGTGATGGAGGGCAGAGGGAACTCAAGACACGCACCACTTGGCCACTCAGCTAAGACAAGCTGCCGGGGTTGCCGAGAACAACATGGGGCAGGGCCCCGCGTCCCTCAGGGGGTTCCTTACAGGAACCTCACGCTGAGCACTCAGAAACGGCAGGAGAATGTAAACAGTGCTGACGTGCTTGGACACACGAGCACGCACACTTACCAAGTGCCTGGCCGGTGGCTTTTACAGGAAGAGTACCGGATTTGCCTCCTAGTTCTTACAAACAAGTCGGTGTATTATAGATCATTCCGTGTACGTTCTTACTCCTTTCTCTCCCCGACAGATGAGAGATGCACACGCATGTGCACACATGTGTTAGACACGTGCGTCTGTCACACACTACACTCAGAAGAACCCACTCACAGTGTCAGCCCAGCCTTATGCAATGCCGCCTTGCCAACTCGCCCCACTGCGACACAGCACGCTGGCCCCCCTTGGGAAGATCTCAGAAACAGGCACAGGTCTTGAAGTGTGAAGACAGGACTTCCTGTCTCATACGCCAGTCTTGCATGTTAAATGCCGGACCTGGGTAATCTACTCTCAGAGTTTCCCAGTTCTTTACTCTTTGTTTTTGTTTTTGTTTTGAGAGATTTTTACTGTAGGGCACGTGCGCTCGCCAGACAGACAGAGAGAGACATAGAGACAGAAAGCAAGAAATCACCCCCCCAGGGGGGATGGTCACGCCGCAATCCCTTCTCCTCCATTCTCCTCTCGGGATCTTGGGCACGCACGCACACGTACCCGGCGTGAGTTTTAAGCCACCGGATCCGGGACACGAACCGCGGTCGACTACGTGGGAGTCCAGCGACATAGCCATTACGCTAACTGCTGGTTCCCCCGGTTCTTTACTCTTAAAAACGGATGACAACAGACTCGTTGGGTCACTGTAAGTCTCAGCATGTGTTAGCTTGTGCCAACTATCCTTTTCCTTCCCAAAGGCCTTCTGCATCTCTCCATCTGACAGTCGCATCAGTAATTCAGATGTTAGCCTGGCTGCTGGAAGCCACATGGCCAATCATGGGTTCAGTTCCCCAGGTCGCTTGAAAACACGCCGGTGCACACTTGGGTACTCAAGACCCTGGAAGATGGAGGGCTGGGGAAGGCACACGCCAAGACCCGGGTACAGAGGCCTGGTAAAGGTGCCGCTCTGTCACGTGCATGCACTACCAGATAATAACCGTAATGTCCTTTGTCCACGGAGGAACAATCTGTCCCCCAAAGTGTGTTTCCTACAGGCAGAAATGGCACCTCACGCTCCCTGGACCCGCGAGCTCGCCTAAGTTCCCCACGTCCAGTTGCCACCAAACCCAGCATTCCACACTTGGTCCCTCACACTAGTTCTCCATCTTCTCCCCAAGTCATCAGTTCTAGCTTTGGCTAATGTCACGCCCAGCCTCTCCCAACTCTGTCAACGTGGCTATACTAACACAGAAGTGAAATCCTTCGCCTTAGCCACACTGTACCCTAATTCAAACGACCAAACACAGCATGGAATGTTCCAGTCAGGCCTCGAGGAGCAGAAATGGAAGACTTCGTGTCTCTCAACTTTCCACTCCTGTCCGTCACCCACACTCCTCGTGGGCCACCGCTTCCTCCGTCCAAACTCTCCAGTCGTTTAAAGCTCATCTCCGGCATCGCTTCCACTGCAAAGTACGAGTTACCCACGGAGACTCCTTTTTCGGATTTCAGAAACACTTTACAGTCTATTTGTGTTTTCCTCATGGTATATATAAACATTCAGCTTTTATCTCACACACACGCACGCGCACACGCACTGTCCTTCCCGGACGGCAGAAGCACCCGCTGATGCAGGATTCCAAGCACACTCACCCTGTGCCTGTCCAATGCTGCATTCGCGGGACGCAGTGGGGTGCTCAGGGGACAGGTCCTTTCCCTCGGGGAGCTCAGGCTGCTGAGGGGTGACGACAGTGCAGTGCTGTGTGCTGACGGAGAAGCACCTGGGGCTGGGTGAGGCCTGCTGACTCATCTGGTCTAGTCTAAGTGCGACACTGCCCACAGAAGCCGCCACTGGACTGAGAACGACAGAAGCAGGGCGAGTTGGAGCAGAGGGGAGGGCGTGCAGGGGGGTCCGGAGTGATGGAGGTCGCGGGCTGGGGCTCACTTGTACGGAGCCGTACGAACCCTGAGAGCTCACGAATGCTGGCTGCGTGGAAGGCCAGAACCTGCTCACTGAGCTCTTGTTCACAGTCCCCGAGAACCCCCAGCACGACTCGCTCTGTGGCACAACCCATACCGTCAAAGTGGGGACGCATCTTCCCGGGGTGCACTCGGGCCAGACACTGGGAGCCACAGCCCCTCCCATGCTGGGTCCCAGCAGTGGCCACTCAGCTACCCCACCCCCCGGCTGGAAGCAGGGCTCCCCCTAGCGAGCAGCAGCCTGGAGACTTCCCCTTGTTCTCCCCAGTAAGGGAGGGACGTGTCTGCTCCCACAGGGCTCCCATCTGCGGAGGGGGGCCCAGCCCTTCCAAAGGCTGGCCCGACACGGTGTGTAGGAGATCCCTCGGCCTGGGGCCAGGCAGGGCCTCCCAGTCTTGGTCCCATTCTCCAGCCCTTCTCCTGGTCACTAGTGCTCAGGAGTGACAGGAACCGCTACTGCAGCGACCACATGGCGGCCCGTCCAGGGAGCTAAGGAGACATCCTCGTCCCTGTCATCACAGGTCACACAGAAGGGCTGGCAAGTCCAGAGAGCTGACACGGGGCTGCACTGTGGCCTGGTGTTGGTGGAAGCTGGATCCCACATGGCTGACCATGGTTCGGGTCCCGGCCCCAGGGGCTTGAAAACAGACCAGACACATACGTGCGCATGCCCCAGATCCCAACAGGACGGAGACGCGGAGGGGAGGAGGCTGGTCACGCAGAAGGGAAGTGCTCTCTTCCTCTCCCTCCCCGCTCTGTGCATCTCTGCCTTTCTAATCTCTCTGGTGAGCACACGCTCTTTTGAACAATTAAAGATGAAGAGAGGACCACAATGGCTGTTGTCAGGTCTGTAAGGGATGGGAGGGGAAACCCCTGCAGGGCACTCCAGGTTAGTGCGAGACGGGGCGGGGCGCTCAGACCTCAGCCTCCAACACACCTGTCCTTCAGCGCGTCCTCTGCCTCCCTCTGGGCAGACAGGCGACACCGGTGGTGACTAGGGCATCTCTGAGGACAGACTGCAGGTCAAGAGGAAGGCTGAGTTGAATCCGCAGAGCCCAGGCTCTCCCTTCACACCCTTGCCGATGGCTGGCAGCTCAGCCCAGGGCGTGGGGTCGGGATGGCATGTGTAGAACTGGCGCCGACTCCAGGGCCAGGGCTGCCCTCGGACGACGGGACGCCACAGTTCCCAGTGACAGCCAGCACGGCCCTGCTCCCCTGACGGGCAGTGGCTCCTCCTGCGGCCTCAGTGGACAGCCTGGAGCAGTAGCGGCTGCGCCTGTG
>NW_006159550.1:6195735-6210978 GCF_000334495.1 Tupaia belangeri chinensis | reverse complement strand
CCCGCCCGCCCCTCCCCCCCTGCCGGGCAGTGGCTCCTCCTGCGGCCTCAGTGGACAGCCTGGAACAGTAGCGTCTGCCGATGTCCCCTACGCGGGAGCAGGCGCCTGCCACACCAACGTCCTTCATGGTGACCACATGCCCAGTGTGAGGGCCACCGCTACTCCAGGATGCCAGCAAGTGGGGAGTGTCCTCGGTGTCCCCGCAGAGCACCCAGAGGCCGGAAAAGCGCCATGCTGAGCCCACGGCTGCCCGAGCAGCCACAGTCCACACCTTGGGCTGGACGACCTGAGAGCAGAGGAAGTCCGCACACCTGTGCCCCTGCACACCTACGCCTGGACGACCTGAGAGCAGAGGAAGTCCGCACACCTGTGCCCCTGCACACCTACGCCTGGACGACCTGAGAGCAGAGGAAGTCCGCACACCTGTGCCCCTGCACACCTACGCCTGGACGACCTGAGAGCAGAGGAAGTCCGCACACCTGTGCCCCTGCACACCTACGCCTGGACGACCTGAGAGCAGAGGAAGTCCGCACACCTGTGCCCCTGCACACCTACGCCTGGACGACCTGAGAGCAGAGGAAGTCCGCACACCTGTGCCCCTGCACACCTACGCCTGGACGACCTGAGAGCAGAGGAAGTCCGCACACCTGTGCCCCTGCACACCTACGCCTGGACGACCTGAGAGCAGAGGAAGTCTGCACACCTGTGCCCCTGCACACCTGCCGCGACACCACAGGCTGCTGGCAGGTCTCCTACTCTCGGGGCTGTGGATGCTGTTCACGTCAAACCCAGGCAGGAAGAATGGCACAGCGCCTTGACTCTTAGGGCCTGAAGCAAGACCTGTGTGGAAACCACTTGCCCCGGGGCCAAAGCACCTGCAATGCTACCGTAGCTGAGGGCAGCTTCTGGGGCTGTGTCCCCTGGTGTAAAGCCAGTGGAACCCTGGGGGCCACGGAAAAATATATTCTCACCTAACAGTTTGGTAACATAACATTTAAAGAAGAGCAAGAACAGTAAGAAAGCAAGGGGTTACGCATCCCCTGGGGCTGGGTGGGGAGCAGCAGCCACAGCTGCTGCTGTGAAGCAGACCCACGGGAAGGTCCCGGGTTCTCATCCCGAGACCCGGAGTACACGGGGCCCATGTGCCCACCTCCTGGGCTAGCCGAGGCTGGGCGTGGATCATGGCATCAGGACCCTTTTGGAAGGACCTGCTCCCTGCCTCTGACTCAGGGAAGAAATGGATAAACTTAAAGGAAAAAATAGACGAAGACATGAACACTGCTACCCTTTAACTGTGCTGTCCCAAGCACCTCCTTGGGAGTGCGAGCCACTGCCACCTGAAAGTCGTAGGTTTGCAGAGCCCTGGAAAGTTCCTCCCGCCCCCCTCTCCTCTTGGGAATGACCACGCACAGGAAGTCCCGGGATGCCCGCACGGGCACGGCCCCGGCCCTTACATAACCACGATTCTCAAGTCGGCTCCTGTCCTTCCCCTTGGGAAGGTTTTGACAGTCCTCCCACACATACAAAATGCCATCCCCAGAATTAGAATCCCACGCCACAAGCCGGCTCCCGGTGTATGAATTACTTCGTCGCAGCCACGGAACGCGTGCGTCTAGGTCTCGGCTGCTCCGCGGTCACATCACCACGGTCACCTTGACAAGTGGCAACCACTGGGGAAGCCGCACACACAGGTGTTGCGAGTGCCGGAAGCCCGTGGAAGTAGGAGGCGCAGCGACTTCCCGGGGAGCTGCTCAGAGCCCCCGAGGGGAGGCCGCGGGGAAGACGTGAGGATGTCGTGCCCTTCTGGACTGGTCATTCCTCAGCTTCCTCCCGGCACCCCAGAATGGCCGGCGCTGTTCTCAGGGGTGACGTGAAATGATCCTCCTGGAAGGAAAACCGCTAGTCCAGGCGGCTTCAGAAGGGCTATCGGGAAGAGGTGCTGGGCATTCTCGGCACTCTCTCACGGGTACGGAACCCCCAAGTGCTCTGCTGCATGGGGCTCCGGTGGAGCACTCGGGGGGCACTCGGGGAGCACTGCCCAGCTCCGGTCAGGCCAGCAGGTGGCGTGGTGTTTAAGGTGCTGGATTCCCACAGGGTTGACCACAGTTTGACCTGAGAGTCACACCAGGTACATGCGCATTTGTGCTCAAAATCCTGAGAGAGGAATGGAGCAAGGTCTGCATTGTGGCCGTCCCTGGGGAGGGAGGCGATCTCTCACTTTCCTTCTCTCTGTCTGTCTCTCTCTCTGGCAAGTGTATGCACCCTATGGCAAAAATCTGTTAAAAACAAAACAAAACAAACAACAAAAAAAGCTTTCACCGTGGACAGCAAACCTGATTTTTTTTTTTTGCCTTTTTAAAAATTTTTTTCCATAAGCACGTGCACTCCGCAGAGAGACAGAGAGGGAAAGTGAGAAATCACCCCCCGGGCAGAGAGCCGTGCCACAGTTCCTTCAGCTTCATTTTCCTCTTGGGATTTTGGGCATGCACACACATGCACCTGGCATGTTTATTCAAGCCTTGGGGCCCAGGACTGGACCTGCAAAGTCGGCCGTGTGGGAATCACCATGCCACCACCGGCCCGATGCCTGGTTTTGAGCCCTGCCAGCCCTTTTGAAAACCCTGAAGAGCAGACACCTGCGTCAGACCGGACCCGCAGTGAGATCCTTGCCAGCGTTCCTGTGTGCTGGCTCCGAGCAGCAAAAACGCATGGGCGGAATCACCTCCTTCCTCATTAAAGAGGCTCTGTGAGGGACTGAGAATCCTGCCTTGCTAAGCAAGCTTCCAGAAGGTCACGGCTTGGGACCTGAAGGATTAGCTCTTTGAAGTCACACTTTTTTTTATGCGCTCGCCAGACAGACACAGAGAGACAGAAAGCGAGAAATCACCACCCCCCCAGGGGGGATGGCCACGCCGCAATCCCTTCTCTGTTCTCCTCTCGGGATCTTGGGCACACACGCACACGCTCTCGGCGTGTTTTTTTTTTCTTTTTTTTTGAGAGATTTTCACTGTAGGGCGTGTGCGCTCGCCAGCCAGACAGAGAGAGACATAGAGACAGAAAGCGAGAAATCACCCCCCAGAGGGGATGGTCACGCCGCAATCCCTTCTCCTCCATTCTCCTCTCGGGATCTTGGGCACGCACGCACGCACATGCGCTCGGCGTGAGTTTTAAGCCACCGGGTCCGGGACACGAACCGCGGTCGACTACGTGGGAATCCAGCGACATAGCCATTACGCTAACTGCTGGTTCCCAGCGCTCGGCGTGTTTTAAGCCACCGGGTCCAGGACGCAAACTGCGGTCGACTACGTGGGAGCCCAGCGATGTAGCCATTACGCCAACTGCTGGTCCTGAAGTCACACATTTCTGCTCTCCACTTAGCTCGCTGTGGCCAGAGAATGAGCCCAGGGACCGAGGGTGCAAATACACCGTCCTGAGTCTGGCCATCAGATCTAAAAGGCGTAGCAAGAGAGGCGCGCATGGGGGTGTGCTCAGTGCCACGGGGTCTGCAAGAACTGAGATCCGTTAGGTCATCAGCCCCATAACAAGCAGCAGGGACAATGACACGCCAGACAGCCTGGGGCCAGCGCCGTGCTGCCACGTGGCCTCAGAACGTCCCTGCTCCTACGTCACCAGACCCTCGGTGTCCTTGCCCTCGACCCCACACGCACCCTTGCACCTGCTGCTCAGAGTCACGCACAAAGAAAGGGGACAGGCAAAGTTTGCAGGACACCGAGAGGGGAATGCCTGTCACTCCGATAACTGCCTTCTTCTTCGGCAACCAGGTTTGAAAGGGGACAAGTTCTTATGGATTTTAAGTGAAAAATGGAAAGAAGGGTTTTGGCTGGGGCGGGGCTATTCTGGTCCATAAAACCACGCTGTATTCCCCCCGCGCAGGCGCAGCACAGGGCTCTCTGCGAGCCCACAGCCTGCGAGGTCCAGCCGCACATGGCTTTGTTAGGCGCGCCCCCTAGCGGTCACAACGCAGATTGGACTCTGAAGGGGAAATCAGTCCCTTGGCTGGCACCGCGGGGGCAGCTGCCGGGGCAGGGAGGTGGGAGACCCGGGATTGGGAGGAATGTCTTCTCACCAAGTTTTCAATGACCATCCCTGAGAAATTTGGGATCTAGCGTTAAAATTAAGTACAGTCAAAACCAAGAGAGGTGGGCCAGCCCATGGCATGGTGGTGGTCAAGGTGGCTGGATCCCACATGGCCAACAGGAGGGTGAGTCTCAGACCCAGGGGCTTGAGAAACACCCAGGCTCACTGCTCGCCTGCCCAGGATCCTGAAGAAAGGGAGAAACGGAGGAGAAGGGACTGCGGCATGACTGCCCGGGAGGGTGTTCTGTCACGTTCCCTCGTTCTCTGTGGAGCGCGTGCACCCTCTGGCGAATGTAACGAGAGTGACAGAGAAGGAAACTCTGGAATAGTCCTGGTGATGAATCACAGTTCATGTGAACTTCATATTTCTCCTTTAAAAATATCAAAATGCTTAACAATTTTAAAAAGTAAAAATTTAGGTGTCCCCCCATTCAGTGATATCCACCCAGAGGGTGGGTGTTTCTTAAATGGGATTATTCCTCAGCTCCCACGATGCTGTGCCCTCTCTCAGTATAAAGAAAAGATATTACCAAAAGCTCATAGAAAACACATATTCTGAAAAAGAGACATGAACTTCACATTTTTTTTGCCACCAAATAAACTCAGTTTTTTGTTTGCTTGTTTTGTTTTAATTACCAGAAGACAGGAGAGCTTACCAGAAGGAATGAAGGATAAGGCGCCCCGATGGGGTGCAGCTGTGCCACGATCCTTTCTCCACCCCTTCAGGACCTGCAGTACACAGGCATTCAGGGTGCTTCTCAAGGCCCTGGGGCCAGGACTCGAGGTGTGGCCGGCCTGTGCCTCTAACCCGAGTCAGCCCCATGCTTTGCTTTTCTTTTGTGATACCGATTTTTGCCCTAGGGCACATGCACTCACCACAGAGAGAGAGAGAGAGACAGGAAGAGAGAAATCACCCCCCAGAGGCATGGCCATGCCACAATCCCTTCTCCTCCATCCTCGGGATTTGGGGCACACATGCCCAGCGTGAGTTTCAAGCCGCCAGGTCCAGGATTTGAACTGCAGATGGCTATGTGGGAATCCAGTGATGTAACCCTTACGCCATCTGCTGGTTCCCCACCCCCTCACGCTCTTTGCAGTCTGCCTTTTATATTCATGATCTGGCATGCATGCAAACAAGAGCAAGAGGGCAAGAGAAAGGCACCCCAGTGGCCACCCTGTCACCCCGTCTCCACGGCCCTTTAGCACCCAAGGACACGGTACCCGTGCACACGCCTGGCATGTCTCAAGCCCACCCAGGGGTCCAGACCGCAGCTCGGTTGCCCAGGCCGGCCCCACATCTGCACCTTCATTCTGCTTTCCATGAGCTCTCTGAAGCGCACACACGTGTAAAACCGCCACGCAGGGAACACGAGGTCCAGCCGCACATGGCTTTGTTAGGCGCGCCCCCTAGCGGTCACAACGCAGATTGGACTCTGAAGGGGAAATCAGTCCCTTGGCTGGCACCGCGGGGGCAGCTGCCGGGGCAGGGAGGTGGGAGACCCGGGATTGGGAGGAATGTCTTCTCACCAAGTTTTCAATGACCATCCCTGAGAAATTTGGGATCTAGCGTTAAAATTAAGTACAGTCAAAACCAAGAGAGGTGGGCCAGCCCATGGCATGGTGGTGGTCAAGGTGGCTGGATCCCACATGGCCAACAGGAGGGTGAGTCTCAGACCCAGGGGCTTGAGAAACACCCAGGCTCACTGCTCGCCTGCCCAGGATCCTGAAGAAAGGGAGAAACGGAGGAGAAGGGACTGCGGCATGACTGCCCGGGAGGGTGTTCTGTCACGTTCCCTCGTTCTCTGTGGAGCGCGTGCACCCTCTGGCGAATGTAACGAGAGTGACAGAGAAGGAAACTCTGGAATAGTCCTGGTGATGAATCACAGTTCATGTGAACTTCATATTTCTCCTTTAAAAATATCAAAATGCTTAACAATTTTAAAAAGTAAAAATTTAGGTGTCCCCCCATTCAGTGATATCCACCCAGAGGGTGGGTGTTTCTTAAATGGGATTATTCCTCAGCTCCCACGATGCTGTGCCCTCTCTCAGTATAAAGAAAAGATATTACCAAAAGCTCATAGAAAACACATATTCTGAAAAAGAGACATGAACTTCACATTTTTTTTGCCACCAAATAAACTCAGTTTTTTGTTTGCTTGTTTTGTTTTAATTACCAGAAGACAGGAGAGCTTACCAGAAGGAATGAAGGATAAGGCGCCCCGATGGGGTG
Source organism: Tupaia belangeri chinensis (assembly GCF_000334495.1). Taxonomy (NCBI): domain Eukaryota; kingdom Metazoa; phylum Chordata; class Mammalia; order Scandentia; family Tupaiidae; genus Tupaia; species Tupaia belangeri. The sequence goes on along the minus strand of NW_006159550.1, from coordinate 6,204,650 downwards.
CAGCTGTGCCACGATCCTTTCTCCACCCCTTCAGGACCTGCAGTACACAGGCATTCAGGGTGCTTCTCAAGGCCCTGGGGCCAGGACTCGAGGTGTGGCCGGCCTGTGCCTCTAACCCGAGTCAGCCCCATGCTTTGCTTTTCTTTTGTGATACCGATTTTTGCCCTAGGGCACATGCACTCACCACAGAGAGAGAGAGAGAGACAGGAAGAGAGAAATCACCCCCCAGAGGCATGGCCATGCCACAATCCCTTCTCCTCCATCCTCGGGATTTGGGGCACACATGCCCAGCGTGAGTTTCAAGCCGCCAGGTCCAGGATTTGAACTGCAGATGGCTATGTGGGAATCCAGTGATGTAACCCTTACGCCATCTGCTGGTTCCCCACCCCCTCACGCTCTTTGCAGTCTGCCTTTTATATTCATGATCTGGCATGCATGCAAACAAGAGCAAGAGGGCAAGAGAAAGGCACCCCAGTGGCCACCCTGTCACCCCGTCTCCACGGCCCTTTAGCACCCAAGGACACGGTACCCGTGCACACGCCTGGCATGTCTCAAGCCCACCCAGGGGTCCAGACCGCAGCTCGGTTGCCCAGGCCGGCCCCACATCTGCACCTTCATTCTGCTTTCCATGAGCTCTCTGAAGCGCACACACGTGTAAAACCGCCACGCAGGGAACAGGAGCCACACAGACCCGCGGTAACACTAAAAGTAACAAAAGGGGCTGACGGCTGGCCCCCGGGGGTGACGGAGTGCGTGTCAGGGCTGCCCCTGTGGGCCACACTGCTCAGCTGGGGGGTCCTTTCCCAGCACAGCGGGATGGCCACTGCGTCGGGGAGGACGGTCCACGGGCAGGGTGAGAGCAGCTTCTCGCTGTCTCTGCATCCCCAGGGGTACGATGGCGCTCAGCTGAATGGAGGTGCCCCAGGAGCCCCTGGGCCCTGTGCTCGGGGCTTGGTGCAGTGACGCTGAGGGGACCTGAGGTCTGACCACCCTGGGTTCTGCAAGACAGCTTCCCAGCGCGGTTCCTCTCTGCACACGCAGCTACACACAGCCACACGCAGCTACGGTCTCTGCACATGGAAGCGGACACAAAGACAGAGCAGGTCACACTTAGTGACTCCCCAGGACACCCAAGGAGGACACCACAGAGCCAGCCCTGAGCAGGGGGCAGGCCACGGAAGCCCCTCTTCACCTGCAAGGAGGGACACACCATCCCTTCTCCTCCGGTCTTGGGAGGGCGTGAGCAGCGAAACGGCCCGGGCCCGCTGAGGCGTCCTTTCCTTCCAGAATACTCCCAGATGTTCGTTGGAATGAGGAAGAGGAAGTAAAGACAGAAAAGGGAGACAATAAAAGGTTCAAGGGACCCGAGTGCTCCCCACCATGAAAACAGGCGTGTCCAGGGCACCTCTGAATACCCAGCTTCGGAAGTGGGTAAAAGAAAAAGCCGGACGATCGTTCTAAAGAGTCTTCTTACTTGAGAAATACACCCCGAGATTCGGACCCGACTTCCCGGACAGCTCTGGTCAACACCTCGCCAAGGCTGGTCCACCAGGACACCGCCGGCCCCTGCCCTGTGGTCACCGCCCTTTAACTGCATAGCTCAGCCCCAGCATGCCTCGTACTGCTGCCTTTACGGTCAGTACTCACTGAGGTTGCCCATTCCCAGTGCATCCTCCTGCATTTCCACAGCAGAGAGAACTGGGTCTGTGGGCAGTGCAGGCCCCTGACAGACGCTCATGACATGGGGACGGGGTGCCAGATGGCCTGTCTCGAGCAGCAGGCCATCCCTGGACAGGGAGGCCAGGTGGTGGGCATCTTTGAATGCGCACAGGGCCAGGCCGGAAGCAAGTGGCAAAGCACTGCGTATTGGACATCGGATCCCACACAGCCAACCAGGGTTCAAATCCCGATCCTGGTGGCTTGTAAAACACGCTGGGTACCTGTGCATGCCTGTCCAAAGTCCTGACAGGATGGAGACATGGAGGGAAAGGACTGCAGGGTGACCACACTCCACGGGGCGCTGCTTCTCCCCCTCCCTGGTGAGCACACACGCCCTCGGCGATAAAACAAACGAAAACAGTCTGTGGACCACCGAAACTCCACCACTTAGCCTTACAAAGAATATATGTAATATTTGCTGTCAGAAAGCCAGAAATACTTTTAAAAGAAGGGGAAAAAAGAACACTTCCAGCCCCTGCTGGGCCCAATGGAAAGCTTAAGAGACCTCTGAAGAGCCCCAAGCTCGGGCCCCAGCTTCAGCCTGCACCTGCTGGGAAGCAGGGCTGCCCTGCCAGGGGTCGGGCGGCCCTGAGCCTCCCACGGCTGTGCGCTGCGCCACCTGGTGGCAGCTTCTGCTCCAGCTGCAGGAAGGAATCCGTTAGCGCAGGCCTCGGACCCCCGTGTACATGACTGTTCTAGAGATGATTAGGGCTGGGCTGCAGCTTTCCACATGGCGAAAGACGGTGCCCGATCGGAGGGAGCACCAAGGAGGCCGGTAATGTAAGCCTTGGTGCCCAGGAACAGTGCTGCAAGGTCCCACCTGAACCATGCGACCGCCCTAGTCCCGGTAACCCCTCCCTCCACCAAGGTCTCGGGAGGGTCCCCCGCGTGAAAGGAACCGGCCAGAGCTCCCTGCAGAGCACCCAGGCACCTCCTGAATTCTAAGCAGCTAAAACTTATAGGATGTTAGTGAGCGTGGGCTTACAGAGAGCTCTTTGTTCCTTTGCTTTTTCTGACTTGTTGTTTATGGGTTATAAATTATTTGAAAGGAAAGTGCTTGGTTAAGACTACCATTGCAGGGCCAGATGGTGGCATGACGGGTAAGGCAGCTAGACCCTACATGGCTGAGTGAGTGGTTCGAGTCCTGGACCCCGTGGTTTGAAAAATATGCCAGGCATGTGTCTGTGGGTGCCCAAAAGTCCCAAGAGAAAGAAATAGAAGGGATGGGGTGATTTCTTACTTCCTCTGTCTCTGTGCACACGTGTCCCACTGCTAACTATGTAGTTTTTTAAAACTATCCCAATCACTAAACCATTCATACCGGGATCAGGGGTTCAATTTACAAAAACCTGCTCTATCCTGTGCTTTCCAGAGATGCCTTGTTGAAAATGGAGCTGAGAAGCAAAACAATTAGGCAAATGTCCAAATGTAACTTCTTCAAGCCCCGTGAATGCATTCTAGCTTCTTACCAGAGCCTCCCTGTGCTCCAGGGCCTGACTGCTATTTTCAGTGACAGAAGCTTAGAATAAAATCCTGTTGGGGGCTAGCCCTGTGCATAGGGAGAGGGGTCCCCCATGGCCGACTGAGGTTTGAATCCCAGCCCTGGCAGCATGAAAAACGTGCCAGGTACGTGCATGTGTGCCCAGGGGCCCAGCAGGACTGAGCTGGAGGAAAACGGAGCGCGGCGGGACCGTGCCCACGGTGGGGTGCTCTCCGCCGGTCCCTCTGTCCCTCTGTCTCTTTCACATGTGTACAGTGTTCTTCAGAAAGTAAATAAATAGATAAAAATAATTCCTATCAGGAATGGTGTGATGGAGGAGAGACTGCGTTCTCTACTTACAATGACTCTGGGACAAATTCACCAGATTTTCGGGGCGTGGTATTTTGGTTAGCCGCAGTTTCAGGCGGTTTCTGGCTTTACAGTGAGAGAAATCCCAGCGAGTTACAACACTGCCCTTGTGAACCCTGCACGGCCCGGGCAATGCTAAATGATTTGCAGGAGTTATCGGAACGTCTCCTTCCCCCCGTGAGGGCAAGCTTTCTCCTGCCGTGGATCCGACCACACATGGGACCCTCTGGGTCTGTCCCCCCGGCTTCCTCATGCCTGAAAGCTGCCCAGGGACTTCCGAGTGTGGCCACGGCCCCTTCCCAGCAGTAGAGCCTATAAAGCCACTGCAAACTCTGAGTGAACAAGCGCTGGACCAAGCCCTGGGGTGCAGGGTGGTGATTCCCAGAGTTCACTGAGGAGGTGTATTCTGAAAAACTGCACGAACTCCAAACTTCCCTGCACCACGGTAAACGCATACGCCAGCTCCGTTTTTCCACGGACTCTTGGGTTACGAAGCCCTGCAAGCCTCGGGTCACACGTGTCGGAGTCAGCATGCAGCCCTACTCGCGGGCACGTCTATCTGAGGACACCGTCCTGGTACACACGTCGACGCGCTGACACTGCTCGCAGCGGCAGCCCTGGGCCCCAGCACGCACCGTCTGCTCTGGGAGGTGCCTGGTGGCCCCTGCTCTCCCAGACAGCACACAGCACTTGGGCACTGCCCACTCCCCGTGGCCAGGTTATCAACAGGAACAGCAGTGAGAGACACGTGGCCCTCGCCGGGCTGAGGACGCCGTGTACTACTGACAGCTGAGGCTGGAAGGCGGGGCTCCGCCCTGTGGCCTGTTCGACCCGAACACCGAGCCAGGCCACTCTAATGTCCCGCGTCACACATGTCCAGGAGCGGCCTCGCGAACACGTGAGTGCTGACTGAGGAGTACCCGTAAAGAGAATCCGCGAGTAACGAGGTGGACTAGGTTGCAAACTCCCTTGACCTGAAACCAGTGTTGCCTCCTTCCCTCCCAGCACCCCACTTCCCTCCCTGCAGGCGACATCGATGTTGGCCAGGCCCGATGGTTTGCGGGTGTGCGAGCAGTGTCCGTGACCGGTCCCAGGCACTCGGCCACTCCCACACTTCCCGTCACCAGCTGTCACAGTGGCATGGGCCCTTCCTATGGAGCCATGGTAACCGTAACATCAGCATGGGGCTGAACCTCACGGCCTGCTCGCTGTCCCCAGCTCTGTCCCGAAGGACACACGGCTAGCCCCTAACTGGGTCCACACACCCATCCCACTGGTAGAAACCATGACTTCTCCCACTGCGACGAGCAAACACCCTGAAGCATGGTCATCCACCCTGGGAGTGCGAGTCAGGAGGCCACGGGGTCCCCCAGGTCCAGGGCCTGCACAGCCTGTGGGGCTCAGCCTGGACACGCAGCCGGCTGGAAGACAGGCTTGTGTGAAGGCGGGCACTCTGCGGTGACTGACCTCGGCCAATTCGCCACAGCAGACCGAGCCGAGAATTGTTTTACCAGAAGCGAGTGCTCCACTGGGACAAGCAGCGGGGGACGTGAGGCCCGTCTGCCTTCACAGCGCTGTGGCCCACCACCCCTGAACATCTGAGCTCGCCCTGTCGGGATGACGGGATGACGGCCCCTCCTCCTTTTCCTTTAATAGCCAGAGGGTGTGTGTGTTCCCCAGAGACAGGGAGGGAGGAAGCACCGCCGTGGGGCAGGGTCGCACCGCGGTCCCTCTCCTCCTCCCCGTCAGGTCAGGGTTTTGGGCACGCGTGCTCTTCGGCTGGATGTGTTTTTCAATCCAGGGGCCCTGGCGGACAGTGGCTGGCCATGCAGGATCCGAGTCCCTTAGCCCCGGGGCTACAGCGGGCCAGCTCTACCCTGGAAAGTGTGAAAGGCTGCTGGCGTTGCCGTGCTGTGCTCCCGGGAAGGGCAGAGGGGGCGTCACCCCCTGAGCGCACCTGCCACCCCAGGGCTGTGACAGTCACTGACCTTGCGGGGCCTCCCACAGCTGGAAAGTGAAAATCAGCTCCGTTTCACAGCTGCGCACCGAGGCCCAAACAGGTTAAAGGGCTAGCACCCTGGCCCCGAGCTCAGAAGTGGGGAAGCTGGACCTAACCCAGGTGCCTCCACTCCAAAGTCCCGCGAGGCTACCTGGGTGGACCAGTGGGAGAGGGCAAGCAGTCTTCATCTATGACTTACACCTGTCCTCAAAGAGATCCAAACGCTTTCCAAACCCCAGCGTGCTCCTTCAGGCTCAGGAAGGAGTGGCACAGCAGAGCGTCCCTGTGTGGGGGACAGAACTCTGCCCCGCGTCTGCCTCTGCGCTACCGGCCAGCTTCCCGCGGTTCTGCAGGACGGCCGCTAGGGGGCGCCACGAGCACGCGATGCGCTTCACCGTGGCTTTCGGGCCAGCAGGCCTTCCTAAGTGGGAGCGGCGGCTTGTCCCAGCTGTGGGCTGCTGCCAGCGGGAGAAATCGTCGCTCACAGCCTCCCAACTTCTCAGCTCTGATGCAATACCGTGGTCTGGAGAAGTTTCAGGGAATGGACTAAAATTGAAAACTAGGACAAAACCGCGGGGTAATGAAAGGAACCAACACTCGCTTTTGGTTATCCTCTGTTCGGGCTCCCTGTTTTCTACAGTGACTTTCCACGTTTTGGAGGAGTGTGTCTCATCAGTGCTGAAGGTCTTCAAACCACAGCCAGTTAACTTTCAGTGTTCAAAAAGAAAACAGAAAGCTGCACTGTGCTTCATGAAGGACTCACATGAACTGCTAAAATCACCACTAGGATCTCACATGAGGAGCCCATGCCCGTGGGAGAGGCTCGTGGATCCTGGAGGGAGCACTTCCTGCCCAGCCGGGAGAAGGCCCGTGGCACAGGGGAGGTGAAAGGGCAGTCGCCAGGCCTCCCCAGGCGGGGTGTCAGAATCAACTGGGGGCATTCTCTGAACGCACAGCCTGGTCTCTCCTGCGGTCCCTCTGACAGGACTCGGGGTCTCCCCAAGCCGCCCTAGCGACGTAGAGGTGCCTTGTTCACACACAGAAGCATGACCTGGCATGACAGGGGTGAGGGAGAAGGTAAGCCTTCCCCTGCCCTGGGCTGCATGTCGGTAGCAGGCCCTGGTCATCGGACCCCTGTCACTCTAGCCCTGTCTACACACAAGTGCAGGCCACTCTCGCTTGGGCACCAGTTACAACTTCTATTTTGCTAAATTTTTTTAAAAAATCCCTATCACTAGGGACCAGCAGTTAGCGTAATGGCTATGTCACTGGACTCCCAGGTAGTCGACCAAGGTTTGAGCCCTGGACCCAGTGGCTTAAACTCACATCAGGTGCATGTGCGTGCGTGCCCAAGATCCCGAGAGGAGAATGGAGGAGAAGGGATTGCAGCGTAGCCATCTCCCCTGGGGGGTGATTTCTCACTTTCTGTCTCTCTGTCTCTCTCTTTCTGGTGAGTGCACGCACCCTATAGCAAAAACATCTCCAATCAATCAATCAATAAAATAAATGGTATCACTGAAAGAGCAAGTGGAATTCCCAAACCAAAATACAGGATAGGATAGTATAAGACGTCAGGACACTGCCAAGGGCAATCTACTCAAGTATTCTGATGTTAATAGTCATTTTAACCCTAATGCTATAACCGCAACAGCTTACCAGACTGGCTTTGTTTTAGCTTGAAAAACACTAGTAGAGAAGATTCTTTTAGAACGGCCAGTCTGACCCACTCTGGTTAAAGTGGGAATTCTCCGTGTTTGTGGAAAGCAAGTTGACCGTATCCAAAGCCTTGAAAATACAGAGCATAGAAATTAGAGCTCCATGCATTTACCCCAATAACGTGGTCCTGTGTGCATAACTACCAGGCTGCAAAGATGTTACTCACAGGCGTATCGGTCATTTCAGAACAGCGACTCGCCAGTGAGAGCCCGGGTAGACAAGCTGCAGAACATTCCAGTAACGCCCAGCTCCCCAGGAACGAAGGCAGTGCCTGTCCCTGAGGTGGACACAATTCCAAAGAAAACTCCCATGAGAGACAAGGCTTCCCAAATAACACAGAAAGCAGTACACCTCTGGCGCCAAATTACATGGAAATACTAGTACCGGTGTGTGCTACATGGACTTACATATGCACGGCAGGGTACATGTCAGTGTCTGTCCACAAAGCATCCACACACACAGACGTACAAATATGTACAGAGAAAATATGTTTTCAAGGAAAGAGTATTTGAAAGCATCAAATTATGCCTGGTGACTTCCAACCAATGAAGCCAGAAACTCATTCATATTTCTTTCTTTCTTTCTAATTATTTACTTTATTTTTTATTACTATTATTTGTTTTAAATTTGCTACAGGGCACATGTGCTTATCAGAGAGAGACAGAGAGAGGTAGAGAGAGAGAGAGAGAGAGAGAGAGAGAGAGAGAGAAAGAGAGAAAGCGAGCCGCCAGGTCCAGGACTTGAACTGTGGGTGACCATGTGGGAGTCCAGCGCCTTAACCACCATGCCATCTGCTGGTCCCCACTTGTTCATGTTTCTAATGGTCATTAAACTGAAAACCAAAGTTTACACCTACAGAATTTGCAATTGGGTGACGGTCACTCAAAACCTGTGATAAGGGCAAGGAGAAATACAAGCAGCAGGCTACGTCCCGGATAGGCTTGTGTCCTGACGGAAAAACTGAAAACATGCGAGGAGACCGCCTCTCAGCGCTCGTGTGAGAGAAAGCTTTTAGGAAAACATTGAGGAGACTTTCAATTTGGTTTTGATATGAAACTGATGTGCACAAGTAATGCAGTCACTAAGCCGGTAATAAGATCTACCCCAGTGCCATCAACCGTTGAATCCAAACAGAACTTCAAGCACCTTGTGAAGTAGGTTTAAGGAAGTCTAGATGCCTTCCCAGCTAACTACTCTCGGTTACACTTAATCAGAACTGCATAAACAAACTCAGTATTAGTCACACTTGTGCAAGTTATTCCATTTCGCTGTGGCCAGGAGAGATTTTCGTATGATCCTGTTTAAACCAGATGAACATCTGGAAATGTGGAAACTCTTCTGTAAAGTGCAAGAGGACCACACGCTCGATGTGGCTGAGGTCAGGCCCAGGGAGGCTGGAAGGGGAGAGCTTACTGGAGCGAGCTTACTTACGATGAAGCCAAGTTTTTTATAATCCCGGGTGTACATGGACTTGCGTTTCTCCATGCTGCCACTGCTGTTATTAGGTTCAGACTCTGCATCGAAAGCAATTCTTCGAAGTTCAAATATGATGTCCCTCTGAGCCTGAAGGAGTGAAGGAGAAAGAAAACGGGAGGGGCAGTTGTTTTCATTCTGTAGTGTCACATACCCCCC
>NW_006159550.1:6162828-6195704 GCF_000334495.1 Tupaia belangeri chinensis | reverse complement strand
AGGTCTAGATGAATCACCGCATTCAGGCAAAAGAAAAGCAGATACAAGATAACCAATGTTCTAAGCAAGGGTTCTGCAGACTTTGCTTCCTCATGCCACTTACCCTGCAGCTGGCCCTGGCTCTATTCCACCACCACCCCGACAGACAAGGCATCTCGAGGGCTAACATCGATTGCCCAGTGCAGTCCTAAATCAGAACCCCAAGAGACAATGGGAAGGTGGTGACTGGAAGAGGCTAAAGCAGAGAAACTGGGAGCACTTCACTGTTAGAAACAGAGAGGTGGGACCAGCAGTTAGCCTAATGGCTATGTCACTGGACTCCCATGTAGTCGACCGTGGTTCACGTCCTGGACCCGGTGGCTTAAAACTCATGACAGGCAGGGAACCAGCAGTTAGCGTAATGGCTATGTCGCTGGACTCCCACGTAGTTGACCGCAGTTCGTGTCCCGGACCCGGTGGCTTAAAACTCACGCCGGGCGCGTGTGCGTGCGTGCCCAAGATCCCGAGAGGAGAATGGAGGAGAAGGGACTGCGGCATGCCCATACCCCCTGGGGGGTGATTTCTCGCTTTCTGTCTCTAATGTCTCTCTCTGTCTGTCTGGCGAGTGCACGCGCCCTATAGTGAAAATCTCTCAAAAAAAACAAAAACTCATGACAGGCACATCTGTGTGCCTGCCCAAGATCCCGAGAGGAGAATGGAGGAAAAGAGATTGTGGCGTGACCATCCCCCCTGGGGGGTGATTGCTCACTTTCTGTCTCTCTGTCTCTCTCTGTCTGTTTGGTGAGCACACATGCCCTATAGCAAAAACCTATAAAAAATAAAAATTAAAAAAAAAGAAAAAAGAAAAAAAGAAACAGAGAGGTATACAAGGTTCATAGACAATATTCAAGCTAAAGGGAACCCTATCACCAGTAAGAAATGACAGTGTGGGAACAAATGTAAGATGGAAAAGAAAAGGGAGAAAGTGGAAACAGCCCTAATGCCCATCCATAGGTGCATCAATAAGAAGTTACAGTACAGACACACAATGGAGCAGTATTCAGCCTTAAGAAGAAAGAAAATCGTCATATTTGCATCTGCATAGGTGAGCCCAGAAGATACAATGCCGAGAGAAATTAGACACAAAAGGACAAATATTGTGTGGTTCCATGTTTGTGAGGTGCTTCAGCAGTCAAATTCATAACCATGAAGTCGAATGGTGGCTACCAGGGGCTGAGGGCACCAGTGGGGGGGTACTGCTCAAAGGCAGAGCGTTTTGGTACTGCAAGACGAGCCCCAGCGGTGACAGCGGTGATGGTTACAACAACGTGGGTTACTAATGTCACTGCACTGGACGCGTGTAAGTGGCTAAAACAGTGCTATGTACACTTTACCACCATAGCACGTGTTCAACAGGTAAAAGGGGTGTTCCCTATCAAGATGCACTGACCTCTCTGTCGCTAACGTGTAAGGTAACACTCATCTCCCTGGGAAGACTACACGTGGCCTTGCCCAAAATGTGAGCACATGAGCCGGCCTCTGGAAGCCTCTCCATCATTCTTTTTTTTCTTTTTTTTTTTTGGAGAGATTTTCACTGTAGGGCGAATGCGCTCGCCAGACAGAGAGAGACATAGAGACAGAAAGCAAGAAATCACACCCCAGGGGGGATGGTCACGCCGCAATCCCTTCTCCTCCATTCTCCTCTCGAGATCTTGGGCACGCACGCACACGCGTCCGGTGTGAGTTTTAAGCCACCGGGTCCGGACGCGAACCGCGGTCGACTACGTGGGAGTCCAGCAACATAGCCATTACGCTAACTGCTGGTTCCCTCCATCATTCTTAACCATATGGCCTTGGGCCATGAGCGAGGAGCTGGGGCAGCTACACGCTTCACACACGCAGCTCACATGTGCAGCCCATCAGGCCCTCACGTGCCGTAACGAGCTTCCTTTCCAAAGCTGCGGCACTGTTTAAGTTGAAAATGTGCATGGGCAGGCTCCAGCTGTTTCCCCTCACCCTGCCCTCACACAGTGAAGTCCCCGCGAGCCTTGTGGATGGAGACATAACCTTCCATGCCCAGTAATCAGAGACCGGCCTAGAACTGCGGCAGCCAGCAGCTCGAACCTGGGGCTCGGCCTTGGCACGCTGCGCTGGGTCACAGGAATGACTTCTTCACCTGCACGATGGGTACCAGGCACAGCCACTGAGTGGGGACTTAGTCTGGTGACCTCACGGGGGGCCTGCGGTCAAGGGCTACGGTCTGGGGCCACGTGGCGTCAAGCTTTCTGACCCCATTGAGGATGAGCACGGGCGTGCCTGGGCCTCAGGGAAGAACCACTTCGTTTATGATCTGCTCTAGCGTTCCCCACATTTTGAAGCCATGCCTCCAAGTTCTGAGATGATAACGCAGCGGTAACGTCATCGCCGAAGAACTCCTGATTTCAGGCTGGCTCAAGGACAGACTCGGCGACACGTCCTCTGTCACGTGCGGCCCTGAGCACTCACCTGGTCCTGCGGGTCCATCCTGGTCATCATCCTGTCCTCCAGGAGGTTGAAGGTGAGCACCTGCAGAACGTACAGTTGGTGCGCCATTTCGTTGTTGATGGCCCGCTGGGCTCGGATGACGTGCTAGGGAGAGAGGCCACAGGTTACGTGGGAAAAGAGAAAAAGCAAACGACACACGGTCACCTCCTCGTGCCGAGCGGACCCTCGGCAGTCGTTTGGAGGCACAGGGGACAGGGACTGGTGGGGTCTTCCTTCACAGGACAGGTGGCCCCGGGGCTTCCTCCATTACGGATTCCAGTCAGCTTCCTGGGCTTTAGGCAGGAATCCAGGAAAAGACTACTGTGTGTGGGGCAGGGGGCGCGTCAAGGACTGGAAGGGGATGGTGACTGCAGCCCATGAGTCAAGAGGAATGAGCGTGGACGACACCCGAGGGATCCTGAGTGCAGGAGAGGACAGCGTGCCTGGGTGGAGGGCGATCCTTCACCTTCCCCTGGGACCGACTGACAGGAGACCCACTTCCGAATGGGGAAAAGTTTTAGGAGCAACGCACAGAAGCAAAATGCCCATTGGAGTTGTGGCTAATGCACTGTGGAGCTACGCCAGGCCTGCCACAGCGCAGTGAGCAAATGCGTGTGCATGCCTTTGTTGGCAGTTCCATGAGAAGGCGAGCTCTCCCTCAGAAACGGAGCTGAGGGTGGAACAGACGCAGACGCAGAGGCGGGAAGCCTGAATCCTGGGCCTTGCCCGTGGACCGCAGCACAGCGCGGCTCTGGACGGAAACCAGCTGCCCGCCACTCACACATCATGGCCTGACACACATTGTCTTCGCAGGTTAAAAATGCCAACCGAGGGGCCAGCAGGTGGCATGGTGACCAAGGCACTGGACTCCTACATGGCTGACCACAGTTCGAGTCCCGGACCTGGTGACTTGCTTTCTCACTTTCCCTCACCCTCTTTCTTTCTCTGTCTCTCTCTGGTCAAATTTTAAAAATAATAAAATTAAATAATTTTTTAAAATGCCAAACAACCAGTCAGTGTGGTGAAACAACCATTTTAAAATGCACTAGACCCAACTATGTCTGCTTGTCTGAAAGGACTTTCTTCTTGGCGCTGTGTGGTCACTATGGGGCAGATGGCCACGAACCAATTTCCAGTGTCCTCTAGTCCAGAGTTGGCCAGTGTGGACAGATGACACTAGGACTGGGGGAGGTCTAGGTCCCGGGTATCGGTACGCTGGCTGTGTGTGCCATGCTAAAATAGCTGATTACAGCAGGGGTGGGAGAAGAATGAGAAAGAGAAGGTGAAGACAGGGAGGGGGCACCCAATACAGAGCGGCCTCATCACAATTATGGGGGGGCAGAAGCAGGACAAGGAGTGAGGGGAAATGGAACCCGTACCCTTCAGTCTTCAGAACAGCATGTCGACTTGCAGTATACCTGTCACATCCGAGCAGTACGGGTACAGAGGGTGCCAACCTTGAACCTGCAGCCTTCAGAGTCTCGAAGGAGGAGCTTGCTCTTTGAGAAAGGGTGGCCACAGTCGTTCCAGCCACTAATTCCCCTGGGCAGTCTAACCCTGACTTCCACACCAAGGCCAAGAAGAGGCTCAAAAAGCCCTTCCTCACGTCCACACACTCCTCTGACATAAACCCCTTCCCTGAGCTACAGGGCTGCAGCTTCCACCCCTACTGGGGGCCAGCATAAAGAGCAATATTGTAAGTCCTTCTGCACTCAACAAGATCCTGATGGCCCCTAGAATCTATCAGGACTTCAGATTCCCCTTGCCAGGAGGGAGGGAGGAGTCTGCCCTCCCCTAAGAACCACGGCATATCTTTTCCTTAAACAATGAAAATGGCATCCATGTGGTTTCTTCATGTTTGACAGCCAGGGACGTTTAAACCTGATCACGCATGGCAGAATTTACCGCTGGTTTGAGAACACTGATTTCCTTGGTCCTGATAAAGTTTTCCTTTCTAATGGTGTCTGCGTGTCTGTGTTTGCGTCCCTGTGGGGTGCTGTGTGTGGGCCGTAAGTATGTTAATCATGTATTTCTCATGTTTCAACATCTGGGACCTTGCAGACCCTGGAGAGTCTGTCCTGTCAGGCCAGTCCCTAGAGAAGGCAACTGTCCTGTTTCATAGCGAACTAAACAGGCCAGAGCTCTAGCACCCGCCTCCCTCCTCCATCAGGCTCTGCCTTCCAGGTCACTGTTCTGTCCTGATCACTCAGACCCTGGACACACCCGTAGATGCACTGCCATGGCTCCGACTAGCCAGGCCTGAACCCTGAGCCCCTGACCTGGCCTCCCCAGGCCCTCCTTCTAAAACCTCAATACGAGTTCACGCTCCCCTCTTCCCCAGCTCCCCCTGCCTCCTCACCAACCCTGTGTTACCCTCCACTTGGGCCGGAGTGTGCTGCGCCCCTCCTCTGAGGACCTGCGAAAACGAACTTCTTTCTGGTGGCCACCGACTCCTGACCTGCTGGCACCCGCACCCAAGTACTAATAAAGCCTGTATTTTAAAATGGTGCATGTTTAACTGCAAGCCTGCTGAAGCCACATACTCCCAAAGGCCTTCTCTCTTTTCTTTCGTTCCTTTCCTTCCCTCCCTCCCTCCTTTCCTTCCCTCCCTGCCTCCCTCCCTCCTTCCCTTCCCCTCCCTCCCTTCCTTTCTTTTTCTCATAAACAGAGAATCAGTCAAACCTGGGGCCTCAGGAAATCTTGTTAAGGGCTTATTTCTACGCATTCTCCACCGAGCAACTAGGCGTGTTCCCCGCGCTGAGGTCGCCCTGCATTGCTCTTCATGGCACCTCAAGGAGAGCTTCCACGATGCTTCCCTTCCTCTCTCTTACATGGGGCCCAGGAAAATGATGGTCAAAATGTCAGGACTTCTCTCCGGACCTCATACGTTTCCAACCGGCTTTCTGATTGGACATCGTGAAAGCTCATAGTGGATTTTGAAAGCTACAGAGACCCGTGCCTTAAAGGCAAAGCTAAAGCTACGGGGAGTGCCAGAACCCTGCCCGGGAAAGTTGCACCCCTTCGGGCTGACTGTGGCCCGGACTCTGAGAAGCGGTTCCAGAGACTCTGCCCCACCCAGGAGCCCACCCTGCAGGAAAACCTCGTTTATTCCTTTTCCAAAAGCACTTGCCCTCCGTCAAGGCTCCCACTGGTCCCCGCAGAGGCACGTCACAGGATAGGTGACAGACTGAAGCCAGATGGGAGATAAGGCCGTTCCTCCCCAAAGGCATGGCCGCACACAGGTACTCACTGTTAAAATGATGGACCGCAGTTGTTTCTGAGCCAAAATATTCGCCATCTCCTGGTGAGGAAAAAACACACCCACATGAAGGCTGGGTTAGAGGGTGCGTCCCATCGCGGCCGAAGGACTTTACCCTGCCTATGCTCCGGAACTGCCTATCAGCGGTACTTCTTATGAAAGGCTGAGCTTAAACAGGCAGAATGCTCTGCTTAGATTAGAAAAGCGTATCTTAAAGCAAAGGAAGTCTGGCACTTGCAAACTATTTTTCAGGAAGTTCTCCCTTCCAGAAAAAGGTGAGTGCTTACGCAGACATCCAACACTCATCAAAAGCCATGGTGCTCCCTTAGAAGGATGCCGCGCACCTCAGACCACGCATGTCAGAAAGCTTTTACTCAGAAACACATGCCAGCGGCAAGGAGGTCCCAGTCCTGGGGCGCCATCCTTTAAGGGCCTAAGTCTTTGAAAAGCCATTTCATCTTCTCTGTGCAGGTGAGCAGTGACTACCCTGGGGCTGGGAAGCAGGCTACAGTTGTGAGCAGAGTGGGGTTTGGCAAACTTGGACACCTGGCCAGGTGCTAGGCTCCAGGTGCACCTCGGCCTCAGCTTGGCCAGGCCTTGTTTCTGTAGGTGGAGCTTCGGGGTCTCCTGACTGGACTCGAGGATCCCAGGGAGGTTTTATTATGAGAAATAGTCTGCAGACTCCCTTTGCAAACATTGACAAGTAGATGCCCGGGGAAAGTTAGACAGCCAGACACGGTCTCGGTGCACATATTCAAAATACTGCTCATATGCAGGAAGACCCTCGAAGGCTGTTTTCAGTGGGGGTGTTTTGGTGTCGCGTACTGAGTACAGAAGAAACCACACCATGATCTAAAACACACAACCAAGAATTCCACCAAGGTCAAAGTCAGCTTGGAGAAAGCATGGAAAACCAAGAGTGTGGGAAGGAAGGGGCCACCCAAGCACGGCTGGACAGAATGGGAGAGCAGGGCCCACCTGGTGCTGACAGAGGAACACGGGTGACTTACAGTCAGAGGACAAGCAAGGATGTCAACATTGCTCTCTACATCAACCTAACAGCGTCACCGCCACCACACAGAGAGCGAGCAGGAGAGAAAAAGGGACAGGAGTTCAGAGGACTCTGTTAGAGGATGACAGCTTTATTTAACACCCCGGCTCACCCACTGCATTGAAAAATAAATACTGCAAAAATTCAGGAAGTCTACGTGATGTTGAGGTCAAAATCCAGTACTCGGTCCTCTTCCTTCTTCTCCAAAACAAGAAAGCCCGGGCAACCACACAGCCAGACAAAAGTTGAATGGAAACCCAGAAGGAACTTCCCCTGCACAGCATGGAAAAAGCAGTGCTTCTACCCAACCAAAATGCAAATGCCTACTGGCTTTATTTTGTTGTCCTTTTTATCCCCTCTTAGACCAGTTGATGAACAAAAGATTCAAAGGGTCCTGTACTTTTCTCTCTCTCTCTCTCTCTCTCTCTCTCTCTCTCTCTCTCTTTTGAGAGAGATTTTTGCTATAGGGCATACATACTCACCGGAGAGACAGAGAGAGACAGAGACAGAAAGTGAGAAATCATCCCCCATGGGGGATAGCCATACTGCAATCCCTTCTTCTCCATTCTCTTCTTGGGATTTTGGGAACACACGCACATGAGCCCAGCATGAGTTTCAAGCAACTAGGTGCAGGACATGAACCATGGTCAGCCATGTGGGAGCCCAGCGCCTAACCACTATACCACCTACTGGTCCAAACAAAAAGAGCAAAAAATAAGAATAATAATCATTTTTCTCTGTGCCATTTAGCATGTTGGTTTATAAGGTTTTACAGTAAGTGAGAGGGGACAACACATTCCTCATCTCTACTAGAGCAATGACGGTAATTATCTGAGCACGGTGTCCCTCTTCTGCATGAGACTGTGGCTCCTCAGGGGCACAGAAAGTCTCTTACTCTTGTTTGTATTCCAGGCCCAAAGCACAGTGTCTGGCCTGGGACAATGAATGTTTGGCAAAAGAATAAATGAATATTTTATACTCCCTCCTAAGGAACAGGAGCTTGGTCATGGAGCAAACAGAATATCCTCATGCACATCAGGGACTTGGTTGTCCACTATGAGAGAGTCCCTGGGGAAAATATTGTAGCTTTAAGATGATACACACGCACAGAGAGATATAAATACGCATGAAGACGTGTGGACATGAAAATATGTCTCCAAAGCGCTGCTCCACTTTACAGCAGCTCTTGTAAGAGCGGTGTGTGTAGCGTGCTCACAATGTGAGAAATGACCTGCGTCCAGGAACATTTGCATAAAGCCAAGTGGGGAGTAGCTCACGAAGTCAGGGCCGTGAGTAACTGCAGTGGCTTTGGCCCTGGGAACGCGATTATGCAGATCTTCCAAATTTCTTCCTTTTAAATCTGTATGTCCTGATTTTTCTACACATGTTTTAACTAAAAAGGGTTTTGTTTTGGTTTTTTTTTTGGGGGGGGGACCAGCAGTTAGCATAATGGCTACGTCGCTGAACTCCCATGTAGTCGACCATGATTCGAGTCCCGGACCCAGTGGCTTAAACTCACGCCAGGCGCGTGTGTGTGCGTGCCCAATATCCCGAGAGGAGAATGAAGGAGAAGGGATTGTGGCGTGACCATCCCCCCTGGGGGGGTGATTTCTCGCTTTCTGTCTCTCTGTCTCTCTTTGTCTGGTGAGTGCATGCACTCTATAGCAAAAAACCTCTCCAAAAAAAAGGGGGTGGATTTTTTTAAATAGTGCTTATCAAAACCATAAATATTTGTATAGGAAAGAGAAATTTGGGCAGGATATCGCCAACATATTTGTCATTGAAATAATAAATGGAATAATAAAAAGTAGTTGTGAGGGGCTGGCAGGAGGCGTGGTAGTTAAGGATGCTGGACTCCCACATGGTCAACTGTGGTTCAAGTCCCGGACCTGACAGCTTCGCTTGTTTTCTCACTTTCCGTCTTGCTCTCTGTCTCACTCTGTCACTATCTGGTCAAATTAAAATAAATAAGTAAAATAAAGTTCAATAAAATAATACTTTAAAAAAATTAAAAGGAGTTGTGAAGGAAAGGATCCATTTGGCCACTTAACAGCAACCCACCCCCCTGTAAAACACACACACCCCTCATTACCCCTTGTCTTCACTTGTAGAGGCAAAGGAAGAATATCTCACACCCTGGACTCATGGCCGAGGAGGACCACTGTCCCTACCAAAGCCAGCGGGTCCCTCCCCATGGGAGAACGTCATCCCAGCCCTGTGCCACCTCGGGCTGGTGTTCCCTCAGGAAGGCCAGGTCCATGAAGCCACTCAGGTCCCCGACTGTGGTGGTATTTTTCCTCAGCAAAGCAGGGATAAGGGATAGGCATTTAAAACCATCCCAAATTCGTTGTATACTTTTGAACAACAGAGAAAACCTAGAGAGTGGATTCCTGCGAGTGCATGCTCAAATCAGTAAAGAGTGTTTGACCACAGTGGAATTTATTCAGGGTCCTGAGGCTTTAAACAAACAAAACAGGTGTGCCTGGGAGTCACCAAAGACTCTTGCTCGTACATTTTAATCCCAGTGGGATGAGGAAGTGGGCTGGTGTCCTGCGGCTCCAGGGAGCTGTTCACAAGGAGCACAGGAGAATCTGGGACACCGGCTGGCCTGGCCTTCACCAGGGTGCTCTGCCGGGAGAGCGAGGCCGGTCGGACTCTGACCGCTTCTTCTTCATTTTCCATTCGCTACAGGACATGTGCACTTGTGGGGAGAGGGAAACGAAGTGGGGGGGGCAGTGAGAAAGCATGCCCCGGGCCACGCCACAGCCCCTTCTCCTCACTCTCCTGTCCCGGGGGATGGCCACGCCACAGCCTTCTCCTCACTCTCCTGTCGCAGGGAGATGGCCACGCCACAGCCCCTTCTCCTCCCTCTCCTGTCGCAGGGGGATGGCCACGCCACAGCCCCTTCTCCTCACTCTCCTGTCCCGGGGGGATGGACATGCCACAGCCCCTTCTCCTCCCTCTCCTGTCGCAGGGAAATGGCCACGCCACAGCCCCTTCTCCTCACTCTCCCCTCGGGCTTTTGGGCACACACGCACACACATGAATCGGGCGTGCTTCTCAAGTCCAGGCCCAGGGCTGGAAGTGCACAGTCGGCCACGCGGGGTCCAGCTGCCCCGACAACATGCCACCAGCTGGTCCGGGGTCTGATTATCACCAGCTCAGCAATCTGGTCACATGCTTTACTCCCTTTTGAGTTTCAGTGTCTTCATTTGAAAAATAGAAATAATGCAGCTTCCCTCTAATACGAGAATTAAATGAAATACAGCATGCGAATATGGAGCAGTGTGCCTGGCACAGGACAGACTCAACGATGCCGTCATCAGAGGCGAGTAACAGCCAACTTTCTATTTGCCAAAGAAACACAACTTCACATTTCTCGGACACAACGCCAATAACAACGTCAAGGTCAAATCTGGGCCAGCTAACACTTCCACTGCTCACGTCGAGCCCAGACCACCTGCTACTGTCGGCCATGGAGACGGGACTCCAGGTGAGGGGACAGTGAGCCCGATCTCCTCACTTACGGATCTCCGCTGACCTTCACAGAGGATGCCAAAACACAACTTTCCTTCACTGTAAATTTTAAATCCTTTTTAGAGCTAGCTTGTAACTCACTGATTTCTTTTTAATTTAAAAATAAAAAAATGTATTGCTATTATAGTAATGCATGGCTTTTCATTCTCATGTTGTGAAAATTTTTTTTAAAAAAGAAGTTTGACCTACAGAATCCAAGCCTCGCATTATACTGTCACCCATATATCTCCACCATCACCCATGGCTCGACACTGGGCTCTTCAATTATCCACGGTCACGAGAGTCCAGTGTACGCATGTCTCCTGTCCAGATCCGAGGCCCGCATGACTCCGCAGCCCCTGGGCAGGGAAAAATCTCCCGAGAGCTGAGAGAACACTGCCTCCCCGACTCCCATGCGGCACGCTCGGCCACAGTGCGTCTGGCCGAGGCCCTCAGTCTGGCCTGGGGGTCACGCTCTCAATGCCCAGGCCATGCTGTGCGTGCCATCAGAGTGGCAGGCAGTCTCCAGGCTGCTTGGGACTGGCCACGTGCTCAGGATCTGGACAGGAGCATCAAGGGAGCAGCCTCTCCAGGTTCCACCTCAGAGCTGCAAAGCCACCTTACGCCTGGGTGAGAATGTCCCAGCACAGGCTCAGGGAGGGCGGGCCGCACCGAACACAGGGACACCATAAGTGACACCAGAGCAGCACGATAGCCCTCGGGAATGAGTGGGCAATTCGACCCCCCACTCTCAGTCACTAAGTTTTTAAATCTAGACAAGAGGGGCCAGTCGGTAGTGTAGTGGTTAAGGTGCTGGACTCCCATGGGCTGACTGCGGTTTGAGTCCTGGACACAGTGGTTTGAAACTTATGCTGGACACGTGTGTGTGCACCAAAATCCTGAGGGGAGAGTGGAGGAGAAGGGATTGAGGTGTGGCCATCCTCCCAGGGGGTGACTTTTCACTCTCTGTCTCTCTGGCAAGCACATGTGCCCCATACCACAAATCTCTCAAAAAAATAGTGTAAAATTAAAACAAACACACAAAACAACAACAACAACAACAAAGCACTCAGCAATGAAAAGATAAAACAGAATAAAATTGTAACAGGCATTCAGTAGCAGGTTAGCTCTCTAAATTCCTCTAAAACTACCCACTGGTAACTCTTGGAGAGCTCCGCACACTTCCTAGTAACTGAAAGACCTCATGTTCCAGCCCAGCTATTGAAGGAAGTGAATTGAGACCCAGGGAACATATTGTATATTAGGCTGATAGAAAAAACAGGACTGGGTTTTGAAGCGTGAGCTCAATTTCAGAACGAGGCACAATTTCCCTTCTCCTAATCCCCCTGTAATGGTCACTCCCTGGCTGACGAAGGGACAGAGGACTAAGACAGAGGAGAGTCTCACACAGGACCACGCGAGGCGCTCCCCCGCTTCCGTGAAGAGAGGAACGGATTGCTCCCCCCCAGCCATTTCAAGACCTGAGGTCACCAAGCAAGCACTCAGGGACACGGGGACAGGTACCTTGAGCAGAGACTGCAGTCTATGCTCCCCTCCTGTCCCCATCCCTGGGCAAAGCATGGCACCTCCTGTGGTCTAGTCTCCTCATCCAAAAACACGTCTCCCCGGCCCCAGTGAGCACCCAAAGAAATGACCGACCACGGGGGCTTCTGATGCTGCTTCTGCCACAGCGGTGAGGTCGGGAAAACGCCGGCATCCTTCGTCAGCCAGGAGCTTACCCACCTCCACCTACTGCCCCCTAGACCAGCCTGGACTGGCAGCCCTCTGACGGCGAGCAGCAGGGCAGGGACAAGAGGAAGGTTCCCGGCCCTTGACACCCTCCGAAGACCAAGAAAGGCAACTCACCTGCCTCCTCTCATCAGGGGCCTTCAGGAAAAGTGCATTAATCACCGCAATGGTGTAGGTCTGGATCTCTTGGTCTGACCTGGAAAGACACGGAACGACACGGACAGTCAAGAGGCCAGCTCTGAGTCAGACGGCGAGAAGACTCAGCAGCACATGCCCACCGCCCCCGAACAAAAAGCAGGATGAGGGAAATGCACTTGGCCCCGAGGATATGTTTGAAACACCCCAAGGCTGGCTACACAGGGGTGCGCAACTGCCATGACCAGCTGGACGGCACACTGCCCAGGGCAGTTACCCGGAAATATGGCAGCCTTCTCCTCTAGAAGGATCGAAAGCACGAGTCCTGAAGATGCAGCAGCAGTAGCTGCAGTAATAGCAGTATGTGTGTGTGCATGTGCATGTGCACGTGTGTGCATGTGTGTGGTATGTGTGCATGTGCGCGTGGGTGTGCATGTGCGTGTGCATGTGTGTGCATGTGTGTGGTATGTGTGCATGTGGATGTGCATGTGCACGTGGGTGTGCATGTGCGTGTGCACGTGTGTGCATGTGTGTGGTATGTGTGCATGTGGATGTGCATTGCACGTGGGTGTGCATGTGGTGTGTGTGTGTGTGTGGATGTGCATGTGGGTGTGCATGTGTGTGCATGTGGATGTGCATGTGTGTGCACGTGGGTGTGTGTGGTGGGTGTGTACGTGTGTGGTGGGTGTATGCATGTGCACATGGGTGTGCATGTGTGTGGTATGTGCATGTGTGTGCACGTACATATGTGTGGTGTTTGTATGTGGATGTATGTTGTGTGTGGTATGTGGATGTGGATGTGCATCTGGGTGTACATGTGTGTGGTGTGTGTGTGTGTGTGTGTTTGGTCTGTTGCATGAAGTAGTGACTTCAAAAATGTCACATGAGAAAACGTAAAGTACCAATTAATGCTGGTGAACAATCGCTAGAAATCCATGCACAGTGATGTCATGAAATGCATTTTCCATGCACTTTTGGAAGCCCCCGCCACCTCCGGGGGAGTAGTTTTGGATATCCCCACATTCTTGGGCTTATTTAAAGGAAACTACTCGCTCCCATCCCAATGATGTCACGTAATCTAAACATCTGTTTCCAAATGAGAAGAACAGGTATCTGTGTTATAAGTTAGATTTTCACCGGAGGAAATCTGAAATTCAAACAGAGCAGTGGAGCCCACGTGGCAGACAGGAGCACTGAGGCCCGGAGGTGCAAGCCAGGAGCCCCCAGTGGCCACACCGAGGGGGAGGCAGAGCAGGGAGTGCGTTCTTCAATAGCGGGGGGCAGGCACTTAACGCCCACAACCATGGGCTGGCTGTGTGGTCCCCAGACAAGTCCACGGTGAACCCTAAGGCTCAAGCTCTTCATCTGGAACATGGGGAAAGAACACACCAGGTCTGGGGACTGGCAGGAGGCGCAGTGGTTAAGGCACTGGATTCCCACATGGCCAACCGTGATTGGAGTCCCAGACCTGGCAGCTTGCTTTCTCACTTTCCTCTCTGTCTTTCTCTGGTAAAATTAAATAATATTATAATAATAATAAAAAAGATGATGAATAAAATTAAACCAAATAAAACCAAAAAGCCAACCACACTTACAGGGCTGTTAGGAGGACAGAAGGAGTAAAGCAGGTAAAACTCCTTGGCGCAGTGCCTGGTGAACAGTAACCTCTCCACTTTGGCAAAGTGCACAGGAGTGACCTTTCGTGTTCTCTGAATTCCGAGAAGAAACACCAACTGTGGTGTGGAAATAAAGGCAGCTGATCCCACATGGCCAACTACGTGGTTCGAGTCCCAGAACTGGAGACTGGAGAACCACCAGGCACATATGCACGCATGTCCAAACTCCCGAGAGGAGGATGGAGAAGGGACTGCAGTGTGGCCACGCCCCGGGGGAGATTTCGCACTCTCGCTCGCTCTCTGTCTGTCTCCTGCAGGAACACGTGCCTTTGGCAAACACACAGCCTGTAGCCGTGGACAAGGAGGCCACAGGTTCTCTCCCTGCCCAGGTATCCCCGCTTTAGTCATCAGTGGGTCCCATACGGAACACCAGCATCCCGCCAGCACGTCTCTGCTCTGCGAACGCTGGCTCGGGGGACTCGCTGCGCCTACAACACGAAGCAGCCCCATGTGGCCGACACTGAGACGCAGGCAAGCACCACAGTGGAGCCGGCGCCACCGCTGCAAGAGCCGAGTCTACCGGGATGCTGCGGCCGCTGTGCAGCCAGGTCACGTGGAGGGCTCGTTCTGCCCCTGTACATGTGGCCTGCAGCTGCGGTCATGCTGTTACATAGGCAGGACCGTCCTGCGGTTTCTAAAGAGCCTGGTACAACGAAGTCCTTCTAGGGTGGGTCACCAGGAGAGTCCCCTCAGGGGAGAGAGAAGGGAAGGCCAAGGACTGCGGGCTGCTAAAGCAGCTGCCTTACTTCCACCTAATAGCTGACGTCTTGGGGAAAACTACATACATCATAAAATACGAGCGAAAAAGGTCATTGTAATCCCCTGGGAATTAGAGAAAAAGAAACCGGCCTTTTAGAAATCCTTGTTAAAAACGCCTGATGAGCTCGGCCTCATCACCTCGTGGCTAAGAGAGCCAGATCCCACGTGGTTGGCTGTAGCTTGAGAAGGAACTGGGCACGTGTGCATGCACCCCAGATCCTGACGGGAGGGAGAGGAGGAGGAGAAGGGGTTGTGGCATGACTACGTCCGACTGGGGAGTTGTCTCCTGCTCCGTCTCTCTGGCAGGTGGACGTACCTTCTGACGAGGAGAACTGCCTAATATGAAGGTTCTGGTTAACTATGAAGATTATAGCACGAATGCAGCGTCTTATATGGTTAAGGGAAGGGACTGGAAGCACACGTGCCCTAGAGCAAAAGAAGAAACCATCCTATTATGCCTTATTGTAAATAAAACTCTGGGGCCAGCAGACGGCGTGGAAGAAGGCGTGCACTCTCACGTGGCTGATCACAGCTCAAGTCCTGGGCCCAGCGACCTGAAGCATGCCGGGCACGTGTGCATGTGTGCCCAAGGTCCCAAGAAGAGAGTGAGGAGAGAACGGATTGCAGTGTGGCCATCTCCCCTGAGGGTTCTCACTTTTTCTCTCTGTCTCTCCAGCAAGTACATGCACCATAAAGCAAAAATATCTCAAAACTAATACTAATACATGAGATAAAATAAACAGTGAAAATAAATGAATAAAATAAAACTCTTCTGCTGTCTACCAACATTCAAACTGCTGTCTCCCACAGGCGAGGCACCAGGGTCAGACGTGGAGCACACCGGGGGAACTGCCGTCCCAGTGCGGGGACAAGGTGGCACCTGGCTTGGCCGTGCGCCCAGTCCAGTGCTCATTCTGCACATTAAATTGAACCTCATGAAACGTGGGGCGTCCCTGTGGCTGTCCCAGAGCACTTCTCCCCCCAGCAGTGGCAGGGCTCTTACCCTTGCAGGTGGGGGATCAGCTGGCCGATGGTGATCTCTTGCGCCACCTTCTGGTACAGGTCATGGCTGTTGAGCACCATGGACTCTAAAATGGCCAAGGACCGCTGCAGGATGGAGACGTCCATGGCGGACTTGTTCACAAAACTTGCTATCTGAAAATCCAAGCAGGACACAATTGACTGCTCGTGGTCAGCAGAGCGGAGGGGCAGAGAAGGGGGTAAATACAGTGAATCCAAAACTCATTTAAGAAACAGCAGGCAGGAAGGCTTAAAAGAACCTAGATTACAATAAACAGCAAGAAACACCGAGTCCACAATGACCGATCAATGACATCATTACAATGACATATTTCAATGATAAGCAGATTAAAAAAAAAAAAGAGCTTCAAATAATTATTCTGTCTAGTTTTCTCCCAAGATTATTCCTCTGAGTTTTAGTTTTCAGGGGCAGGCAGTTAGAACACATAAACTAAAAATGCCTGTTTCTCAGAGACAGTAGTTTCAACACGCACTAATAGCCATTCCCCTTCCGCTCCTGGCTGCCCTTCTAACCACACGCTCCCTGACTTTACGCCCTTACTATGTTCACATGTTCCTGACATGCTCTGGAGGGACACTCAGAAGTCACACTTGTCAACACGACTCACTGGCAACTTGTCAGTCAGTGGCCACAAAATATAAAATATGAATGTTTACCTCCAATTGTTCCAAGTTCTCATGGTTCAAATAAACATTTCCCATCTCTTGCAAATTTAGAAAATAAGGAGGCATTTAAATTACCAGTGCTAAAAGTTAAAATAATAGTTTAAACTCTAAACGATATTCCCTAAGCAATTAGTCATGAAGGCCTCGAACGCCGTAAATCAGTGCACGTGGGGAGTAAAATGGGGGTTAGAATAATGGATCGCAGCAATGCAAACACACGGGTAGCATAAAGCTTTTATTTTAGATGCCTCATTAAAACTTACTGCCGTCCGCTGACAACTCGCACTAAAGGACCATTATTGCATCAACATAACGGCCACTTCCCCAACGCTCAGTCGCTTGGTTCCATGACAAGTAAACACTGGCTTCTCTCCTGTCAGTACCCACGTCCCTCTCTGCCCCGGTCGGCCTCTCCCCCTGCGCTCGCCATCCTCCCACGTGGTAAACGGCAAATGTACCCGTGGCGACTGCCCGTTGCCATCCCAGCTGCCCCTGGCCACTGCCCGGCCGAAGGCCAGGTGGGAGGTGCAGAAAGCAACACTGCGCCGCCCGGAGAGTCTGCATCCCCGGGGAGACGTGAACAGGCGCACTGACCCCGAGGCTTTCGCTTCCAGAAAGCCATTATTTTATAATACAAACTGCAGGAAGAGTAGAAAAGTTTAAGGTTCTCTAAAGACGGCTTCGGCTCTTCTCGCGGCTAATAAACTTCTCCGAAGTGTTTACAATCCCTGGCAAGCTCCTGCTGTAACCCTCCCGCTCCGCTCCGACGAATCAAATCTGCCACATGAAAGCTACTCTCCATTCCTGAGCCTTCCCCGTCCTTCATTCCAGAGAGGCAGCATGTGCACTCACGTGAGAGTGAGAGAGCGAGAAGAGGCCCTCCAATGGGCCGGGCATGCCTTGGCCTGGCCACTCACGTCCGTGCCTAACATGGTTCAGACCATCGGGGTGGGGACGTGAACCGCTGTCATCATGTGGGACCCAGCTTCCCCTGGCCAGCACAAATAACTGCAGCACAGAGCCAGCCCCCCTTTCCTTCTTGCAGGCCATCCTTCTCTGAGGAAGACTCAATTACCCTCTTGCTGTGTTCATGGTGTAATACTCCACTTAGGCCCCCTCTTTCTTTCTTCCTTTCTTCCTTCCTTCCTTCCTTCCTTCCTTCCTTCCTTCCTTCCTTCCTTCCTTCCTTCCTTCCTTCCTTCCTTCCTTCCTTCCTTCCTTCCTTCCTTCCTTCCTTCCTTCCTTCCTTCCTTCCTTCCTTCCTTCCTTCCTTCCTTCCTTCCTTCCTTCCTTCCTTCCTTCCTTCCTTCCTTCCTTCCTTCCTTCCTTCCTTCCTTCCTTCCTTCCTTCCTTCCTTCCTTCCTTCCTTCCTTCCTTCCTTCCTTCCTTCCTTCCTTCCTTCCTTCCTTCCTTCCTTCCTTCCTTCCTTCCTTCCTTCCTTCCTTCCTTCCTTCCTTCCTTCCTTCCTTCCTTCCTTCCTTCCTTCCTTCCTTCCTTCCTTCCTTCCTTCCTTCCTTCCTTCCTTCCTTCCTTCCTTCCTTCCTTCCTTCCTTCCTTCCTTCCTTCCTTCCTTCCTTCCTTCCTTCCTTCCTTCCTTCCTTCCTTCCTTCCTTCCTTCCTTCCTTCCTTCCTTCCTTCCTTCCTTCCTTCCTTCCTTCCTTCCTTCCTTCCTTCCTTCCTTCCTTCCTTCCTTCCTTCCTTCCTTCCTTCCTTCCTTCCTTCCTTCCTTCCTTCCTTCCTTCCTTCCTTCCTTCCTTCCTTCCTTCCTTCCTTCCTTCCTTCCTTCCTTCCTTCCTTCCTTCCTTCCTTCCTTCCTTCCTTCCTTCCTTCCTTCCTTCCTTCCTTCCTTCCTTCCTTCCTTCCTTCCTTCCTTCCTTCCTTCCTTCCTTCCTTCCTTCCTTCCTTCCTTCCTTCCTTCCTTCCTTCCTTCCTTCCTTCCTTCCTTCCTTCCTTCCTTCCTTCCTTCCTTCCTTCCTTCCTTCCTTCCTTCCTTCCTTCCTTCCTTCCTTCCTTCCTTCCTTCCTTCCTTCCTTCCTTCCTTCCTTCCTTCCTTCCTTCCTTCCTTCCTTCCTTCCTTCCTTCCTTCCTTCCTTCCTTCCTTCCTTCCTTCCTTCCTTCCTTCCTTCCTTCCTTCCTTCCTTCCTTCCTTCCTTCCTTCCTTCCTTCCTTCCTTCCTTCCTTCCTTCCTTCCTTCCTTCCTTCCTTCCTTCCTTCCTTCCTTCCTTCCTTCCTTCCTTCCTTCCTTCCTTCCTTCCTTCCTTCCTTCCTTCCTTCCTTCCTTCCTTCCTTCCTTCCTTCCTTCCTTCCTTCCTTCCTTCCTTCCTTCCTTCCTTCCTTCCTTCCTTCCTTCCTTCCTTCCTTCCTTCCTTCCTTCCTTCCTTCCTTCCTTCCTTCCTTCCTTCCTTCCTTCCTTCCTTCCTTCCTTCCTTCCTTCCTTCCTTCCTTCCTTCCTTCCTTCCTTCCTTCCTTCCTTCCTTCCTTCCTTC
The DNA here is from genome assembly GCF_000334495.1 of Tupaia belangeri chinensis. NCBI lineage: Eukaryota > Metazoa > Chordata > Mammalia > Scandentia > Tupaiidae > Tupaia > Tupaia belangeri. The sequence goes on along the minus strand of NW_006159550.1, from coordinate 6,176,864 downwards.
CTTCCTTCCTTCCTTCCTTCCTTCCTTCCTTCCTTCCTTCCTTCCTTCCTTCCTTCCTTCCTTCCTTCCTTCCTTCCTTCCTTCCTTCCTTCCTTCCTTCCTTCCTTCCTTCCTTCCTTCCTTCCTTCCTTCCTTCCTTCCTTCCTTCCTTCCTTCCTTCCTTCCTTCCTTCCTTCCTTCCTTCCTTCCTTCCTTCCTTCCTTCCTTCCTTCCTTCCTTCCTTCCTTCCTTCCTTCCTTCCTTCCTTCCTTCCTTCCTTCCTTCCTTCCTTCCTTCCTTCCTTCCTTCCTTCCTTCCTTCCTTCCTTTCTCTCTCTCGCTCTCTCTCTCTTTCTTTCTTTCTTTTTCTTTTATTAAGAGGTTTTTGTGCACGTGCACATGCACTTGCCAGAGAGAGAGAGAGAGAGAGAGAGAGAGAGAGAGAGAGAGAGAGAAGGCATGAGAGGGAGAGAGAGAAATCACCCACTGAGGGGGATGGCCGCACCACAATCCCTTCTCCTCCATTCCTCCTCTAGGATCTTGGGCATGCGCGCATATGTACGTAGTGTGATTTTCAAGCCACCAGGGGCAGGACTCGAGCCGTGGTCAGCCATGTGGGAGTCCAGCAATGTAACCACTATTCCATCTGAGTGCCCCAACTTAGGCCCCCTTCTAAACAGGGTATTAACTCTTTGAATTCTCTCCCAAAGATATCCCACCATTTTCCACTGTGGAACACTGGTGTGGGCTTGCTCCACAGTGGGGTGGTCGTGGGGGAGAATTCAAAGAATTTTTCAAAGCATTACTTATTTTTTCATTCTTGGCACTGGTGTGAGGAAACTGAAGAGCCATTAAGAAGTTCCTTGCCAGTCCTTCTGATTCTCTCTCCAGGAACTCGCTCGTTCCAGGCTCCCTTTCTTGTCTCCATTGACTAAATTTGACCGTGCCTTACAATCCCACGGAGGGGCCAGCTATGCGGTGTGGTAGTTAAAGTGGGATCCACATGGCCAACCACGTGGTTCAAGTCCCAGGCCTGGCGGCTAAGAAAGTACCCCAGGCACATGTGCATATGTGCACAAAATCCCAAAAGGAGAATGGAGGAGAAGGAACTATGGCATGGCTATCCCCCCATAGTTCAGTCTCTCTCTACAGCAAAAACTAAAAACAAAATCAGAGAATCCACATCTTTTGCTGATACTGCAAGCTCTCTCTACTTCCTAGCCTGTGACCTTTTCATCCATTCTCTATTTATTCATTCCTGAACTGACTCATTCAATTAATGGGTATTGCTCGTGTACACTGGTAACTGGCTTGCACTGCCCTACCGTTCCAGAAGATCACATAATTTTTAACTTCAAGGACCTTCTACTTTAGCAGACAGACCAAAAGGCACTTACTAAGAAATATATTAAGCACTTTTTCTCAGTACCCAAAAGGATACCATTATTTAGATGTTTCAACAAAGCCTAAAATTAAATGGGTTAAAAGTCAACCTCATCATCTTCTTATTCTTCCTCTCCCAATTACCACCTTGTCCAAGTGTTCACCAACACTGGCGATGAATGTCCCCAGTCCTCTCTCTTCTGTCTCTGTGAACACATTTGGGATATCTCCCTTTGACACACATTCAGTGTCAGAAACTCAACACTGGCCCACTGTCCGCCATGTTCTTCAGTTTGCCCTAGGTTCTAATTTTCCACAAGTGGAAATTCACTCCCACCCCATAAATATCCTTTTGACTCTGTCTTGGATTTGTTTTTGTTTTTGTTTTTCCCTGTATGATACATGCACTCACTGCAAAGCGACAGACAGAGTGAAAGTGAGGGATCACCATGCTGCAATCCCCTCTCCATTCCTGGCTCAGGATTTTAGGCATGCACATGTACCCAGGGTGTTCTTCAAGCCACTGGGTCTGGGATTTGAATCACACAGTCAGTCATGTGAGCTCCAGTGACTTCACCGCCATATCAGCTGCTGGCCTCAAATCCTGTTTCTAACTGATGTTAATATGTATTTCTCTCCCGCGAAACCGATTCCTTTCTTTCACCTAAAGTTCACCTTTTGTATTAATCCAACTTTTCCTCAACACCTACACCCAACGTTTTCAGCAACCCTAAAGCACATCACATAACAAGTGTCTTGCAAACACGTTCAACTAGGCACCTGTGTGGCAGAGGTGGAAACTCACTAGAGTCTATGTATAACTCTGGAGTTAACACTGGTCTGTTTTTCAAAAACTAACTTCGTTCTCTTGCCTTTGTCAGTGGCTTTAAATGATCTAGTAACTCTGCTTAATGAGTATTAATAACCAAGGCATCGGGGCTAATCTGAGTGAATGTAACGACCATCTTCCTCAAAAGAACTCAAGACTGAGACCAGCAGTTAGTGTAATGGCTGTCACTGGACTCACATGTAGTTGACTATGGTTCAAGTCCTGGGCCTGGTGGCTTAAACTGACGCCGGGTGTGTGTGCGTGCATGCCCAAGATCTCGAGAGGAGAATGGAGTAGAAGGGATTATGGTGTGGCGACCCCCTGTGGGGGGTGATTACTCGCATTCTGTCTCTCTGTCTTTCTCTGTCTTTCTGGAGAGTGCATGCTCCCCTATAACACAAAAAAAAAAAAAAAGAAACTCTCCAAAAAAAACCCCCCCCAAAAAAAAAAAAAAAGAAACTCTCCAAAAAAAACCCCACCAAAAACAAAAACAAAACAAAACAAAAAAACAAAAAGAGAACTCAAGACCAACTCCTCACTGGTACGAATGTATAAACGTTACTCTCTTTGGCCAGTATGGAGACTATCGATCTCTGGCCAAGCTGCGGTGGTTTAGTAGTAACGCAGTGCTCCACAATGCTGAGGTCACTTAGAAAGGTCCTGGGTTCATGTCCCAAGGTCTCCTGGACATGCCAGTCACATGCACATTTCCATAATCTGCCCTAGGCGGGCCTGGGGGTGGATCAGAGCATGGGACTCCATGAGAGGTGCTCCTCTCTCTCTCCCAGAAGAAATAAACTTTTAAAAAACACCATGGATCTTAGCACAGTTGCAGTGGGTTACAGACTGGCTGCACATCGGTTCCCTCTATCCATCAAAAGCTTGCTGGCATTTCTCTGCCTTTCGGGTTCCCCAGCCCCATTACTGCACTTCGGCTGGCATGGGACAGGCCTCAGCCCAACCTCTCAGACGTAGTCCTGTATCTTCGGGAGGAGGAGGGAGGAGGAGCTCACTGCTATTACATATACCACCTCCTTTCTCACGCTGCGCATGCATTTAAAAGCACTTCCCAACGGGGCCAGCAGGTGGCATGGTGGTTAAGATGCTGGACTCCCACATGGCCGTCTATGGTTCAAGATCCAGACCCTGCAGCTTGTGTGCACATGTGCCCACAATCCCAAGAGGAGAATGGTGAAGGGAGTGCAGTATGGCCACCCGCTCCCCTCTCCTGGGAGAGGGAGATTTCTCACTCTCCCTTCATCTCTCTCTGTCTCTCTTTGCCAAGCACATGCTCCCTTTGGCAAAAGCCTGTAAAGAAAAAAGTTCCCCAACGAGCACAGAGAAAAATCGGGGTAACTCTTAAAAAGCGAAGGGGCTTCCCAATGCGTGAACCACTGACACAATGCCTGCTGGAGTCATTTAGAATGGAATCTTACAACGCCCCACGTTCACAAAGCCAGGGAGCACGGGGAACACAGAGCTCCACTGTCACGTGTTAAATGATCTGGGTAGAAATCTCTCAACAAATCTCTCACCTTTTCAGAGGCAAAAATTATTGCCTTTCGAAACTAAAATGGAAGGATGTTGGTCCAAACCCTGATTACAGTTAAGGGTGAGCCGGGGCCTCCTGCAAAGCTAAGCTTTCAGGAGCGTTTACATGAAATTCTCCTTCCGCGAGAAGGCACTCATGTTATACTTGGCTAGAAGAGACCAACACACAACACAAAACGTTCTCATTATTTTTTCCTTTCCTTCTTCTCTACGCCTCCCTAACCGCTCAAGTAGCCAAGTCTTTAAAAAGCAGTGCCATACTACACTGGCGTCCAGAGATCCCAAGTTTGGAGTGAAACGACATTGTTCACTGCAGCCAAAATGTGTCTAGAATCTCAGTCTACCCGGAACAGAACAGAGTGATGGTGAAGGAGACGGGGGCTGGTAGGGCAAAAATATTTCTCCAACGTGGTATGAATTTGGCATTAACAGGGCGCCAACTCCAGACCACAGAGAGAGGCACCCTTTGTCAGCCCACTTCCCCAACCGTTTTTGGCAAGATAAAGCTCCATTTGAGAGACAGGGGCCTGTGTACAATTCCTGGTTGTCAAAGTACTGAATTGGGTCCAGCTAATGAATATCGAAGTCAGCCTCACCAAAACTAAGTAACTTTCTGATACGCCTTTTCCAGATTCCTAGAGGGGACCAATGTGAATGCAAAGAAAATATAATGACTGGAAACGAAAGTATAGACTCTATTAAATGAGAGTATAGACTCTATTAAATGAGAGTATAGACTCTATTAAATCAAAGTATAGACTCTATTAAATGGGTTGTTCTCAGTATAGACTCTATTAAATGGGTTGTTCTTAGTATAGACTCTATTAAATGGGTTGTTCTTTCAAAAATTCTTGATTTTTAATCTAAACTGCCAAGATGACTAGTCTGCTTCTTTAGATTTAATACAATTTTTCATTTAATTTCTGTGAATGAAAACCATCTCCTAAGTACTTAGAAAATGTAATTATTGGCGCTGCCTCTGACCACTGGTCATACCACTTAGAGAAATGCAGCTCCGTAACTCCTTTCCACTTATGATACAAATCTTCCTTAAAATATAATTAAATACAGTACCACTATGTTTCCTCTCCTCTTCAAATTCTATTCTTTAAATGCTTCTAAGCACATTTAATCCATTCGCTTCCCAGAATGTACCGGGGACTTACTCTGTGCCAGACCTGAGGATACAGTCGTGAGTAAGTTGTGCATCCGGCCTCGGGGCTTGCTGCCCACTGCGAGAGATGGCGAAACGGCTGGGAAATGCGTGGAAATGGGAGAAGTGCCGGAGCAGGGCACAGACAAGATTCAAGGGGACAGCGCGCAGGAGTCACCAACCAACCAGGAAGGTCCTGGAGGGCTGTGACCAGGCCGTGCTGCTCCACATGGCGCCAGGAACTGGCCTGCCCACCACGTGGAGCCCGCAGGTGCTGTTCTAAGGCTCCAGAAACTGCCCTGCCCACACGTGGAGTGCACATGTGCCGTTCCACGGAACTGTCCTGCCAACCGCTGGGAGCGCACATGTGCTGTTCCACGGAACTGTCCTGCCCACCACGTGGAGTGCATGCATGCCGTTCCACGGGACTGCCCTGCCCACCACATGGAGTGCATGCGTGCCGTTCCATGGAACTGTCCTGCCCACCGCGGGGACCACACAGGTGCCATTCCACGGAACTGTCCTGCCCACCACGTGGAGTGCACGCGTGCCGTTCCACGGGACTGCCCTGCCCACCGCAGGGACCACACAGGTGCCATTCCACGGAACTGTCCTGCCCACCACGTGGAGTGCACGCGTGCCGTTCCACGGGACTGCCCTGCCCACCGCAGGGACCACACAGGTGCCATTCCACGGAACTGTCCTGCCCACCACGTGGAGCGCACGCGTCCCCTTCCATGGAACTGCCCTGCCCACTACGAGGAGGCACGCGTGCCCTTCCATGGAACTGCCCTGCCCACTACAAGGAGGCATGCGTGCCCTTCCATGGAACTGCCCTGCCCACCGCGGGGAGCGCGCAGGTGCAGGGGGCTGGGAAGAAAGCGTGGAAGCACCAGAGCAAAGACGTCCCTGTCTCCACGACCTCACTCGACCTCCGCCAGCACCACACCCTTGCCCCCACCAGGAATGACAGGACTGTCTGTTCCGTTCTAGAAAGGAGCGCGGTGGGAATCAAAAGGGCGAATGTGGGCGAGAGCACAGGGTCTCACGGACCCGCACCCAGGGCCGCGCTGCTGCTGCTTCTCCCGGCAGAAGAGGCTCCAATCACAGGCAGGCAGGGAAGGCCTGCTGTCAGCTCAGAACGGGCTTCTGTTCCATAGAAACGCCACAGCCCGGGCCCTCGGAGCTGGACGGGCCTGCACAGATCTCAGGAGGCCGAAGGCAGCAGCTCTGGTCTCTCTGGGGACGAAGGAACGCTTCCAGGCCCTGTCGCCAAAGGGAGGCACTTCCCACAGCCGGCGTCCCGGCTTTCTCACCTGTGGCGGTTCCTTTCTTTCTAGCACCCCATTGCACTGACAGAGCGAGACAACAAGAGGCTTGTCCCTTCCAGTGCTTTCTCCGTAGTCCCCTCATCACCTTGGCACTGTGGACGGACCACTCAGGGAAAGCGGATTCCGAGGTGCGTTGGGAAGACCTGGGTTTCCAGTCAGCTCTTGCCTTCATAAGTAAACACATGGCAGCGCCCTGCAGCCGTGGGGCTTCCACGCCGGCCCTCTCCTCCTACAGAGGAGGGCTCTCCACACCCGTCAACCCGTCAACCCGAGGCAGCGTCTCCCCAAGATCCCCACCGACTTCAAAGGAAAGGCAGAACGTCACACCGGGGAAAGCCAGCAGGCACCACCCAGCAGAGAACACGGGGCGCTGGCACTCAGAAGGCATTTTACTGTCCATACCCCGATAGGGTGCCCTCAGAGCACAGTGACCTGAGCAGCTCTCCTGCCCCAAACACGTCATCTACCTTAACTTAACCACGAGGGAGAAACCAGACGAACGCAAACTGAGGGGAGCTCTTCAAATGAACTAACCTGGTACCTTTCAAAGTCATAAATGGCAAGGAAGAACTGAGTGGCAGATTAGAAGACGCTAAGGAGACACGACGACTTAAGTAAACATGGGGTCCCAAATCTGATCCTTAACCAGGGAAAATGGGAAAGAGGCAGGGTGCAGAGGCAGCCAGATGCCACGTGGCCAGCTGTGTCCCTCAGGTCCTGGAGAATGCCAGCAGAGTGTGTACATGCATGCCTGAAATCCAGAAAGGGGGGGGAATGGAGGAGAAGGGATTGTGGCATGACCAGTCCCCTTAAAGGGTGCTCTCTCTCTTTCCCCCTCTCTCTCTCTCCAGCAAGCGTAGGTGCCCTCAGATGTCTTCTAGAAATTTTTAAAAGAAAAGAAATAAAAACTGGAGAAGTCAGACGAAGGTGGCGGTGTGCCCCGCTGTTGATGGGTTAGCTTGACAACTTTACTAACACTGCGCAGACTCAACATCAGACAAAACCGGGCAGGCGGCAGCGTGGGTACACAGGAATGTTCTGTACCATTTTTGCAACTTTTCTATGTCTGCCACTATTACCAATAAAAAGTTTAAAAATTCAAATGACAACTTAGTGGAACTTGCTTTGATATTCCAGCTTGGTCACAGGTTCACTGAAATTCCTTTTCTTAAAAAAAAAATGTATTCCATGAGTGACAAAGAGAGATTGAGAGAAAAACTGCACCCCTACAATGGAGACTTGACGCGGTGACCACCCCCGCCTCAGCCAGCTCGGATCACGTCCACACGCAGCCCTGCACCCAGGGAGGTCTCCGGGCTTGAACCAGGAACCTCCCTACGTGGGCCAGCCTTGCCAAGTGTCCACTGAAACTCTCTATCTTCGATGACTCTTCCTCAGAATCTATGTTTATAAAATAAATTTATGAATTCAAAACCTCTATTTATTGCCAATACAATAGTAGAGTGAACGCATCTGCAAACCATTTCATAAGTAAAAAGAGAATAAAAATAATAATAACCATGATTAACACATTTAAGAGTGACAAGGTCAGTGGGGCGACAGGTGGCATGGTGGTTCAGGGGTTCAGGGTGCTGTACTCCCACATGGCCAACCACATGGTCAATCATGGTTCGAGTCCCGGACTTGGCAGCTTGCTTTCTCTCTCTCTCTCTCTCTCTCTCTCTCTCTCTCGGTGTTCCTCTCTGATCAAATTAAAACATAAATAAATAAATAAATAAAGTTCAGTAAAATAATTATTAAAAAGAAAAGAGTCACAAGGTCAGGGCTATGCGTTTTTGTCAGAAGACTGGGAATGACCTGGAACTTCACCGGCATGTCTTTATCAGGCTTCAGGGTCAGGTAGTGGCAGGGGCTCTTCCGCCCTCCCTCCTCGCACGCAGTCCCCTCTGTCCATGCCCCCACGGCTTCCTCCACAAGAAGGAGGCAGCTGAACCGGCTGATTCCTGACAGCCTTACTGCATTTTGATTACGAGGGGATTACAGAGGGTCATAGGAAAATGATGGAAGTAAAGCATGAGTTTATTTTGGCAAAAAATAATAATAATAATAATAATAATCCATGTAGAGCTTTTTTTTTTTTTTTTGGTTTTTTACTACAGGGCATATGTACTCACTGGAGAGAGACAGAGAGGGGAAGTGAGAAATCACCCCCTGGGGGAATGGCTATGCCACAATTCCTGCTCTTTTGCTCTCCTTTTGGGATTTCGGGAGCATGTACACATGCTCACACTCACACCTGGCATGATTCTTAAACCACCGGGTCTGGGACTCGAACAGCAGGGTGGGTCATGTGGGATCTAGCACCTTAACCACCACACCATCTGCTGGACCCTGCCTCCCGCTCTTATATCTATCCCTGCCTCATGTCTAGGCAGGTGGGAGTCACAAAACCTTGCCTATTTCCTTTCCCTGAACAGCAGGTTGAGGGCGGACGGATCAGGAAGGGGAGGAGGAATGCTCCTCAGAGGGAGGCAGTGGGGTCTGGGAGCTTGCAGAAGGACTCTGCAGACACTCGCGTAGCTGCTAGCATGACGTTGGTCTCCCCTGAACTGTGGCTCTCGTGCGCAAGCCCTCAGGACCCCTGCAGGGACAACGCCACTCAGGCACCCTAACCGTCACCTGCGTAACCTATCAAGAACCTCACCCACCTCCTAACAGCGAGTCGGAGGGGACCATCGTGACTGTCCTCGAGGCAGAGCGAGACAGCTGTGAGAGGAGGGAGCAGCGCGAGCCCAGGACACCGCGCCCCACGTTACCTTCTTAATGAACGCCACTGAGAATGTGTCCCAGGACACGATGCCGTGGTCCATCAGCTCCACGAAGGCCGTCAGGGTGAAGGACAGCATGTCTCCAAAGCTGCGGACAGAGGGAGGCGCAGAGTTATGGACCCCAGAGCCGAGCACAAGGAAAGACCCCCAAGTGAGAAACCTTTAGGAAACAATGCGAGAAGTTTTGGGGTACAAAGCTGGGTTGCAGAAAACTTCCCCGCAAACAGGAGTTATGGGAAGGGCAGGGGGGTGGCATGGCCAAGGCGAGGCAGGGTCTCAGAGCTAGACAGGCCTGGCCTCCCTCACTCTCTCTGTGTCCTGGGAAATTCACTTAACTTCTCTGAGCCTCTGTTCTTGGATGGATAACTAGGTACTAATATCTATCAAACCACAGGGCTGGTAAAGTGTGCAGCATAGAGGCACGCAGCAAATAGCAGCTTCTAAAGCCTCATGGTGGCATGGTGGTTGGTGCTGGACCCCCACATTGGCCAAATGTGGTTCAAGTCCTCAACCGGCAACTTGAAGCTCACACTGGGTGCGTGTGCATGAATGCCCAAAATCCAGAGAGCAGAATGCAGGAGAAGGGATTGTGGCATGGCCATCCATCCTCCTTCCATCTCTCTCTGTCTCTCTGGCAACTGCACGCACACTATGGAAAAAAAAATTAAAAATAAATAAATAAATGAAAAAGCCTCATGATGAAGAAAAGTCAGGAGGGCTAAGACAAAGCCATAGACTTCTATCATCCACAAGCATCAAAAGGGGAGGTTAAAATAGTTCTACTAGGGCCAGCAGGTGGCATAGTGGTTTAAGAATACCACATAGCCCGCTATGGTTCGAGTCCTGGACCTGGTGGCTTGCTTTCTCAGTTTCCTTAGCTCTCTTGTTCTGTCCCTCTCTGGTCAAATTAAAATTAATTAATTAATTAATTAATTAAGTTAATTAAATAATTCTTAAGAACATTCTACTAAGAGCATTAACACTTTGGAAAGGATTCGAGCGGCCTGTAGAAGCCCGGATGTGTAAACACAGGTACAGCCAAACGTGGGCGTGAGGATATTCGTCATGCTGTGACGCCGGCCAGCATTTGATCTTCACCTGGCAGGCTCCGAAGACGAGGGTTTCACATAAGAGTCTGCTGACCGTGCCACTCGCGTGGTCTGAAAGGAGGGGTTGTGGTCGGGGTCGGAGAGGTGATGACGGCTCAGGCAGAGCACTGTCCTCCCCGCAGTGCTGCCCGGGCTCCCAGACACCTGGGCTTCCGGTCCTTGCAGAGCGGCGCTTCCCAGCACCCAGACTGAGCCTTCAGACAGTGACTGTCACCATAAATACGAACGAAACCTTCAGGCTCAGCTAAAGGTGGCTGTTCAGCTCTTCACTCTATAGACTCGCATGCTCCATCATGACTACACGACAGTCCCCTAACATTCTTAGCTGGGTCTTCCCGCTGTTTTTAATATTGGGTCATCAGAAAGGCATGACATCATTTTCTGATTTTCTATGCAAAGATGCATGACTTTTCCAACGACCCAGTAGGAAACCATATTGCTTTTTTTTTTTTTTTTGGTTTTACAATTTTCCTTTTTTCTACTATTATAGTCAGCCTACCCTCAAAAACTATCCTTGATTTCCTGGATTGCCTTAGAAGCTGTGCTGCTGCAAGCAAGCTGAGAAGGGGAGGCGGCCATCAGGGAGGGCCCAGCCCAGCTGGCAGAGACCACAGGGAGGGGGCGCACCAGGGGGATGGCTATGTGGCTGGTCTCCATATCCGACAGTGGAGGTCCCCCAGGGCCCAGCCCAGCTGGCAGAGAGCACAGGGAGGGGGCGCACCAGGGGGATGGCTATGTGGCTGGTCTCCATATCCGACAGTGGAGGTCCCCCAGTGCTACCCGAGCACGTTCACACTCCTACGCTTCGGTTTGCTCGTTTATGGGAGTGAAGGCGGTGGCGGTGGCGGTGCTGGGACCTGCTGGGAGGCTGCTGAAAACTGCAGCGAGCTGCCATGCACCAGGCCCTGAGAGCAGGCCCGGGCAGCAACAAGGGGCTCATGGGGGCCAGCTGTTGCCAGGTGCGTGAGCTGTGCATGCCCAAGGAAGGGCAGACAACACGCTCAGCGACACTGCCACGCTCAGCAGGCTGAAGCCACAAGGGAAGGCCTGGGCTCCCATACCCAGGTGGCTCCCGCTGTCTGAGGCTGGGGCTGATCACAGTGTGAAGACCCTGTGGGGGTGGGTGCCCGTCTCTGTCTCTTTCTGTCTCATGGAGAAAATAAACTGATAAAAAACAGTGACTGAAGTCCATGGTTTTGAAATGTTGTGCCTTTATCGTGTCAAGCATTCTCTATTCTTTGAACCAGAAAATAATATTAATAATAACGATGATGAAGATGCAAGGAAAGCCAAACCGTTCGGGCCAGAAGGCAAAGCAGTGGCTTCTGAGAGGACCGGAGGAAGCACCAGTCTCCCGGGTCCCCCTAGGGGGCATCAGAGGCTCATGCCTCAGAAGTTCCTTTCCAGAAAACACAAACTTACTGAAGGAGAGGAGAAAAAACTAGAAGTACAGGTGGAAATGGGTTAAAAAGAGGAGCGAGAAAGGAGAAATTAAAATTCCAGAGCGACTCTTCCTACAGACAACAAGGCCCAGAAAACCCAAACATCAGACTGTAGAGAAGGAAGGGCCTCGAGAGGCCCAGAGCCGGGTAGTGAAGGCAGTGGGTGGGCTGGGGAGGTAGGGCTTAGTCTACTGTGAAAACACGGCATAATGGCAGGCAGTACTAAGGGCAAACCTCAGCTCCTGTGCTTTACTTTACAGGAGGAAAAGTAACCATATAGGAATAGTCGCCATGGCTTCTACCTGGTATGCTGAAAGACTTCAAAGGACACAGGGCTCCACACACGCTGTCGGAGGCCTGCACCCTGCCCCCAAGGTGCGAGAGAACCTTCTCCATGAGGCCGGTAACAGAACAGCATGGAGTGGCAGTGGCAAAGGAGGACACGCACTCTGGGAATCGAACTCCATACCCTGGCTGGACGTCCGCCAGCAAGAACGCACGTGTCGGCGTCTTCACGGCACCACAGGTGTGCTCTCCGGCTATCTGAGGGCAGCGCCACTGTTCCCAGCTACCTGTCCCAGGGATGCTAACCCTGGATGAACTGAAACTTGGACTGGGGCACAGTGTTCCCTAAAGTGCTCCAGAATTCTGTTCACAGACCCCTCAGACTGGCTGCAGGGATCTTGAAGGGAAAATGGAGAGAAGAGTGGATACCATTGGTTTCTAAGTCCCTAAACTGGCTCCGAGGCCAGGATTTCAACCTCCACAGCCGTAACAGAGGCCCCACCATGTCCGGGACTGAGGAACTGCAGGAACGGCTCTCTGGGCTTTTCAGTTACACATCGATGCAAATGACTGGTGAGGGGAAGGCTTGTCCCATCGAGCGCCAACCGAGGTGTGCAGAGGGGAAGGCTCCTTCCCATCGAGCGCCAACCGAGGTATGCAGAGAGGGAAGGCCTCTTCCCATCAAGTGCCAACCGAGGTGTGCAGAGGTGAAGGCCTCTTCCCATCGAGCGCCAACCGAGGTGTGCAGAGGGGAAGGCCTCTTCCCATCGAGCGCCAACCAAGGTGTGCAGAGGAAACGTCCTTCTCCTGATCCATCTAATCACATGCTTGATAGATAAATAGATTTATATTCCATAATGCATTCTATATCAGTGGACTATTATTACGATGTATGTTGTGTAATAAAATGCATATGAAATATATGCATATAAAATGCATATTATACATGCTTTGCGCACAACATACATAATTCATTACGACTCGTTGAAGGGTGGCATAGGTTTCCATGAGGTGAACTTTTTCAATTAAACTTCAAACACTCAATGGCAAGGAAAGGGTGACTGCCGGGGTCTAGCCTCGGCGTGGGTGGGTTATTTTGACGGAGGCAGCAAAGGTGAATAGAAGACAGAGGCCTTGATGCTTTTATGCACGTCTTATGCCGGACACACTTTAAAGATTGTTTTCTGAGGAGTGACAACTGTTAGGAATCATCGTGCCTTTTTATTGAAAATGTGATACATGCAAGTAAATGGGTGAGGGGCAGTAAAAGATTTACTCTAAGGAACAGGGTATACAAAGCATGGAAGCAATAATTATAAAACATGCTGTTTGTCTTGTTAGCTCAGGTAAAGTCAATCACAGTTCTCAGGATGAGGAAGTCCATTTGTCTGCTGTATCTTCTCCTTAGATCTTGATTACTGGGAAGAGTCTTTTGAAGAGGGGGCTTGCAGGATGTTTGACAACTTCAGTCCCGGGCCAGGGCGATAACGTTGCTGGTTACAATGACCTAGATGGAAATCTTGTCTTGCTAAGTAAAGACACAGTTAATATATGGACTATCTATACATTACAACAATAGAGGATGAGTCTATGATCTTATATGGGAAAGGAAGATGATCTTGTAGCTCCGGAGACAACACAGGATGTTTTATTAGCAGTTTTTCATAGTCAACAGCACATAGATGAGAAACTCTTTGTAGTTGAAAGCTACCTGTTGCTTTAGATAAGAACTCCCAGCTAAAATGGTTAATCTTTCTGTGGAGCCCTCAGCTTTGTTTATTCTGTTGTCCCATCCAGGCTTTTTCCTCTAATAAATCTGTGGGTTCCTGCATTTTGTTTGTTGAGTCTTGTCAATTAGTGAGTTCTTTTGTTTTATCTCTGAGTCTCTGTTATGTGGTGAATGTGCTGACTTTGCTAGTGTGAGTTAACTTTGGCCTGTAGCTTTAACAAGGGGTATGTAAGTAAAACTAACCTTAAACTAACTCAGTCTACATATGCTTCTAATGCTAATTTGGTTTATACTAACTTAATCTATATGTTAATTTTGGCTTAAAAACAGACAGGTGGGGGAGTCTTAAACTTCCTGATCCTCCTGTCAGTCTTAGGGAACCACATTCCTACAAGAGCACTAATTGGCTTTATTGCAATTGTTGGGGGTGATGTTTTACCCTTGCAGGGTACCGTAA